>NW_028185572.1:338218-377127 GCF_003343005.1 Rhea americana | reverse complement strand
AGCAATCATGAAGAGAAGGGTCAAGGACTCCCCTCAACCATCTGATCCCTCAGGGGCAGTATCAGTCGCATCCAAACCCTCTCTGACCCATTCTTCTCAACTGTGCTTAAAAGCATCCAGCAATGGCATTTCCAGTGCTCCATCTGGTAACCTGTTCCTCTACTTAAGCAACCTTGGATTTGGAAAATATTTCCCAATCTCTAACCTGGATTTCCCTTGCTTCAAATTAGCTGATTGCTTTTTGTCACATCCTCAGTGGACAACATGAAAAAATAATTATAATCCTCTTTAGAATAACTGTTGTCATGATGGCATGTTCCCTCTTTTTTGTTTCCTSTCTTCTAAAGCAGCTTTCAATTTTTAGAGGATTTTTTTTTTCCAGCTATCAGTTTTCCGGCTTTGCCTCTTAGATCATGTTCTTAAGCTCCTTATCCTTAACGTATCATTTGTATTACTTCATCGTCATTCTGAACAATGGTGCCCTTAGCTGGACACTGTGCTCACCAGTGAGTATTGCAGGGGAACGAGTCCTCTCTGCTCACCCACCATCAAGCTTTGCCCAGATGATAATGTTTTCTTGTACTTTGCCAGGACTTGAAAATGTCATACTTTTTTTTTTTTTTTTTTTTTGCTAGTTTTTGTAGAAGGATTTTTTCTATTGTTTCTCCCTGACTACTTAAATATCCCTTCCTTGAGGACCCATCTTCTGGAAAACCCAACAGCTCTTTGAAGATAAGCCAGTACAGCTTCTCACAGCTCTTCATTTCAGTCCACRTTAGGGAATACTGCTCCTGAAAAACCTATCCTCACTCCCAAAGTATTCTTTTGGCAGCCCTCTGCTTTTAGCTCAGTGTGCGACTTAAGGGTACACCTTTTGCAGTGCAACAGATGGGAGGTGGTGTGGTGTAATTTGCCCTACTTTATTTCTTCCTAATCCTGAGAGAATTTCAGCATGAGTACCCACTTCTAGCCTGCTCAGGAGACCTCTAGGCACAAGTGTCTGCTTCTCCTTTTTATTGAAAAAATAACCCTCCGAGCCCATTAACTGCTGTGTGACCTGCATATATACAGTTTATTTCATCTGGGTCCTAGTAGACAGGTGTCCATATCACAAAAACCATCCCAGGTGGCATTTATGTTGATTCTCTCATTGGAAAAGCCTGGGACTCAGTAGGGGTGAAAACTGAAGTGCTTTTTTACACATTTAAATCAATCCTTCTAGATGGTTTTAGGAACAGTAGAAAGTAGATCAGTTGTGCTCAGGGCTTTACTCCATGTTCACAAAGGACAGCTCTCTACCTGAGGTAGGCACTCTAGYRGGTCCTTTCCTTTACCTTAACATTTGCTTTTAAAATATGAAAAAAATAAAATAAATTTGCTAAAGTGGTCAGGACRTAACTAGCCAAAATAATTGATTGCSCTCAGAAACTCTTAGTTCTGCTAGACAAGATTCTCAGAGAGGTGGCTTCCGTAAGTCACARTGAACAGGAAATAAAGTTAATTGTGTTGTAAAGAAGCACAACACAGGTGATAAGTATCGGAAAGGTGTTGTTAAAATAGGTGTTAAAATTTAGTCATTTTCTATTGTTCATATTCTTTTCTTCAGCTAAACCCTGCCCTTCCCATAAAGCCAAAAAGGTTAAGGCAGTCCTAACTGACAGAGTTTTTTTTTCTAGGAAGAATCTAGGTGAAGACTTCCAAGGCATAGTCTCTGTTTTACAGGACAGTTCCAGTACTCCAGTTCTCTATTCATGCTGTTGACTTCACTCTACCTTTCCAGGTATGACAGCTTTGGCCGTCTGACCAACGTGACCTTCCCCACTGGCCAAGTGAGCAGCTTCCGCAGTGACACTGACAGCTCTGTGCATGTCCAGGTAGAAACCTCCAGCAAGGATGATGTTACTATAACAACCAACTTGTCAGCATCAGGAGCCTTCTACACCCTACTSCAAGGTGAGTGAGACCACTGTCCCATTTCAGGCCAAGCTGTACATGAAGAATTTTCCATCAGGAGACAGGCATAATCTTGGTAGTCCCAACATCAAAAAAAAAAAATCACCTACATCCTGGGTGCTTCAGAGCTCCCCACATGCTGATACACATGCACGCTCACACCTGCTTAGCCACATTCCCTAGCTCAGCAGTTGTTCAGCAGCTGTTTTCTGCTTCATTCTCAGCCAGTTCCCTTGCTGCGCAGCCCTCGTGCAGTACAGTCCCTGATCGTCATTACCATTACTGTTATAACAAAAAAAAGGGTTGCATAAATCTTAACTGCACTTCCAGCTGACTCCTTTGCTTCTCTCTCTTAATGGATTCCAATATAAGGAGTTACTCTCCTACTGGAWTAGGCTTCCAGCTGGTTACCGGAGATCTCTGTGATTCTTTGTTCTCTGGCTGTTCAAACATTCACAAGGCAGCATGCAGACAAATGACCATTGCTGTCCCCAAAAGGCCTACATTTGAACTAGAAGGGTGATGTGAAGTGGCACAAAGCAGAGAGGAGAGGTGAGCAGCCAGCGTGGGACTGGGGGAACTGATCTGCAGCTGTTGTAAATGAACACTGTTGTGTCAGTGACAGTAAGATGGGCTAACGACGGATTGACGAGGTGGAAGAGAAGGTGATGAAGTGGGAGAGGAAAGAAGAAGGTGAAAACACTGCTAACGTACTGGCAGGGACAGAAGTTACAGTGCACAGACCGTATCAATCTGGATTAAAATATCCTTTGGGTCTGTGTGTGCCCTCACTTCCATTCCTGGGGCCTTAAGGAAGGGATAGGATAGACAAACTCTTTGCTTTTCTCACTCCCTACCTCTTGCTTGCCCGTGCATCTGCGCCTGATGTCAATAGGGTGTAAAACATTGCTCCTCTTGCGAGGAATGAAATGCTCCAGTGAAACCAACATACTCCGAAGTCACATTTGTTTCCACGTCTCTGGGACATCCATTTCCCTCCCCCTCCCTGTACTAAGGGCAGAGTTTCCTGAAAAGAAAAGAAAAGAAAAGAAAAGAAAAGAAAAGAAAAGAAAAGAAAAGAAAAGAAAAGAAAAGAAAAGAAAAGAAAAGAAAAGAAAAGAAAAGAAAAGAAAAGAAAAGAAAACAGTGCCTACTATGCCTGAACACTGCCTTTGTGCCTCTGGAGAGGGCGGGTGAGAGGGTACCAGCCCCTTAAAACCATACTGAGTATTACCATAGGAGAATGACTGTTTTATTCTTTACTTCAGAATGCAAGAGCAGATCCAACCTACCCCTTCCCATCTCAAATTCGCTCACGTCAAGACGTCTGGCAACTGCACAGACACGAGGTTGGCTTCACCTCAAGAGCCTAATTAAGCAATAGAACCCGCTGTTGGGGGCTCTTTAGTGAGATAATTGACTGCGATGTGATTTATACATGCAAAGCTGAAGGCACAGTTACATAATTGYGCCACAGTCAATTATCTCATTGTACTGCCCTCCAGCACAGGGGCACTGTTGCCATTAGGACATACAATATTACAAACAGTTTAACCGTGTTCAGTATAAAAGTAAAGTATAAAATTATGAAATTATTTGGGTCTGAAAAGCAAACTTATCYTAAAACGAAGATCTGGATAATGTTGCAGCAGGGGTGGCCTGGAACCTGCTGAAGGTGGGTTTCTCACAAGCATTAGGGACCATGAATTCCCAAATTGAGGCAGTTGTTTGTTCATGGCATCACTGTAGCAATTGAAACAAGAACCACTGGAGTTGCCCAGGGATCAGTTGAGCACGGCTGAAATGTAATTTGCCTTCTGAGTGCCTCCCCAGTGGATGAAGCTGGAGCCATTCTAAAGGTTTGTGTGTCTTGACCTCTTGGTCATTCTCCAGAGAAAATGCACATTGCAGATTTCCGTTGCAKGAGAGCTGCTCGTGCATTTTCGTTATGAGCTCACAGCTCTGGCCAGCTTTCACAAATCCTTCTTGAACCTTTCAAGAAACCTGGATCACACTGTGAACAAGCTCTGGCTACAATCAGTGTGACATGGAGACTTTTTATGGCTCCACACAGGGACCAGAAACATCTGAAAAAGGTATTTAAATGCCTAAATCCTGTTGGTTTTGGTAGGAGTTAGATTTCAGTCACACAGAAGTCATTAGCTGTAGTCTACTGAGGACAAGTCTCATGCATAGACACCCCCTCCCCTACTGGGACCCTCTGTTCTGAGGTAAGCGACTCCCTGTACAGTGGATGGAATGCTCTGCAGTCAGCTGAGGCATCTCCCAGGCTTAAAACCCTCAGGTCAGAGTTAAACACTGTGCAAAGTTTTGAAAATTCTCCTCCCTTATCCAAGGTGCATATTAGAACAGGCTGTCAGAACAGGACCCTTGTAAATACATACACTTTCTATTCCATCAGGACTTGGGCGTGTTCAGGATATGCATTTATACTTGGTGCTGCTGGTGAGAAGGARATGTCACCTCAAGGTCTCCAAGGTGCTGCCTAGAGCAAGGACTCTGAGCACCTCMTTAGCTGTGAAAGACAGCATTGCTACTTAGGCAAGCTTGAGCAGGACATCAAAAAGCCACTCTGAGGCATCTAAGAAGGCATTTCTAGGAGGTGATTCGTTCCTGTAGGTTGGATTTAGGAGTCAGCACAGCTAACAGGCACCTCAGCATCTCTCTGCAATTTTGTCTTCTGGACTAATGGCAAAGTGAGTGTTTATTCAAGGCCAAAATTGTGGCCCCGACCCAAATCAGCATAAAATCGAGCATACAATGGCCCCTGGATGTCACATAGCACTTGATAAAAACTTTCCAAAGCTCTGAAAGAGTCCTCTTCTGGGAAAATCTTGAAAGCAGAAGATAAACATTCCCCACACTGTACCACACTACTGGGGTTAGGTATGCCAATCCACCATAATTCCTCTGAGGTGCTTGAGTGTCCCAAAGACAACATCACATATCCAGGGGATTCCACAGAAAGCTTCAAGCTTTCCCTGGCTGGTGAAGGAGGAAGGAGGGAGGGATATACCATAAGATATTTCACTGATTTGATTTAGAGTGGATCTCCTGACCCTTTTTCAGAAGATCAAGCCTCCAAGAACTAAGGAGACACAGCCAGCTGACTGTGCCTTTTCTTTCCACATGAAGAATCAAGCTGTGAATGTCCATGGGCCTGATCCTGCTGAAGTCTATGTCACAAGACCATTGATTTATGCAGTCAATGCTATAGTCAAAGTATATTTGATCATTGTGGTCCAATACYGTAGCTGTAATGGTTTCACACCATCACTAGGTTAACCGTATAAGCTGAACTGTGGTCCTGCTGAGATCAATGTGGCAAGACTCCAGCTGGCTACAAAGGGAGCAGAATCAAACTGACAACAAGGGAGACCAAGTGGTGTCAGATTTCCTTTCCCAATTATACCAAACTGTGCTCTTTGCTAATCTATTTCAGACAAATGAGAGATGATAATTTCGCTGTGACATCATTTCCTGCTGAGTTATGGCAGAAGAACTAGTGAACAAAACTCAACTTTCCTCAGAATGGAAAAACAGTTGACTGAATTTTTAATGAGAGTTTTTATTCACAATTAGGTATTTATGGCAGCCTGGGAGACAGGAATGGTAATGTTTTCCAGCTTTTGAGGAGCTTCAAATAAAGGAATCTTTGGATAATATGCTTTTAAAGGCATCTGCACTGAGCAAGTCTCATGCTTTCTTACCCTTTATGAGCTCCTTTCTGCAGACAGATATGTCAGCTGTAATTTGAAAGGACCAAGTTCCAGCCTGTCTAGTTCCTGCAATGTGTAGAAGGGATATCACAGAATCATAGAATTGGTAAGGTTGGAAGGGACCTCTGGAGATCATCTTGTTCTTCTCGTCTTCCATTCCTGAACTCCAAAATCCTGGCTTCAGGATCTGCTGATCTTTCAGGAGCTAGTGGAGGCCAGATGTATGGAGATGCGTGGATGCCTAGTGCCTCCAGCTATCYCTCTAAACATGCAGTCTTCAGTTTCTTCCTGAAAGCTTTCCCAAGTGAAGGGGGTTGGCTTTTGTTTGGGAAGCTGGTTAGCATTAACTTGCTGTGCAATTTCCTGTCACTTGTGTGAGTAAGCTGAGAGAAGTAGGTGGCCCCGCTTGATCATAAATTGGAGTAAAATTGGCATCTTTAAGATATAAGCATGTGGAAAGCCTTCAACRTGACTGTGGTTTAGAATAACTATCTCACCGTGTAGTCTTTTAATGAAGGCCTAGCCTTCATTAGGCCCTAGCCTAAAAGAAGAGGTTTGTGTGTGCTTTCTATGTGCTATACTGGAATATTACACTGCTTTGCTAGAATATTACACTACTCTTCCACTGGAGCTTTTTTTAACCTGTGTAAGATTTTTTTCTGCAAGAATTTGAGAGACAGAGAAYGAAATTCTCATCAGAGTGAAGGAGATATTGTCCACCTTGACTTTCATCAATACAACAGTCTTTTCACTCACTGTGAGTGACCAAGTGCATTTGATTACAACTGTCCAAAGTGCTGTAAGAAGCCTGAGTGGAGGAGAAAATGAAAGGCTGGGGTTCTGTCACTGGGCATCCGTTTGAAAAAAATCTCTTTTCTGTCTTCAGACCAAGTCCGAAACAGCTACTACATCGGTGCTGATGGCTCTCTCAGGCTGATGCTCGCTAATGGCATGGAGGTGGCCCTGCAAACTGAGCCACATCTGCTGGCAGGTACCGTTAACCCCACCGTGGGGAAGAGGAACGTGACCCTGCCCATCGACAACGGCCTCAACCTAGTTGAGTGGAGACAGAGGAAGGAGCAAGCGAGAGGGCAGGTCACTGTCTTTGGACGTCGGCTGAGGGTAAGTAAAACGTGTGAGCACTTTGGGAGTCGATTTCCTATTTTATCGGTCSCCAGTGGCGTGACAGAAAGGGACAGGGCTCCTTCTGACACCTGGAATGGAGATGCATGGAGAACTAGCTGTTCATTCTCATTGACMCAACTTTTATGACTTAAGTGTATCCTCCTGTCTCCTTACGTGCGGGCGTTCTCTCAGCCATCACAGACAGTATTGCTGACTCCCTTATGAATCCTCCATGCGCCTGGCAACGCGTGACCTCCCGCTAGACACTGCAGGTTTAACCGGCGTGTCAGGCTGTTTAAGCATGCACGGGAAGAACATAATCATAAAAAATTGCTCCATTTAGAGTAGGCATTTTGTACCTGCCCTGCTGGCACTAACATACACCTGAGCACAGAAAGTTTTCTAAGCATTAGTGTTCGTTGAGCAGCCTCAGAAAAATCACTGGGTTCCTTAAACTTGCTAATCTGGGGAACCCATTCAGGAGCTGAGGTTGCAGGGCATTACCCTGTGGCTGCAGTTGTTCCCCAAGATGAAGTGTTACAGATGGCTTCAGCCTGATGGTGCTCTCTCCTCCACAAACTTGTGGTCCTTCCTGTGCTTGAGGCTGATGTGTTTTGAAACATTGTTCCACGCAGTGCACTGCAGACTTGTCAGGGCTGTTTAAAGATCTTGCCCAATAAGCTTGTAATTCTTCTGCTAACTGCTGGCAGAGCTGGTGACTTGTAATGCTAGCCAGTGCTGCACCTTGCCATTCTCAGCATTGCAAGCTTAAGAGCAGTTTCTAGGAGCCTTCTCAGCACCTGCCAAGTTCAGACTCTCTGAGAAAAATGCTTAGGGCTGTGTAACACCACCGTAGCAAAACGACTGGGGCTATTTATTCCCACTTAAGCTCTGCAGTAGATATTAATGCACTGGTTTCAGAATATGTATTTCCCAGTCCTCGCTTTGCATGTCTCTCTCTTTCCTGCTGTGTGCCCCCTGCCACCTTGGTGTGAATTTTGCTCTGTCTGTCTTCACTCACACTYGCTAAGTATTGCTCTTCACCCTTTCCAAACCATCAGTTGCTCCTCTCTCCTTGCGTGGATGGCGTCACGTGTGGCTTTTTTTTCCCTTTTTTTTTTTTTAATCAGGAGGAAAACTATGCAAACAGTAATGAAGCTGGAGGCTGCTCCTTCATTGGGAACTGCTATATGCTTGCAGATCAGCTGGCATCAACTTTCTTGTTTGGTCTTTGGGTTTTTCTTTCTATTTTAATAACCAATGAAATTACCAGACAAGTCTGTCTCCGAAAGGAGACAGCCTTCTGAAATCTGCAGCTGTCTCACAGCTATTCCATGTTCAAAGCAGTTTCTACTCATTTAGCTGCAGCTCAGCTGCCCATGCCAGCTTTATCTTCCAAAATCTTCACAGCAGATTCTCTCAAACACAGAATGTGTCTTTGTTTTATGTTGTACCTCATTCAAAAAARCACTTGCAAAATGAGTTTTCAGCCTGGTTACTGGTGTTCCTATAAAGCTGCTGGCATTTATTCACATTTTGAGTCTATCAGGGCCTGYCTCTGCTTCTAGTGAAGCAGAAGAGTATCTTATGTTAGTGAGGGGTTCAGTTACTGCTCTGTTCAGGGGTTCAAAGCAGCTGAGTGTGTACTGGAGGTTTTAAGTTGCCTCTCTGTACCTACATGGCAGCATCTGCACCCCACAGATGTAAATCTGCAAGGTGCTAATTGCCTCCCTGGGGATTGCCCCATATTTAACATATTCTACACGTGTCATATTCTCCTCTCTCCACATACCAGTAATTATCACTTTCTCTAGGAAGGGAAAGGCTTTGGGAAGTTCAGCTGAACATGATTTTGTTCATTTTGGGAAACTTTATTTTTTTCTGCTGTATGTGAGTATATCGACATTTTCACTCTTGCCTCACCCCACTGCTAGTTTGAGACAGCAGCAAAGCTGCAAGGGGAAAGAGCACCCCAGCGAGACTGCAGCACTGCCATGGGAAGAACAGGATCTGACCAGAGACTCTAAATGGTGGAATTCCCCGGGAAATAAAAATAAGCATGCTTTCCATTGCCCTCTCATGGATCCAGATGCCTTACGAGTTATGGCTCTTCCTACCATATTTGCAGGGCATTAGTTCTTTGGGGAGTGATGACATGTTGCCCCATGCTTTGCCAGCTCCCAGCAGGATAAGCCCAGTTTCTCAGCTGCCTCCATGTCCCTCCCTAGAAGAAAATACAATGCACAGTGTAGCAGGGAGGAGAATTTGCTGTGCACCTGCATGGAGCAACAGTGGTCACAGGGGAGCATCAAACAGAAGAAATGTGTCCACTGTCAGAGATCTGCCTAAAATGTCCCAACTCATGCTTACATGAGGCAGAGGATTTGCTCATCAGCATGTGTTTGTTTATAGTGSGGCTAAGGCATGAGGCAGGGATTTCTACATGGACGAAGAGGAGGGGGGACCTGTAGCAGTAAAGCAACACAAATATGTTAAAGCAGCCCCTTTCCCTTCTGCTGTCCTGCATAGCCCCAGGGAGAGTTGTGATGCTCTGATCCACCCAACGCAGATGCCTCCGTGAACTGGCAGGCTCCACGTTCAGCCCATCACCAGCAAATGGCCACACACAGACTCCATCCACATTGAAAGCATTAGGTAGACTCTACTCCAAGGAACAGTGCTGCTGCTTCTTTTCTTTGCCCTTTTTTTTTTCGCAAACATGAATTTTTCAATAAAGAAGGATGTAAAATAATCTCCGACAGTGGAGCAAACAGGACAGCCAACAGAGACAGAGCTGCTGGCTCAGCCGTTTTATTTATTTAACCCTGGAAGCTCCTATTGTAATTACCTTCCTTTTTGCCAAGACCTGAGCAGCAAGTTAACAGTGACATCAACAGCCGTTGTCCCAGCTGCTCCCCGAAAACAGTAGCATTGGAGAGGTCCCCTGAGATATGCTGCTAGCCAGTCCTGGTGTGATGACTGATGAGGACATTCCAGCCTCATCYCCTGATTTTCTGTAAGGAGCTGAGGGCTGGATATGGCCACCCCAGTAATTCTAGCAATTCACAGGGGAAATGCCTTTGTAAGCAGCTGTTTACCAGTGGGACATCACTGAGTCCTGTAGGTCTCATTGCTGAAGTATTGTTCGTGATCTTATACAGAAGGTTGCCACAGTGTTTCCATGAGAGATCTTCATTTTTCTGTGTTTAGTAACTCTTGCACACCCAGGGAGGTCAGTGTGTATTGTTTTGTTATAATTTAAGGTAAAACAGAGCAAAAGGAGGCATAGGAGAAGTCAGAGATGGTACCAAATGGAGTGTTTATGTTCCTACTACAATGCCTGCATTAGAGCAAGCAAAGATATTAAATGGATCTGCTGTGGTATGTGAGTTTGGGGTTAAATTTAGTCTCTCACACGTTGTGGCAGGGAGGTCAAGTGCGCTGAGAATGGTGGATTTCAATTTACCCTGGCTCAGTCCTGCACTGAACACAGGCCTTGTCAAGTGCTCTGAGGGGCAAAAGCCTTCTCCAGGAGCTTTTCAGAGTCCTTTCCAGGATAAAGACTCTGGGATGTAGGATGGCACCTTATTTAGCTGCTCACTGTAAAACTTGCTTGTTGGACTGAAGCCTGCAGCCCTGTCACTGCTTCTGAAGAAAATTCACTCCTATTCAAGGCATGTCCTTGAACAAGGATGAAAAGATTTAGACCCTATTCAGAGGCTACCTGGGAGCATAAGGTTCACCGTGTCTGTCACCTTGAAGGTGGCTATTGGCACTGAAGTGCTTCTCAGAGGAAAGGGAGATTTCACTGAGAGAGCAGGAGAAAACAAATCGTAAAAAAAAAAAAATGTAAAAAGAGAGGCTGGTTCCMACTAGACCAGCAGAAGTCCCTTGCCAGAGAATGAGGTGGGTGGAATGACTTAGGGCACCAATAATGGGATACAGAGGTTTGGACTGAGCTTAAGAGCTATCCGGGGACTTGTTATTTGGTCCTTCCAGCCTGGGAAATGGCAGCACTGATGTTGGCTTATGAATCAGAGAGGTCACATTCAGCCTGGATTACTGTCCCAGTCCTGGAAGAGCTCTTTCGAGCTCTCTTGGCAGACACTAGCAGCAGAAGAAGCTGCAGCTGCTGGACTGGATATGCTCTGGGAATAAGTGGAAGGCAGAGATGTTATTCCTTCCTGAAAAAAAAATGTACACAATTGCTGCTTCTGTTTCTGTATTTATAGCAGCAAGCACCTACAAGATATCAAATTGCTCTGTTGGTTACATATGTGCATCTCTACTTTAGAGTTTTGATACTTTTTTAATTATTTCCCAGTTTGCTTGTTACAGCAGGCTTTTAGCTGATTTCTTCTTTCTCCCATTACTCTTTTACATTCTATTTCAAACTCTGCTATGTATTTAAGTTGAGCATTATTTACCTTTCCATGCTAACTATTTCTTTCCTTGAGTCATACGTGTCTTTTACCTATGTTATTTATATACTGGAAATCATCTTTGTGCTCRCCTCCTCTTGCATCATCTTTATGCTTGCATCATCTAGCAGTAATTCCTTATTTTTCAACTGGCCACACATGCCCTCAGTTTGGACCCACATTTCTCAGCCAAGTTTTTGCTTCTTCTGACCTCAGCCCTCTTTTGACCTCAGATTCTAAGACTATTTTTGAATTTTGACTCAATGGTGTTGCAGTTCTCCAGGTTTCACCACTGATGTCTACCCATATAATGCAAAAGTGGTCATATGCACACTGCTTCTCTATTGACTTTGCCCCCTCATTTCTGTCCTTCCTGTTTCACTCTCAGGTGGTGCTCCCACATATGTCAAAAAAAAAAAAAAAAAAAAAAAAAAAAAAAAAAAAAGGAAAGAAAGAAAAAGAAGATG
Organism: Rhea americana; assembly: GCF_003343005.1. Lineage (NCBI taxonomy): Eukaryota > Metazoa > Chordata > Aves > Rheiformes > Rheidae > Rhea > Rhea americana. The sequence goes on along the minus strand of NW_028185572.1, from coordinate 365,421 downwards.
GGAATACAATCATACACTCTGAAGCCCTAAAGCAATCATTGAGATCAGAGCTGGAACAACGCTGAGGCCAGTGCTCAGTTCAGGAGAGTCAGTTTTACCCAGAACAGGAGAAGGCTATATTTTTTACTTGCAGCAGTCTGCAAATTTTGCTATATTGACTACAACTGAAGGGCCCCAATGGGAACTAAAAAAACAAGTTTATTGTTTGGAGTTTGAAGATCATCTGAGAAGAATTTGCACCTTTCTGGAAAACAGGGGTTCACCAGTTGAAAAAGGTTGCAAACTACTGGGATGGAGAACTAGTCATCTTCACTGGCAAGCTCATATTGGGAATATGGGTTTTTTCGTTCAAGCACAGTGGTTGGATATTGTGGTCATGTTGTTTTGTAAGGTTCCTTGCACATGTGCCTAACTGTAAGTTGTACTATCAGTTCCTCTTTGTGATGCTGTGCCCTACAGTCCCTGAATCAAAATGCATCTCTGCTCCTACCTTTGAAGTAGATACCTTTGATCTTTGGAAATGCTGCAGSAGTGGAGGCAACAGAAATGTAATTATCCAACACAGAATAGCCCTAGGACAAAGAAGCTAAAACTCTAGCTCTCACAGAAAAGTTCCTGCTCTCTGTAACATCAAGGCCTCCATATTTCACCTCCAGTGAAAGACCTCACCTCTAGTGCATGCAGTATATTCAGCAAACTTAGGGAAAAGCTTTGCTTTTCAACTATGTTGACACCACATCCACCTTTTTTTCAAAAAGTATTATTTTTGACATCCATGAAAGCAAAAGACTCGTAATCCAGATGTAATAAGCAGAATACCTTGCAAATACTCCCTGCAACAATTTKTCATTGTACCTTCTTCATCTAGGTCTCTCTCACATCTGTTGTAGTAGTCCTAAGCCTAGGTTTGGGATATGGGCAATATGCCTTAACCATGGTGATGTTTTCAAAAGTACCTGATAYTTTGCTGCCTCTTTCCTCACTGAAGTCAACAGAAGCAGAGTTAGGCCAACACTTTGCTTTGAAAATCTTTTCCAGAGAAAGTGAATGCATGGATACTGTTCAGTGTGATCTAAAGAGGTGTTTGGTGAAATMATGTTTGTATCTTAAACCATTTACAGCTTCCTAATTCTCTATCTCCCTCCTTTAGGTTCACAATAGAAACCTGCTGTCCCTTGACTTTGATCGTGTGACCAGAACGGAAAAAATCTATGATGACCACCGCAAGTTCACACTCCGCATCCTGTAYGACCAGGCAGGGAGGCCCAGCCTCTGGTCGCCCAGCAGCAGACTGAATGGTGTCAATGTGACCTACTCCCCAGGAGGACACATTGCTGGGATTCAAAGGGGCACTATGTCAGAAAGGATGGAGTATGATCAGTCTGGCAGRATTGTATCCAGGATCTTTGCCGATGGGAAATCGTGGAGCTACACTTACTTGGAGAAGGTAAGCACCCTCTTTTTGATGAGTGATGACAGCTTCCCAGTTAATGCAATTGGGCTTTACTCCTAAGACTTCAGTGCAGCTGTGTTGCTTCACATCAATTGGTTACTGGCCCTTATGGTCCAATACTCCTCTTCTATGTACTCTGCTTACACTAACATTTGCATAGTAACTTTGGTGTCAGATCACCATAGAATAGTTGAAAATACCATGGAAAATTCCCCAGAGGACAGTAGTCTTTCCAAGTCACAATAAATGCATGTCTTAATGCTTTGAAGCTTTGAGTATATGATTTTTAAAATATAACATTCCTTTGCTGAGCTACCTGTAAAATAATATGTCTTCAGGTAAAGCTGGAGGAGTTAACAATAGGGATTTCCAGTGGGATTTTCCAAGTGAAAGCAACCCATACAGTCTGACATACCTGCTTTCTTCAGGTAGCCTATTCCTGCTTCATAGGAAACGTATGYAATAAGAAGTGCAGAGACATGAATCCAGCCAAGCCATTGTAGAATATTTTGCAGTGTTTTCTGTAGTCTGCACACAGCAGATTGRCATGGGATGTAATTTCTTCTGGGTGTTATCATTCATCATTGTGTTACCCAGTGTCCTGTAGATCCATATGTTGCATACGTGGGTATGAATTTTTATTTCTGAGTTTTGCATGGGGCCTATATTAAAAGAGTTTAAGAAAACTACAGTAGTGTAGCTTTTAAAAGGCAAAAAGGCCTTTTAAAACTTGCACCTTGTGTTACATCATCTGTGTGGATTGTTGAGTGCAAAAAAAATCAGGACAACTGGGTTAAGCATGTGGGCAGAAGTTTGTTGTAAGAGAATAATAGCAGATATGCAGACACACAGAGTTAATTGGGTATTGGAAGGTGTCAGGGGGGCACTTTTTCAAGCATTGTTTAAGTTGTTCTACCAATTTTATTTATCTAGCCCATAAAAGCTATTGGCAAGGGGAATTTGGGCAGAGGTAGCTACGTGGTATTCATTCTAACAACTGAGCTTGCAAACTTAAACCATACTTACAGCATTAAATGCCCTTTTCTTTGACCTGCTCCTGCTTAGGGATACTTGATGTGCTGTGCAACTGCATACCTCTCACTATTTAATCTTATGGCTGCAGAGATTATTTATCTCATTTGTCCTGCTCTTTGGACTGGGGAAGTGCTGTACCAATGCAAACAAAGTAAGAATTCAGGTCACAAAGAGCTGATGCTGAAAAGACACAAAGGAGAAGGTGAGGCAGTGGTTGAACAGATGAACAAATGTGTAAAGTGAGCAGGTTGTGACTGACCACATTTTTGTTGCTCAATGACCTCTGTTTCACAGATCCCCTGTTTCTGTCAGTTAGTAGCTGCAAGTTCTTCTCCCGAACATGATCTATCTTTGGGAGTGTTGAGAATAATTCTRCTTGAAAACCAGGAAAATAATCTGTTCCTTTCTCCCTCCCCTCCAGTCCATGGTGCTGCTCCTTCACAGCCAGAGACAGTATATTTTTGAGTTTGATAAGAATGACCGGTTGTCGTCGGTGACCATGCCCAACGTTGCCCGGCAGACTTTAGAAACCATCCGTTCCATTGGTTACTACAGGAACATCTACCGGCCCCCAGAAGGCAACGCCTCCGTCATTCAAGATTTCACAGAGGATGAGCAGCTCCTCCACACTTTGTACTTGGGGACAGGGAGACGTGTCATTTACAAGTATGGAAAGTTGTCCAAATTATCTGAGATGCTCTATGACACCACAAAGATCAGTTTCACCTATGATGAAACTGCTGGCATGCTAAAGACAATAAACTTGCAGAATGAAGGGTTCACATGTACAATCAGATACAGGCAGATAGGACCCCTCATTGACCGACAGATTTTCCGCTTCACCGAGGAAGGCATGGTGAATGCACGATTTGACTATAATTATGATAACAGCTTTCGGGTGACCAGCATGCAAGCAGTGATCAACGAGACACCTTTACCCATTGACCTCTACAGGTATGACGATGTGTCAGGCAAAACTGAGCAGTTCGGTAAATTCGGTGTCATTTACTATGATATCAACCAGATTATTACCACTGCTGTCATGACTCACACTAAACATTTTGATGCCTATGGCAGGATGAAGGAGGTCCAGTATGAGATATTCAGGTCACTCATGTACTGGATGACTGTGCAGTATGACAACATGGGGAGAGTTGTTAAGAAAGAGTTGAAAGTTGGCCCTTATGCAAACACAACTAGATACTCGTATGAGTACGATGCTGATGGCCAGTTGCAGACAGTGTCTATCAATGACAAGCCACTSTGGCGCTACAGCTACGACCTAAATGGAAACCTCCATTTGCTAAGTCCAGGGAATAGTGCCCGCCTCACACCACTCAGGTATGACCTCAGGGACAGGATTACAAGATTGGGAGATGTRCAGTACAAAATGGATGAAGATGGCTTCCTAAAGCAAAGGGGCAATGATATTTTTGAGTACAATTCAGCTGGCCTGCTCATCAAAGCTTACAACAAAGCTAGTGGGTGGAGTGTGAAATATCGCTATGATGGCCTAGGAAGGCGAGTCTCTAGYAAAACCAGCCATGGCCATCACTTACAGTTCTTCTACGCAGACCTGACCAACCCAACCAAGGTCACCCATTTATACAACCATTCAAGCTCTGAGATAACCTCCCTCTACTACGACCTCCAAGGCCACCTCTTTGCAATGGAGCTCAGCAGTGGAGATGAATTCTACATAGCCTGCGATAACATTGGAACCCCTTTGGCTGTCTTCAGTGGGACTGGCTTAATGATTAAGCAGATACTATACACAGCATATGGGGAGATCTATATGGACACCAATCCCAACTTCCAGATCATCATTGGCTACCATGGAGGACTGTATGACCCCCTCACGAAGCTTATCCACATGGGACGGAGAGACTACGATGTTTTAGCGGGTCGATGGACAAGTCCAGACCACGATATGTGGAAGCATCTGAGTAGCAATAACATAATGCCTTTCAACCTATATATGTTCAAAAACAACAATCCTATTAGCAACTCTCAGGATATCAAATGTTACATGACAGGTAAGACATTTAAAATTAATTAAAATATTCACAGACTGTTTTCTATCCCACCATAAATGAGTAGGTTTTTCTCTCCAGTATCCATGTTGCCATGAGGTTTTCCAGTGTTTAATATAATGGACACAAGCTTTTCTCTGCCAGGTGACCTCAGTATCAGAGAATGGTCCAGGGCATGTTTAATTCATTACCATAGGTGGAGACTGCAATTTCCAAACGTGTTTCCTTTTCTCTTTCTTGGTGCTTATTCTCTTTAGTCTGTTTCCAGTTGCTCTTTTCCTCAAGTATCCCAAGTTAATTACCATTTAATGTCCTGATAACCTTTCTCTTTTGTAGAGGGGTAGCTCTGTTTACACAGTTTTGACTAGAGTTTTATTYGCAACTAAATAAACGACATGCAAGTTTGTTTTAGCAGAATGGCAGCAGCGACTTAAACATTTTATTAAGTCAGCCATTTCAGAGCACACTACAGTAATAATGTATTTTAAAGTTAATCTGCTCTGCAGAATTAATAGTTCCTATTAAGGTCAGCAAGAAATGTATTCTTTCAAGTTAAAAGTCAGGTTTTAGGGGATATGTAACCCACAGCTTAACGTAAACTCCAAACTACTTCCCCTGGGACTTCATCTCATGGCATTAACATAATGTCTCTGTATGTTTTGTGTACAGAAAAATCACTTTGTAGCCACCTGTCCCTCCTATATTCATATTTTGCACAACGCTCGTAGCAGTGTTTTAGAGGATTKTTTTGGTAGGGCTCTTTTCCAAATACTTCCAGTTGGAAAACCAGGTGACACAATCACAAATCAAATGTACACTCTTAAGGAGATAGTCAGATAAATAATGGGATTCCATTGCATCTATCACAACTTTCCCAGATGCAACAACAATATTTGGAGTCCTCTGACTTACGAGATAGGCCTAATAGCGAGAAATTTTACAAAATAAAAATCCTGGGTTATTTTATTCAACTTGAYTTTATAGCCTTTACAATTTATGCTTTCAGGTTCTTCTGCAATAGTCATAAGGATTAGATTGTATTTTTTAATGAAAAGCTGTTGTTCTCCAGGGCTCAGGATGTGATGCCAGGAAGAAAGTAAAATAAGCCAAAAGATGCAGACTAAGATCCTGCGTGTTGGCCTTACTCTGATAACTAAGGCCGTCAGGGAATTCTTTTGCAAATACTCATTTGTCAAAACTGAGTTTCTTTGTGGGAGAGGACTGWGCTTGAGAAATTTCATAGTAGAAAAGCTGTAAAGAGCTCTTGAAAGTGTCCAAATGACCAATTCCAAAATATCCCAAAAGAAAAATTCTTTTTTTTTTTGATTTTCGAGTTTTTGAACTTTAATGAAAACTAGTTATAGAAAACAGAAAAAGCAAAATTAAAAGGTCAAAACCAAATGAAATATCTTAATCTGAAATTGTTAGCTTGAACTGAACTGGTTTTTGAATAATCATTTCATGATATTAACACATTTCTTTTTCTGCCCAAGTTAAGACAGGATAAAATTTCGAAAGCCATTTTGGAACAGGCAAATCATTTCCCACTCAGCTCTGACGATAACATCAAGATATCCAAATCTTAATATTTTATATGCACTGAACATTTTTTTTTACCGTGGTCTTAAAGATTCTATTTTCAATCATTGCACAACACAGACCCTAAATTACACCTTTTAGGTTTCTCCTCTCCCAGCACAGGAGACCACACACATGGGAGAAACAGGTCGTGCTATGAGAGGAGGGTTATGATATGAGGCCGCTGCCCTGGCGGTTTTCCTCTGCCAAAAGCAAGCTTGTGCAACCCATCCCGAGCCGCGGCGAGAGTCTCGTCCGKGCTGAGCTGCGCTGGGATGAGCTCGACCCAACGGGGCATCTGCTCTGCGGGCAGAGAGAGCCGAGGCACGGCGCGAGGCTCTGGGAGACGGGCTTTTGCCGGGGGTCCTGCCCGTCGCTCACGCGCCCAGCGGTAGCAACGGGGAAATGTCGTATTCGGAAGAGGGAAAAGCTGTTCATAGCCGAAACGCTTGCGTTCCCCGCGTCCCCACTCGCTGCCCTCCTTGCCCACCCTGGGACCCCGCTGTCCTTCCCGGATGCCGGCTCCGAGGACGCGGGCGGACGGCGCGCGCCGGTCTCCAGGCGGGAGCTTTCTGAGCGCGTGGGTGCAAATCGGAGGCACGCGGAGGGGAGGGCGGGAGAAGCAGGTATTTACGTCTTGCGAGGCCCGTTGTTAAACATGAATATTTTAGCAATTGTGCACTTCATGGTGCAGAGCTTCGCTGCCAGCTTCAGCAATCCTGATGGATTGAACTGACATTTCCATTACATGTGTCTGCATTAAGCACTCTTTTTCTTTGCCCTCAAATGAATTTACTGTGAAATGTGTTGGCAGGGTTACTGTAGCTGAAAAAAAAATTTGTGATGTGAAATGTACTTTTCTGTCACAAAAGTTGTCACTGCCTCTTGGCAAATTAATATTTTTCCCTCTGTTTTCTTAACTCCATAACTTCCTTCCCATATTTTTTTTTCCTTTTTATTTGAGATATTCCAGCACCTCTTCCCAAAAAGGAAGAACTCCTGTTTGCAAATGTTTTGAAAGTCAGTTTGCTGAGAAGTATCAAAAAACAAGTTTGCATTGAATCTTTCCAGGCACGTTAGCTATTTTTCTGCTGCTCAGCATCCCTGCTCTGTACCCTTTAATATTTGTAAAGTACTCAGAAAATGCTTCCTGCACCAGTACCAACCTTCACTGGTTTACTTTGTTCTCCTGACCACCTGGGCCACAGTATGTACATCAAAGGTCTTAATTTCGCATGAGAAGGATTTGGAAGCAGGCTGGCTTAGCGCTAAGCAAAAAAAATAATCAAACAAGGCTTTAATTTCTTTCCCTCCCTCCAACCTCTCTGTTTCAAAGACACTTTAAAAACAATCTGTACATTGAGTGAACAGAAGTGTTTTTATTACAGAAATCCTCCTCCTTCCACATGGATTGTTGCAAGGGCTTTTTGGACCTCTGCCCAATCTCAACATTTTGGCCTGTAAGAAAACAAGCAACAGATAGTGTGTTTGTTTGGCTCCTGGTTCGCCAGTCATCTGGAAATGCCTTATTTGCCATTTGCATCCATGATTTCTTTTCCARCCATCTCTTCAAAACATTCGTTTAAGCTCATGGGGGATGGAGAAAAATACATTCAAAGATGCATGTTTGGTTCTTTAAATTGATCCCTTTTTCAGACTATTTTGGCAATGTTAATTCAGTTTAGCAAAATGAAAAACAAATCCCGTGTATATCCAGCTTGAAATAGAGGCGTCACTAACGCAATCCCAGTTACATACAGAATGCTTAAGACTCCTTGGAGCTAATATGAACTAAACTTTACCTTCACCTTTTTCCTTTTTCTTGTAATTATTAGTTATATGCCCAATACAGGCATTGCTGGGTTGGAGATTGACGCACTTGCGTCCATCTCCAGAGCTCAGTGGAAGTGAACAAGGTTAAATCACCAAAAACTCCAAAGTGTTACATTCAACTGCTATTCCTTGTAGCCATGCAAAGACCAGGGAAGATTTTGTAGTCCACTCTGGTGGGAATGCAGGGATGTCCCCTGTGGCTAATCTGCAGTGTTCAAAATGGCTGGGTTTTCCGTCATGTCCCCTCTAGTGCCAGTGTTCCCCCTTTTGCATAGGACAATTTTTTATGACCTGGAGCCAGCAGTTTTCTCGCCATCCATGGACTTCTTCCTGTGAAAGGAACTGGAGCAAAGTAGTTTCTTAACTGTAGAGTTATTTTCACTATCCACTGCTACTGGAAATTGCTTAGGTGGATCACATTAAAAAGTGGTTCCAGTGCACATGAGAGCTTACTACACAGCAGTCCTTGTGATACAAGTGGAGAAATTCATAATGAAATTGCAACTACCAGCATTGCCCCTTAGCTACRCCTGTAATACACTAAGCAAGACTATGGCAGAGGCTGAAGCACTGGAACAGCAACCATCCTACCCTCTATAAATGGGGTAGCACACCATTGCCAATGGTAGCACACTCCTGGCATGGTTTTGGCCAATGACAACTAGCACCATCCCAGGGACATCTCAAGCATGGGTGTGAATAGCACAAACTCCATGTAAGCAGCATGACTGAGTCCACCATGTTATGGGATGGAGAAGAATTCAGCAATACATACACGGTCTCTGTCCTGCTTTATGTATTAATGTGTACGTAGCTCCTTTGAAGAACCTAGTTAGATCATATGGAAGCTGATTTTAAATCTTGCTATAAAAGATGACATTTGTCTTTAAGAATTTACACTGGTGTAATACTCAAATGACAGATTCTTATTAAAAATTCTGGGAAGTTCAGGCTTGGAATGAAAATGCCATGGAAAAAGCAATGTATAYGTCCAGAGCCTCTTCCATGAACACTCTCTCCAGGACTGTGCTGTTCACCTTGGATGTCTGGGTATTCTGGTTCAGAGAGCTCTAAATTTGCACTTTAGCTTGCAGATCTTTTGAGAGGCCTCAGGAAGAGGAGCACTGTGGCTGAAAAGCTGTTCAAAAGCATGTTCAAAGCTGGCTCTAGGACTGGATGGCACTTCCCATTCACCTGGAGCGGCTCAGCCTCCGTTAGTGTATTGCTGCTGCTGTGCTTCTCCTGCATCAGCTTAGCACAGTGCCCGGTGGCTGCTGGCGTGGGCAACCACGGAGTCAGGGAGTTGGCTTGATCTGGACAAAACATTTATTCAATGTTTTTAGCAGAGCTTCTGTTTTTGAGCTGGGAAMGTGCAGAATCGGACTGTGGCTGGCAGGTGGAAAGCCATTAACTTTCACARCTTTGGCACACAGTTCTTCGGAGGACCATTAAGGGTGCTGTTCACACAAAGTAGTCACCCGCACTTTGGCCAGACAGGCAATCCTTCCTGAACAATCAGATAATCTGATTTATGCTTCTCTTACCTTCCAGATGTCAACAGTTGGCTGCTCACCTTTGGATTCCAGCTACACAATGTCATCCCTGGATACCCCAAGCCAGATATGGATGCAATGGAGCCGTCGTATGAGCTTATCCACACACAGATGAAAACTCAAGAATGGGACAATAGCAAGGTGATCCATGCAACTGCATACTGTATTTCTCACCCTTATCAGCAAAGTATCCGGTTGCAATCTTCTTGTAAAAAGCCTCAGTCTGTTCTCCCAGATACACTAGGAGTTTAAGTGCGTGTCAACCTAAAGCAGCTTCTCTCTCCCCATTACAGTAATGAAATCAGACTAAATAGCCGCATCTGAAGTTCTTTATGGCCATTGTGGTTTTTCCTTTGCTACTTTCTTGTAATTGCTCAATGAAACAGTCTGTTACTGTTTTTCTCTCCCACAAGAGGCTATGTTACAACATAATTCAGGCTAAGTTCAAGGCCATTGCATACAGGATTYTTGGATGTGAAAAAGTACAATTTTTGATGCAGAGTGATTTTCTAAAAAATATGTTTTAGGAATTTGTCCAGTCTGGTTTTAAATGGCTTAAACAGTAAGTTCCAGCACTTCCCTAGGAAACTGTTCTGCATTACAGTGAGTCTCACCAGAAAGAAATTTTAGCTGATAGCTAACTTGCATTTCACCTGACTGAGTCTAATCCCAAATCACTGGGTCCTGCTTTTAAAAATGGACCTGCATCACAAGGCATCTTGGCAGACAAACATACCAGCACAAAATTCAATGATAAAATTGTCAAAAAAAGCTTTTACAACCAAATCATTTCCCCTTCTCTTCCTTGGGAATAGTTCTGCTGAAAGATGGAGACAGCACTGCTAAAGGTTAGCACACTGGGTCAGGATTTGAAAGCCCTGGGCTGCTCCCAGCCCTGCTGCTCATCAGTTGTATGACCTTGAAAAAGTCATTTACCTTTCAGGATTCTGTTTCCTCTCTTAGCCTGAAGTTTGTTCTGGAATTGTTTTTATCTCTTTAGTTTGGAGCCTCTTTAGGATACAGATTCTTGCCTGCTATTGTTTTGTATTTGAACGTCAAAAGAGTAAGGGAGCACTGATTTGTTTGGGGAGATCAGGATACTCTYTTAGCATTTCTGCTAATAAAATGATTGTGGTAGCAAGTGGAATCAATCCTAGCTGCCTCTGTAGTCTCTTTATCTAAGAGCTTGCTGAAATCTCACTGTCCTACAGCAGATACTTGAAGTTCRGTACACATATTAGACCTAGAGGTAAAATGCAGTGTCACATTTCCCCAGTCACAAAAGGTATCACCTAGACCTATGAACAAGACACTATGGATTAATAAAATACTCATGTGTCAGCCCAGCCTTGGTAACTGACAGCAAAGACAAGGTAAAATGTACCAGCTTCAGCTTCAACAAGAGAAATTTAATTAAGACATATCACTTTATAGTGGAGGAGGACRAAAAAGAACCTTCCCTTTTGCTACTCTGGCTCAGCTGATGCTTGAAAATCATTATACCTTAGTAACTCAGTTAYATTTCGGGGCTCAGAGACTCCGTTTTGGCTTTTCTTTTCCTTGGATAAAACAGTGAAATGCCAGAGATAATTTATGAGATAAATAATGAGAACTAGCCTCAGGATTTTTCCTACTCTTAGTGTAACACAGTCTCTCCAGGCAAAGCTGTACAGGAGAAGGCAAACAGGGAAGGCCCATACAGGGAGAGCACAAAAGGTTATCTCTAAATTATTGTTATGTAGAGCAGATAATAATTCTCACAGAACAGCAAGAGAGGTTTTTATTGTCACTATTGTTATTTTCTCATCATTGCATTATTATTATTAAGCCTATAGAATAGGCAAGTAAGTTGAGTGACAACTTGTGATGAAGCCTGACACTTGCTCATACAAGCAGCTGAGATGGAAATAAATCCAAGGAGACCTCCCTTCCAGCCACCTATTTTGGATGGATCTGCCTGAATAAGCAATAAGAGGGAAGAAAGTCTCCATGTCCCCTTCAGGTTTTATAAACCAAGAAGCTGCAGTGACCTGCTTGGTAAGATGAGGGATTTATGCAGCCTCCTGCTTCCAGATGAGTCACTTTACATAGTGTTGAAAGTGGATTTTAATCATTGTTGATTCTTTCGTATTCTTCTTCTGCATTGTGAGAAAACAAAATTAGTGCTTTTTTAATTTTAATTTACAGTTGTGTGGTCATGCTCTGATAGTGCAGTGGCTCTCGAGTGCCGTAAAGCAGGATTCCCTTTTCCCTTGCAATCTGAGTCTACCTAGCGTATCATAGGCATATATTTACATAAAATTAATTAGTTTACATRTGACACCTGAACACATGATCTGTTTTTCTCTAAACCTATCCATACACACCCCTCTGCTCTACATATACAAGATGTAGTTCATAGAATCATAAAATCAGTAAGGTTGGAAGGGACCTCTGGAGATCATCTAGTCCAACCTTCCTGCTCAAGCAGGGTCACCTACAGCATGGTAGACAGGGTTGCGTCCAGGCAGGCCTTGAAGATCTCCAGAGAAGGAGACTCCACAACCTCTCTGGGGAACCTGGTCCAGGGCTCCGTCACTCTCACAGGGAAGAAATTCCCCCTCACGGTCAGGCAGAACTTCCTGTGCTTCAGTTTCTGCCCATTGCCTCTTGTCCTGCCACACGGGACCACTGAAAAGAGTTTGTCCCCGTCCCCCTGACACCCTCCCTTCAGGTACTTGTACACATTGAGAAGATCCCCCCTCAGTCTTCTCTTCCCCAGGCTGAACAGGCCCAGCTCTCACAGCTGTTCCTCATAGGACAGGTGCTCCAGCCCTCTCATCATCTTTGTAGCCCTACGCTGGACTCTCTCCAGTAGCTCCATGTCTCTCTTGTGCTGGGGAGCCCAGAACTGGATGCAGGACTTGAGATGAGGCCTCCCCAGGGCTGAGGAGAGGGGCAGATCACCTCCCTCAACCTGCTGGCAACGGTCTTCCCAATGCACCCTGGGAGACCATTGGCCTTTTTGGCCACAAGGGCACATTGGTGGCTCGTGGTCAACTTGTCATCCACCAGCACTCCCAGGTCCTTCTCTGCAAAGCTACTCTCCACAAGGTCAGCCCCCAGATGACTTTACAACGATGATGGAGAGTGGCCTGACAACATCTGCCAGCTCCCTTAGTACCCGTGGGTGCATCCCATCCGGGTCCATGGATTTGTGGACGTCTAGCCTGCCCAGAAGGTCTCTAATCCTTTCCTCCTCAATCAAAGGAAAGTCTTCCCTTCTCTGGACTATCTCCCTCATGTCCAGGCTGCAGGRTTCCTGGGGGCTGCCCTTAGCAGTGAAGACTGAAGCAAAGGYGACATTCAGTAATTCTGCCTTCTCTGTATCCCTTGTCACCAGGGCCCCTGCCCCATTCAGCAGCGGGCCCACATTTTCTCTAGTCCTCCTCTTGCTGCTGATGTATCTGAAGAAGCCCTTCCTGTTGTCCTTAACATCCCTTGCCAGACTCAATTCCAACATGGCCTTAGCCTTCCTCAGCGCATGTCTATATACTCTGACTGCATTCCTATCATTCTCCCAAGTAGCCTGTCCCCTCTTCCACAGTCTGTGTACTTTCTTCTTCTGCCTGAATTTGGCCAGGAGCTCCTGKTCTCAGGAGCCTGAGACCATGCAGGTCTCCTGCCCCTTTTGCTGCACTTCTTACTCATAGGGATGCACCGCTCTTGAGCTTGGAGGAAGTGATGTTTGAACACAAGCCAGCTCTCCCAGATCCCTCTTCCTTCTAGGGCCTTAACCCATGGGATTCTTCCAATTAGGTCTCTGAAGAGCCCAAAGTCCTCTCTCCTGAAGTCCAGGGTTGCAATCCTGCTTGTCGCCTTACTTCTTTCCTGCAGGATCCTGAACTCCACCATCTCGTGGTCACTGCAGCCAAGGCTGCCCCCAACTTTCACATCTCTAACCAGTCCCTCTCTGTTGGTAAGGACAAGATCCAGCAGATTCTCGTAGGCTCCTCCACCATTTGTGACAAGAAGTTATCATCAATGCATTGCTGGTGTGTGTTAAATTAGGTGCAAATAGAAGATGAAGCAGAGTTGGGRATCTGGTAATATGGAATGAGTGGGTGTAGTGAGAGAGAGAAGAGAGACAGGTAACTCAGGACTTTATATAGATGTCCAATTTTGGAACCGCAGTTGTGAAAAATGAACTGGAGTGCAACAGCCCCAGCTTTGCTGTCCAAATCTCTCACCATTCTCTTGAATTTAGATACCACAATTCCGTGGCCAGAATGCAAAATTAGATGTCTGTACCTGAGTGGTTTAAATACAGCCCTCTGCAATCAGTTGGCTTGAAGGCATAGTTGCATGAAGGAAAAATAAGACTGAAACTATTACTCCTATCATGAAGTAAGTGGAAGAGAATACAATCATCTGAATTTCCCATATGCAAATGACAAAATTAAGGTTAAACAGAAGCTCAGGAAATATTTTCATTTAATAAGGCTGAAAAAGCTTTAGAATGGCCTTCCAAACCATATAGAGGAAGTTCCTGATCTTTTACTATTTAAAAGTAATCTGGGCAAGGCACTGGAAAATGCACAGTTCATCTTGAAATCCAGGGGTATGCACTGAATGATGTACCACAGCTTTCTCATCGCTGCCTCTTCTGATCCCTAATTTCACTGGGCCAGGTACCTCCTTGTGATAGACCAAAGTAAATTTGAGTTACTCCACTGACTTCACTGATCAAAGCCATGGCTTAACAGATCGAGTCAGTTCTTTTATCTGAGAGGAGTGAATAATATGAGTGCAACAGCAAAGAAAGCAATTCCTCATAAAATGGCTGTGCTGTATCTCTTCAGAGTACATAGCCAGAGGGCCCTAGCATCTCTTTCCAAAACACTTTGGGTATTTGCCTTGCAGGGATGCAAGATAGGAGAGAGGATTCTGACTCTGAGCAGCCACCAGCTCAGAAACAGCCGACGTGTCATAAACCTTGCACTGTCCCCTGTAGCTCTGGAGTGACGTTTAAAATCCAATACTCTGTTGTGCAGCACTTTTTTTTTTCCTCTCCCTGTGACCATGAGGCTGTCACTAAATTGTTTGTTGAACAAGTTCAGTGTTATTGGCCATCAGGGGACTCTGGGTGACCTCTGGCATATAATGGAGCTGCTGCACCTGAATCCAATTTCTCTTCTTTGTTTTCCCCCCAGTTCATCTTGTGGAACTGTCAAGTAATTGCTGGAGCCAGTACAATTCTATTTGCAGGGAGGGATTTCTTGGAATCTGCCCTCCTAATGTTAACTCCATCATGTCATTAATTACCTTCCCCTCATCCCATGACCCCTGGGCCCCCAGGAAGAATTTCTGGTGTCTCTTATTTGAGCAGCATATTGGAGGCAGGGGCTGSTCTGGGATGCTCAGCCAGCAAGTGTGTTGTAGGATTTCTGGCAAAGCCTCTCTCAAGGACATTCCTCCCCCATTTGAGGAACTGACTCTGCCAGTGTTCATCATTCAGGTAGGGTCCTCACATCTCAGGGACTTTGGCCTGGGCTTTGGCTGTCACACTATCTAGTAATATTTTGCAAACATATTGACCAGTTTTAATGGGAACCAATGTGGGGAGGGAGCTGAAATGTCAAAGACATTAAGCTCTTGAAGCTTAATGAAAATAGAAGAGCAGGAAAAGGAGGCAAATCCTCTCATTTCCCCAGAGCTGGAAATCTGGTGAGTTCAACCTTATTATATCCCAGCAGCTGCACACACAAGCTGGGTAGAGGCGAGACCTAGCCTGTGAGCCCAAGAGTTAGCACTTCTGTTTGGCTCAGTTCTGACCAGTCAGGGCCAACTTACTGGCCAGTCCCTCACCTCAGTTGTCTCATTTGGACTGATGATTGGCAAGTTGCTACACAGGCAGATTGCCTGTCAGCCAACCAACGTGCTGTGCAGCCGTACTGAGTGGTTGGTGGCTGGTARGCTGTTGTGATTTATGGATGCTCCAACTGCACCTCTGCCAGCTTGGTGGGCAGTAGAGAGATACCACAGCAGGGACTCACCTTCAGGTGATGATTTGGGTTTAGGACAGACTTTGGGAACTAAGGGCCTGAGGGTAGGAGGTTGGAGTAGGGAGAAGAGGATAGTGGTTGTGGAAAGTGGTTTCATTATAAGAGAGCTAGAGGATAAATAGGAAAGAGCTAGAGAATAGTATTTRGGGGAGAGAAATCATAACTTAGGCCAGTGTTTTTTGGAAGGATTGACTTTCTGCTTTGTAGTATGAAAAACACCTATCTGTGCATAATGGCGTGAGTACATAGAGAAACTTGGAAACRTATTCATGTATTTCACATCTTTGATCCTTGACGGGAAATGAAAGCTTTCAGTCTCACAGTGGAAGGTGGTATTTCAAAACAACAGATGACAGTATCTGGCTATGGTATTTTGAATCCTCGRGAGGCGCAGGCAAAATGCAAGAGGCTATTCAGAGATCTCTGTAATGTGCTATTCTCTTAAGCTCTGTGCAGCAGCGAACAAATGATGAAGGTCATTCTCTTCTCTCCAATGGGTTGTTACTAGATAAAGTGAAATGTCACCTAAGGACATCTGATTAAAAAAAGACTGTGAGGAAAAACAAACCCAGCATATATGTCACTCACATCTAACAACAAATATTGAACCAGAATAACTATGAAGTTCCGTCTTTCTTCTCTGTACTGGTTTTGTATGTACCTCGGTTTACAGTTGCTAAAAGCAGGAGCATTTTAGGAGAGTACTACATACCACTGCAGCCTTCTATAGTAATTTTCTGTTTCCCTTCCTTGCCAGTTCATTAAAATGAGTTCTAAGATGAAACAGAAATGGTAATTTCAAAGTCAGGGATACTCTGTCTCTTTGAACTACATATAATCTGTTTGCCTCCATCTTCTTTATATTCACAGCAGAGCATGCAAGCCGGCTGTACTCTGGTTTGCCAAAACTTTTTTTTTTCTTTTAGATGGAATTGTTTTTCTTTTTAAGAGGTACTGTTCCCAGATATACTCTTTAGTCAAAGAAATATACTCAAAGTACTCAAAGTCATTTCAAAGTTAACCTGCATTGTAGGACTCATTGTAAAGATGAGAGATGTGTTTAATTTTTATAATGGTTAAGTGATGATGTTCTGTGTTACAGTATACTGTATGTATGCTCCTACTTTCTGGTGTGACAACAAATAGGTAGAGCCTAAAATGTCTGTAACTAGTACTCGATGGAAAACCCTGAAGATATGATTTTGCTCTCATTAAGATACCTAAATTGAGGTTTTTGCCAGTGAAGGTGGTTTCCAAGCTTCCATTATAGTCAGTAAAGATTTACAATGAGCTTGGTTGCTAATGCCATTTGAGAGTCTGGCATTTCCTAGAYTTCCTCATGTCTGCAGCATGTAGAACAAGAACTGGTGGCCCAACAGGTCTGCAGTAGTGCCAAAAATGACAATAGACACTGCTTTCTGGGRAACCTGTCAGTGGAGCCTGAAGGAGAATTCAGATGATGAGCTGATAGGGTTATGGTTGAACTCAAGACTAAGACAGCTAAATATTGGCGTCCCCACRTGTGTTGATGTATGTACTCCCAATGCAGTCTGTTGATATCTTGTCCATACAGACAGTGGAGCTCACTTTGAGAGCTGGCTTTCCAGTAGACATCAACTTTATATTGAAATGAATCATACTCTAGGTTTCATTGACTGTACTAAATACGGACTTGATTCATTTGCCTGTATATRGACCAGATAAGCAAAGTGACTGCTAGGTGCTGTGCCAGAAGAGCACAGGTCTCCTCGAGCTGCTTCTGTTTCTCTCAGTCCTGTGCAGATGCTGCAGACACCTTAGAGTGTCTCAGGTCACACTAGACATCTACATATGACTAATTACATCAGTCCTGAAGTCTCCACTGACTACAAAATGCATGAGAAGTGGGTGCATAAAAGTCTGGAACTGCCAGAGATCAATAAGTATCTGCTCAGTTTCTTTACCCAAAGAGGTAGGCTGAACCCCCAATCTCACGCACCTCCCACCTGAAGTGCCTCGACACAGGCGCAGGGCTGGAAATCAAGAGACCTGGCTGTAGCCCTAGCCTGGTGGCTTTGGTCAGTCATTTCATTTCTGTTTTAGCTGCTAGTAGTAATGCCAGTAATGGTCCTACTGTTGCACAAGCAACATGAAAAGCATAATATAGAGGAGGAGATGTCCTGAATAGCAGCAGAGAGAACAAACAAGTCAGTTGGACTGATATCACATATGGATGTACTTAGAYAGAAAGTGACAGTGCCATTGCTGCTGAATCATGTTTAATCCAAGTGAACCCTGACCTCCATGTCTTGCTAACAGAGGGGTGGATGTTCCTTATTTTGTTTCTAAACAATTCTAGAATCATAGAATCAATAAGGTTGGGAGAGACCTCTGGAGATCATCTAGTCCAACCTCCCCACTCAGTAGGGTCAGCTGCAGCATGGTAGACAGGGTTGCGTCCAGGCGGGCCTTGAAGATCTCCAGAGAAGGAGACTCCACAACCTCTCTGGGGAACCTGGTTCAGGGCTCCATCACTCTCACAGGGAAAAAATTCCCCCTCACGATCATGCAGAAGTTCCTGTGCTTCAATTTCTGCCCATTGCCTCTTGTCCTGTCACATGGGACAACTGAAAAGAGTTTGTCCCCATCCCCTTGACACCCTCCCTTCAGGTACTTGTACACATTGAGAAGATCCACTCTCAGGCTTCTCTTCCCCAGGCTGAAGAGGCCCAGCTCTCRCAGCYGTTCCTCMTAGGACAGGTGCTCCAGCCCTCTCATCATCTTTGTAGCCCAATGCTWKACTCTCTCCAGTAGCTCCATGTCTCTSTTGTSCTGGGGAGCCCAGAACTGGACGCAGGACTTGAGATGAGGCCTCCCCAGGGCTGAGTAGAGGGGCAGGATCACCTCCTCCACCTGCTGGCAACACTCCTCCTACTGCACCCCAGGAGACCATTTGTCTTGGCCACAAGGGCACATTGCTGGCTCATGGTCAAAACGATGGCCAGATGAACAGTGGAGCTGTGGAAATTGTATGACCTCACATAATACCATGAAGGCAGTAAGTTACTATGTCAATGAAAGGCCCTATATTTTATCATTGGGTCATAAGTTGAAAAAAAAAGTTTAAAATATCAGATTTCCTTTTTATAGTGGGCAATTACTAATCTGAATTCATTGCTATTGAGAATTTGACTATAAAAGTTTCCAAGRCCCTAAGGTCCTAGGCACTGGGCTAAATACCTTGAGGAAGGTACATTCTGTCACAGCTGTTGGCTAGATGGGGCAAGGCTCTGTTATACCTGCTATATCACAGCCTCTTCCTGAATTAATGGTAAAACCGAGGATATTGTCTGCCCTTAATTAAACATTACTGTATAACTGTTATCCTCGCAAGATTCCCTCACRCCATTTTAGAGGATGCCCTTACTGCTAAATGAGAAAAATCTAGGACCAGTCCCTGGTCCTRAGGCTAGGTATCAGTGATCTGGAGAGTTAGCAAACATCTTGGAGAAAGCAACTGGAGGAGTCCAAAACCATACTATGAGCTGAAATAAAAATTAACCATTGTAGATGACAGGAGATCCAATGGAAGACCTCCCTCTCCAGCTTTCTTTTATTTAGAAATATAAACACATCCTTACAGACCACCTGTCCTGCTGGTCCAAAGCACAACAGAGGGTGTCGTATCATAGTGCCTATCTGGTAGCATCAGCAGGTTCTTAGAGGTGATTGCATGCTCACTTTTCATATAGGATCAGAAGAAGAGACAAGAGAGTGGTGGCCAAACTCACTGGTTTGTAAGGACAACCTAATTTSGAAGCCCTCACAGGGGATCAATACCTAATCCCCAGCAGTTTGCCCAGAACTGAAAAGGCAATAAAACTGCTGCAGCTCATCAAGAATAAGAATTGGTAGTGAAGCCAAAATAGACAGCAAATGGGAGCGATTCCTGACAGGAATATTTCTCCCATGCCYTGTGCTGCCTAAACATCCAGAGCTCCCTTCCCCAAGGTGATAATGATTAGATGGTGTGATTAATTCCAGGGGGACCTTATCACTCAACTGCTGGTAAACATAGTGAGATATAAATGGCCATAAGACAGGGCAATGTAGCTCAGAAGACCTGATTTCCATTCTTGAGTGAAGGAGCTATCACCAAATGGTCATTCAGAATGAGCAATGAGAAAAGACTTTTCCCATTGTTTGAAAAAGTTACTGTGGCAATTCTGAAGAGCAACGTGGCATGCTTGGGTACTGAGGAAGGACCTCCTAGAGTCAATCAATATRAGATGCACCTGAGAAGAATACATTCCCATATAAACCTCGCTGAAGATTAAGTACCTTGCCAAGGCCATGCAGTATACACTTATTTAGAACAGTAAGTGTTTCTGGGAGCCTAGGAACCTAATTGCTCACTGTCCATCATTGGTGACATCTATATTAATTTTGTCCATCTTCTGGATAATTAGAGCACTTCTTCAGTCGGTGGGAGAGCAGGGCTCCACTCCCTCTCAGTGTGTTGATTATGTCGCTCTTTAGCTGTCTGAGAGATTCCCCCACCAGAAAGAGCTCCTATTTCTTAGGTGACCAGTTAGTGCTCTAACCATGTGCCGTTAGTCAAAAAGGGAAGGGGAAGAGGAGTGGGTTACCCCAACCTTCTTGGCACTTTGAATAAAAGTGAGTGCTTGATGGCTTTTGTACTGAAAAGTATTTCCAGCCTGTGATAGAAGTGCTCTAGTCTGTGACAAAATCACTTAGATATACCTGGATTTTCATAAAAATTAGGCATCTCTTCAATACATCTCTGAATCAGGACTTAGGTACTTTAAAGTTTGCGGCCCGGAGTTTGCCCTTGAACTTGTGTACATCTGTTCCCTCATAGTTTTCTCCTTTACAGGGTAAAATTGCTCGTAATCACTGAGCRTGTTACAGTGCTAAATCCTTTGTTTTATTCCTCTTATGCTTTGAGACCTTTCCCAGGAAATGGCCGCCATGGAAATAAGCTATTATTTCCTCCCCTTGCCCAGTTACAAGTCTTAATTGAGAGGTCCATGCTGAAATGTCTGCATTGCCTGAATTGTCTTCTCACATCTGGGGAAGGATGAGAGCCTTTAGCTTCTGGACTGTTTAAGGCAATATCCTTCATGGATGTTAAATTTCCTCGAAATAATTGGAATGCAGCAAACTTTTCTTTGTAGCCTATTTTTAATCCTGGATGTCATTACATTACTGAACTGAGCCCTTGGCAGTGCCGGGAGAATTTTGTTGTAGCATCCTCTTGCTTTTGTGAAATTTGAGCAAATAATTGTTCATGAACAGGGGTCTGTAAGAGGACTGTGCTGCCATGAATTGATGAGAGCGTTTCCAAAGACGTTTTGCAGTAATGATGAGCTGCTGACTCGCTGTGTGCTTGCTCCATTATACACTAACAGCRAAAGTGACTTTGTAGTGTACCTGACTGTAAATGATCCAGGCTGTGTGTCTCTGTAGTTTTGCTTCAGTATAAGCCACAGCTTTCAACATCAGGTGTGGCTGGCATTAGCTCAGGGAACTTGGGTGTTGCAGTGGGTTTGCAGGGAATGCGAGTTGYATTAGGGCCTTCCTCGAGTCTTGAACAACCTGCTTTGGCCAGGCAGAAATGGGATGTATAGGGGTTCTGACGACTTTGAGGTCATACACTGATTCGGGGTTTTTGAGGGTGGCACAAAGTGCAACAAAGTGAAATTAAAGCAGAGGGAAGTTTGACAGATACATTTTTGCAGAGGATCTCAACAMATTTTATAAAGCATATGACCAACAGATTTTCTGTGAATGGTATCTTATTTGCAGATGAAAAATACCGAGGCATGAAATAATTACATCCACTCAGCCAGGTGAGAGAGTCCAAACTAAATTCTCAGACCACTAAGGCAAAAAATCCATTTTACTTCCACGTACTTCAGTGTTTAAGTGTAAAATCAGTTCATTTGACTGAAATAATGAATGTTAGGGAGAACAACCTGACAACATATGCCTCTTCCATTAAGAAGAATAAAAATCTAAAAAGATGATGGGGAAAAATTGATGTGGAGCTCCTCATTAGGTGTTTCCAGGCTGTTCTGCTGGTCTACAGCATGTTATAATACCTTTTAGTCATCAGGCTTCTCTTCCTAACATGTCTTTCACTTCTTTCTCTCCCTGCTTAGTCAATTTTGGGTGTTCAGTGTGAAGTGCAGAAGCAGCTGAAGGCCTTTGTCACTCTTGAGCGCTTTGAACGGATCTACAGCTCCAGCATTGCTGGGTGCCGGCAGGTCAAGAAGAATAAGAACTTTGCTTCTGGAGGCTCTATCTTTGGCAAAGGCGTCAAGTTCGCCATGAAGGATGGGCGAGTGGCCACCGATATTATCAGCGTGGCCAACGAGGACGGGCGGAGGATCGCAGCCATCCTGAACAATGCCCATTACCTGGAGAACTTACACTTCACCATCGATGGGGTGGACACACATTATTTCATTAAGCAAGGGCCATCGGAAAGTGACCTGTCCATCCTGGGCCTCAGTGGTGGACGCAGAACCCTGGAGAACGGCGTGAACGTCACRGTGTCCCAGATCAACACAGTGCTAAATGGAAGGACTAGACGTTACACGGACATCCAGCTCCAGTATGGTGCGCTGTGTCTAAACACTCGCTACGGGACCACGTTGGACGAGGAGAAGGCCCGCATCCTGGAGCTGGCCCGGCAGCGCGCTGTCGCCCAAGCTTGGGCCAGGGAACAGCAGAGACTGCGGGATGGGGAGGAGGGTGTTCGCTCGTGGACAGAAGGGGAGAAGCAACAAGTGCTAAACACAGGCCGAGTGCAGGGCTACGACGGCTATTTTGTGATTTCAGTGGAGCAGTACCCAGAACTCTCAGACAGCGCCAACAACATCCACTTTATGAGACAGAGCGAAATGGGCAGAAGGTGACAGAGAGGGTCAATACGGTGACTTCTTGCCAAAGACAGCTACTCTTTTGTGGCCACTTACCTGACTGTGTTGTACTCAATCCTTTTTCTAAACTGAACAAGGTGGGGGGAGGAAAATATAAAGTGAAAGAATAATATGGTTGCACTGTAATTCATGCAACATACTTTTTTTTTCTTTAATTTGGCCTTCACACGTTTTTTGCAATGAACAGAAGGTATATTTTGCCGTAGTGTGATCACAGTGAAATTTACTGTCTCTTGTCCTTTTTTTCCCTTTGTGAGGAATTTGAAGTGGGGAGTCGTCAACGTACGTCCTTAGGTGTGAAGTGCAAAATGGGTGTCTGTGCTAACTCGTGTCATCCTAACCCTTTCTGATTTGGGACAGGGACGGATAGCCTTCCACCTGAAGAACAGGGAGCCCACAGCATCCCAGAAAGCTCTTCCTAGGATGAAAGGAAACGGAAGACGACACTGATTCCACAACTCTGAAAGTGACCGTTCGAATCATGTGCCTCAAAAGAGAACTTACAAGTAGTTTTCACGTTTCACTTGGGACATGAAGTGTTTTGGGGGGCTCCTGCTGAGCAGAAGTAGATTATAGAGGCAAAGGAGCTGATTATATTAACTTGCAAGATGATTCTCTTCCTTCCTGAACTGGAATAAAAAAAAGAAAAAAATCAATCTTTTTTCATTATGAGAGTAGATATTTGGGGTTTTTTTTTGGTTTGTGCGCAAATYCTGGTTTTAGTTAAAACCTAGCAAAAGCCAAGAAAGGCGCTCCTGCTCTATTGAGAAAAGTGAAAATGAACCCTCTATCTCATACGTAGAGCTGTTCTATAGGTGGATTTAATGCACCCATGTTGTACATTTGCTAATGGCATAACTTCATTAAATGTGTAGTGTTTCAGTACACGAGGCTACGTGTTTAACAGTCCACTGTGCTGTATCTGATAAAACCAGTTAATTTTTAGGAAGCTGATTTGAATTTAAAAGTAGTTATAGTATCCCAGTGACATACCACTGAAAATTAGAACAAGCCAAACCCTGCTTTTCCTGATTCTGGAACTTGTATTTATTGGCTGGGAAACGCGGTTTTGAGTAGCATGCTGGCAAGTCATTTATGACTATGGCAGATAAACATCTCTTGGGGACTCTGGCAGCAGGGACTTTAAAATTTTTAATAAGTAGCAACAGCTTGTGCGTGGTGGGATGAGAAGGGGAATATTGGAATCAATCCTCTCACTGTTTCTTACATGAGCTTGAATTAGCTGGATGGCCCAGTTGACTGTTAGCAGTGAACAAGGAGGAGTTTTAATAGAAATGCCCACTGTAGAGGGGACCAAGTGCTTTAATATGAAACTGCTGACAAAGTTACTCAGCATGCTAATGTAATTTGTATTCACATAACCTCTGTGCTCTGGTATTTGCAAGAGTCCTTGAAATTCAAGGGAACAAGGAGATGAGCTTAGCTTCCTCTTCCCTGCCTGAAACAGTCCTGTGGTATTAGGGGCCATTCCTGCAGGCTGAGGTGTTACACCACCTCTCACTGGCGCTCTGGCTGGAGACGGCCACCCTTGGTCCAAAATAGACTTGTCCATCACGCGAACACATGTGTGTGTCCTGACTCTAAAAGCTCTCACTGTGTCACGGTGCTACAGAGAGATGCAAAGCTTCATACCAAGAATATTTTCTTGCTTGGAGCTCCAAGGCRCACCCGTCTCCACAGAACCAGCTTCTCCTTCCACCACCTCTGGCACCCTCCAACAGTCTGATATTTCACTGCAGGTTTCAGACTGCAAGATAACGCAAGGGAGTATGTTGGGCACGCGCTCCTGGAGCAGCAGAATGTTGGCAGTCCCAGTGCTAGCACAGTTTCCCCGTGGACACAGGCTGCCAACTCAGTCTGCCATGCCTGTCTGTTCCTGCACCGTTGCCAGGAGGAAGGTGATGGGATGGAAATTCCCTCAACAGACTGTTCTTCCTCAAATTGCCAAGCCCATGAAAGAGGCTAGTACATTCAGCTTCATGGCCAGTGTTCCGGTAGGTGCCTGAGCCCCAAGACTGGCCTATGTTGAGGTCCACCCACAGGGACAGTCCTGGTTCTCTGGCGGGTCCTCCTGCATGCCGCCAGGGTGGCAAATCTCTGTATCTTGGATGCAGAAACCCTGTGCTTTTTCTTTGAACTGCACTTCACAGTGCACAACCTTTTTCGCTTTGGCAGGAGTGAATAGCAGGCAGCTGGGCTAGAAAGGGTATCCGGCTCTGCTGGAGCCAACTGGGAGGAGATGTTTCACCCAGGCCAGCTCTAGGCTTTGGCAAGAAAACTGTTTCCTACGGCAGCCGCTTGCCAGGGATGTRTAAAAAGGCCATGGCATCACTGGTTGCTTTACTAGTATCAAACTCTTGGCAGACCAGGCTGATGCTGCTGCAGTTGCCCTGAGGAAGAKCTGGTGGGGATTTGGGGCAGCTTTAGCCAAAACCAGCAGTTGCCACCTACACAGAGGGGGTTTCTTTTTCTCTCCCAGGCTCTTTGTGTCCAGCACTGTGCTTCCCCCTTGCTGTGTTACACTTGAAGTAGATCCCCTCCAGTGCCACCACTAGCACCTCAATCTTATGGTGGCTTTGAGTRTCTAAAATAGCACACAAAGAGCTAAAAGAGCTGTGGGAAGCTGGATGGAAAGKCATCACCATCCAGTGTTGACCTGCAGTAGTCCAGAAATAGCTCAGTGCACATCCCATTTACACCGCTTCTGCCTGAGTGGCTCAGAAGAGAAGCGGTGCTTGTATCTCCATCCCCATGCATTTGTTTTAGCACTAATAGGAGTAGTCCGAGAGCAAACGGACTAACTTTCCACGCAGCCAAGGAAAGGAATTAAATGTGAAATATTCCTATTGGAACCCTGCCGGACTGAGATGGCACCTTTACAGCCTTACACAGACTCTTCAGGTTATTACATGAGCTAATGACTTTGAGGAGTTCACCCATTTTTCAAGAGTCTTAACAGTCCTGCTGCATGTGGCATGCCTATAGCCAGGAGCAAACCAACTCTGCACATGGCAAAGACAGCTCAGATTACATTACTCTGCCTCTGCAAGCAGGTGGCCGGGTATGCTGAGCCTGGCTGTCCACTGAATCCATGGAAGTCTTTACCTGGACCCACACTCTGCACAGGAAATATGGACATTACATCAAAATATATATATATAAGTATATATATGTATATATAGTTACTCTCTTTATCAAAGACTTTAAGCAAAAAAATTAAAGTAGCTGTCTAGCATTAGGAGACAAACCCGCCTGATGACAACTACTTTGTTCCTGAAACTCAAAAGCTTTGCCCTTCCACTTTGCTTGGGTTGCAGAATTAGAAACAAACGTTTTTCAGTCTTGAAGCCCTGAATTTTCCCTTTCCTCATAGAAAAGTGCTTTTTTATACAGGATCCCAAGTGCTTTCCCATTGAACCTCATTTTGAAGGCCAGTTGTATGCCAAGGAAAAATGTAACTGCAGCCTAGCATACATGGATGTCACTGTTTGTTTGATTCCCCAAAGGAGGGATGTTTCCTCCATCAAAAGGGATATCCCATCAAAATAGTAGCTCCTTTTAGTAGTCCAAATTTCTTTGAAGTCCTGGGCTTGTTTCAAATGTAGAGGGTTGCATAAAATGGAAGATGCTGAACACTTTGGGAGCAAAGCTCACAGCTTTGAGGAGGACCTCCCCATGCTGGGGAGTGGTGGGAATTTTGCACCCAAGCCCTAAACATACTTCATTCAAAGAAAAATTCAAACAACTTGCATCTGAACAAGTTCCACTGCTTTGTGACTCTGCAGCAGAAAATCCCCTGCCTGCTCAGCTTGATCAAAGAGGAGCAAAGTGATGGACCATGCAGCCTTGCTTGCAAGAAACTCACCCAGGAAAAGAGATCTGCAGCTCTGGATTGTTTTTTTCTCCATCCTTCCGTTTTCCAAAAAGAAGGATCATTATAAATATTGATCCCCAACAGAGCTGGTTCTCTCCAACTTCTTCATTTTGTTTATGGGGGGGGGGGGGAAATCACATTTCTGTTGCAATTTCAACTCTGCAAGACTAATTTGGTACTGCAAGAAATATGGCAACATCCATTTCCTCTGAGTGCTTTTTTTTTTTTTTCTGACCCAAAAATCGGAGCTTGGAAAAATCATTAAGCGGCAGTGACCAGAGGGAATCACGCGGCTCATCATATCTTTGTCATCACGGCTATTGATCAGAGCTACAAGTGAAATGGGCCACCAGATCTAAACAATACCGGGAGAGAACAGATTAGAGGAAAGAAGGTCGTTAAGAGCCCTGATGTCTGATTTGGGTTTAAAAGACACAGATGACTGGGAGCAGTCCCTGAGACACCATTTGACTGCAAGTTTAGAAAGAGTGAGGGATTTCTGTAATATATCTGCAGTCGCTTTATTGAGCTGAGGGAACTTGGATGAGATTCTGCTCAGTCTATTATACAGACAGCCTAACAAGAATAAATCAAAATCGTTTTTTTTTGAAAAAAAAAAACTAATAAAGTACTTTTTTCAGCTGTGACTTGTAAGTGTCACCGTGATGGATGGCAGTGTGTCCATTATGCGAAGACAAGGCTCTCCACGTGAAATTTTAGCATTCAGTTTTACGATTTACAGAGAGGGCCCCCCCCCACCCCCGGCTCCCTCGTATTTACAGCACAGCAGTTTGTTTTGATTCAATCTCGACGTAAATTGAAACCAGGGCAA
>NW_028185572.1:270370-338177 GCF_003343005.1 Rhea americana | reverse complement strand
TTTTTTTTTAACGGGGAGGAGGAAATAAGCACCTATAATGTTAATAACGGAGCTAAGAAGATCGCTTCACTTGTTAAATCTTATTTGCTCTCTCTCCTCGTTTGGCAGCTGTCYCTGAGCGCTGCCAAACCCGGGAAAGCCACGGGCAACGCCAGGCGCACGATGGCTCGGCGGGATAACCGCTGGCGCCCGCTGGGTTGACCTGCTCTCTCTGTCCTCAGCGAGGCAGGAGCATCGTGTTAACCGCTGGCCTGGTCATTTTTGAGCCTGTTATTACTCTTTTTATCCCTTCCAGTAAATATTAAGCTATTTGAATTCACCTTGTTATGTTGAAGAATTTTCCTGAGTTTTCATCAAAATAAAACCAGGGGATTTTTTTTCGAAACTCGGGTACATTTGAATAAAACCACTTCTGCGCGTAGAGCGAATTTTGAGCAGACACATCAGGGACGTGCCACACRCTCTGTCCAGATTTCCCCACTTGCTTTTCCCCCCTGCTGTAACAAGATGCTGCATATCCTGGGGGTTGTCCCTGACAGTGCTGYGCCGCGCCGTGCTACCCGAGCTGAAAACTGAACAAAAAAGTGAAACCTGTAGCGTCTCTCACCTGCTCTCCTTTAATTACCGAGAAATTTTGTGTTACTGACAAAGTATTACATGGCTCAACTGTTAACTCCTATCCCAGACGTCAATACTTTATGGGCAGGGGAGCATAGAAAACCACAAGTGAAAATTAACTAAAAATATATATACATACATACATATATATATATATATATTTTTTTTTTCCTTGAAGCTGAAAACTGTTCAAGCAAAGAATAGAGCTTTCCAAAACCATTAGAACTTTTGGACAGTTCACCGATGTTATTGATGTAACCACCAGAGATTCACACTTTTCTATTAAAAAATATATATATATATTTTGTGTGAGGACTTCTAATGCAGCTCCAGCCAAGAAAGAGGACTTTGTATCAAAGCTGCATCTGTAAGCCCAGCACTGGAGACTCTTGTCATTACCCTGTGTAATAATTTTCCTGAAGTCTGGAACTAATTTTTTGAGAAATTTTTTTTCTCAACACTTTCTGTTTCTAATACTGTATTCTTGACTGTGTAAATACAACAAGGCTGTAAATAAGTGCAGATGTAGATACCTTCTAGAAAAAAACAACAAAAAAGAAACAAAAAACGAACAAACAAAAGTGACCATGTGTAGCCTTCGGTGACAAATAAAAGAATATTTTGTGTTTAAGAGGGGCTTTTTTATTATTATTTGAGAAAATGTTGTGTTTTTTTCACTTCAACTGCCTTGTCCTTTATTTGGGAAGGGTCAAGGGACYTGGCCGCTCCTGCGGGAAGGTGGTGGAACCTGAGGACGTGGACTTGTAGAGGGGTGACTAAGGGGCTGCCCTGCGCCTTGCCATCGTGGATGTGCACCTTTGGGAGCTGAGGGACGTCTCGAGCACTTGGCTGTGGGACCCTCTCCTGTGCGGCCACCCACACCACCAGAGAGCGACTGGATCTGCAAGTCCCCATGCTCTCTGTCTAGGAGACCMGGCCTGTAAAGGCCTCTACAATCTTTTGCTACCTAAATTTTTTCCCCAAGTAGAGATTTTTTTCTTTCCCCTGCAGATGAGACATTGCTCACTTCCAGAAGGCCACGTACCGACGTCAGCCAGCAGAAAGGAGACCATTTCCATGGTAGGAGCAGTGCRGGTTGCCAGAGGCAACCATCACACTGCATATATTATTACTATATATATATAGTGTGTATATATATAATATATATATACCATATATATTAATAATGTGGTGCAATGTTCATTGAGTCAGGATCATAAAATCATCACACAACTCACAAAGTCTTAACTGGATAGCTCATCTAGACTGCTCTCCAGCATTTCGCAGCCCGTTACAGCTCTTTCAGACAAGGTATTTCAGTCTGGAGGGGCTGCGATGTGCACAAGAAAGATCAAGTTATCATCCAAGCCGGAGTCCCCTGAGAAATGTGCTGAGAAAACGGCCAGCAGAGATGTGCACGTCTGATCCATCTCATCCAGAGAGAGAAGAAAACCCGCTGCACTACTTGCCTGAGGGAGACCACATGGGACGCTCTAAGGCGGTGACTGTCAGTACCACCTCTGAGAGCTGATCSAGCCCTTCTGGTGCCTGGTCTCCACTTCTGATGCTTTAGGGAAAGACAGGGGAAATCTTCAGAAAACTTGTGGCCAAATGCATACAGGGAAAAATATTCTTGCATGGTCCTTGGGGACAACCGATGGGCACATGAAGCGTGATGCTCAATGGCAGTCATTGCCTGKAGCCCATTCTGCTCTGCTCAGCAAGACAGAGCGGGAGCCCAGTCCCTTCACGACCATTCACATTCACTTCCTGGGCACGGAGGGCACMGGTCTGCTCTCCGAAACCAGGTTGACCCAAGTCTCTTAGGAAAAAAATTCAACCAAAGCAAAGGCAAACATTTCTGAGGCCAGTTAACCTCTTCTTGAGGTAGAATTCTGAAAAGGGGCAAGTAAATGGCATCTCTCTTTTTCCTTTGGCTCTACACAGGGCCCAGAGTGACCAGTTCAGGCACCTCTGTGCAGTTGYTGGAAGTTAGGGCAGAGGAGTCCAAGTGCTGGTAGACATTATTTCTCCAAAGGTCCTTCTAAGGTTTCTCCCTGCTGCTGGCCACTCCAGGTGAGATCTTATCCTCTCTGCCAGCAGCACATCTTGTTTCAGGCCCAGATTTGCTAACCTTCAGCTTCCAGCCACCAGACGTGATGGAGCAGCTCCAGCTGCACCACAAAGCAAATGTCCCCAGACATCGATCATGACCCCTCTTTGCTGCCCCTATACGTACTGAGCAGGGTGAACTCCTTAGGCCTCACAGCACAAAGACTGTTTCCTAGCTGCTGAATATTTTTTTCCTTTGCTCTCGAGTATTTGGCCACCCTTCCTCAAGCACGAGCACAGGTTTTACTTACCTGTGAGAGGCAGGTTCTCATTCCTGCTCCCTGTTGATACACTTGTGGGGGATTTTTATCTCCAAGGAATGTGCTGGCCCTTTCTTTCTTGCCACATAAAGTGCATGTTGAGCCAATTACACGGTGACCTTGAACTCTTTCTCTGAGTCACTGGTTTCCAAGAGAGAGCCTGCCACCCCGCAGATCTGATTTGCAGCCTTTGTTCTGAGGCAGATGTATTAGTTTGCATCAGACCATTATTCACAAGTCTTTTCTTGTGTTGTGTCTATTTAGCCAGCGGATTCAGATCAYCCTGCAACAGTGACCTGCCCTCGCCAGTCCCAGCCGTCCATCACTCTTCTTGCCACCTGCTATTTATCATCAAAAAATGCCATACTTTAAATCATTGATAACTATATTGAAATGCATTGGACCAAGAACTAATCCCTGAGAGTATCCAAGGAAACAGCRACATTTTAACTTGTCAGTGAACCAGGTTTGGCTCTGCCTCATGTGGTCRTGCCAGATAAGACCAATGTTTTAATCAAAATGTTGCATGTAGTAAATCAAATGCTTTTGCAAGAGCCATGCCGCCGTGCCACTCCTGGTCAGTTCAACAGGTCAGAGCAGACTTATCACACCCAGGTTTTAATAGGGGCCGTAACCATAGGTCTCTGGCTTATCTTTCGGGAGACTGCAAGGAGGCATCTCCTTGCTTTTAAGCGGTGAGCAAAAAAACATTCCCTCCAGGACTTTTTAGCTTGGGTGACAGTTTTCTTGAGATGGGACTGTGGTGGTGTGCCCCCCCTCAAACTGACCTTTCACTCATAACCCTGCTCAAGTGATAACCRCCAGTGACAGTCGTGATGGATGTGTCTGGTCGTGATGGCTGCATCTGGCTCAAATTGGGCTCTCAGGAGACAGATAACAGGACAATAGCCAAGGGCTAATTGAGCATGTGCTAACCAAAATACAACCGGTATGCAAATAAGACTATAAGTCAATCGTCTTACCCCATAAATAAGGGACAGCTGAGCATTCCTGCACAGCAGTGGGCTGCATGCCAGGCTCTCCCTTTGGATAGGGACGCCTCTCAAGGTTACTCCTCGAAGTTCAGAGGGTTCCTTACTCATGACGGATCCTCAGTAAGTGACTAATAGCACGCTGAAACTTTGCTAAGCGGCATCTTGGATTGATTGTGCACGTAATCCTTTAGACATAAACCATTGACCAAGTCTGGGACTAAGTTTGGATCCAGCCACACCCAGACTCCTCTGAGAAAGAGTTTGTAAAGCAAGAGGGTCCACTCTGAACCTCATGACTTAACACGACTATCTTCTGGACAAATTCATCTGACCCTGTCCTCTATGCAGTAAATAACCGAGTATACTTTGCCCTTGAATCTTGTTAAATCCCTGTCTTATTTACCATTGAACTTTGTTAAATCACTGTCTTATATCAATAAAAGATATTGCTGCTTCTCTCTTATGAGTGAAGTGCATCACTCAGCCGTGACAGGTACATGCRCCACCTCAAGCCACGCTGCACTGCTGCAGCAATGCGATGCTACAACCCACGTAGGGAAACATCAGCTTCAGGGTCCCATCAGCCTCCACCATGTAGTGTAGATGAGGCAACRCCACACCTAAAGGGTGGGGAAAATCAGGGCCAAAGTCTAATGCTCCCGGTGCCTTCAGCTCTCCTCCTAAAAGGCACAGGTTGAAGACACAGAACCTGAGCTGCCAGCTGAGCTGCTGCTGAGCAGGGACAGAGACTCTCCCAAGAGAATGACCTACCTTAAAAAAAAAATTCAGTTATTAGTGTGTCATAAACTGAGATCAACCCTTGCCAAAAATGTGACAGCTCTGGTTCAGACTAGTTGTTTTCATGTGGTGTTCATTTGTAGTGAAATTTCCAGRGCCAGATGAGTTCCCTTGAATGCAGCCTGCAAGAGAATCACATGAATTATTGTGATTTTGGATGCTTCATAAGCTCTATTTGTTGGTAGAATGGCTTCCTACAGCTGTCCTACTGAGTGGCTCGGTCACRTGTAGTTTGAAGGGCTCACACAGGTCAAGGATTTCCAAAGAACTAGAAACTGGCTTTGACTCTGATTTAGTCTTTTCTTAGTCAATGCTTTACACAGAGCAATGCTGAATTTCAGAGCGGCTTTCCCTCAATGACTCTGTATCAGTTCTACCTTTCTCACAAAAGAAACAACCTTTTTCTGTTTCTTGTGAATTGAAAATCAAACAATCTTCTTTTATAAAAAAAAAAACAAAACATTGCTTCTGACCCAGACATGTGGATCTGAACCGTCTCAAATGGATGCTGGCCTAAGATATTGGTATAGTTCCACTGGAAAAACTGCTTTAACCACAAGCTCTTTACATAAAACACAGTTGCTGACACCTCCTTCTCCTCCAGCATGCCTGTTTATAAAAACACAACCCTCGCTAAGCCCTTGCAAAGCATCCTCACCAGGAATTATCCAGCAATGAAGAGATGGAGCTTGTGTAAAGTGAAGCACATCCTTTTGCTCTTCTGCTTTTTTAGCTATGATTTAGAGAAGGGCCAAATATTCAGACCTTCTGTCCACTTGATATCGCCAGCTGGATATATTAGGCAACAGCATGCACACCTCACACATCTCAGCATGCACAGTCTCTGGCTACTGTTACTGCTTGGGCAGATTAGGTGCCTTGTTCACAGTGAAGAGCAAGAAAATGGCCATAGTGGATCAGGCGAGAGGCTTTTCTAGCCCGGTGTCCTATTTCCACCTCCATGTAACTGCCCAGAGATGAATACAAGAAAAAGACATGTACAGAGTGAAGTGTCTTTGTGCTTAAAGATGTAACATGATAAACCTGTTCATCTCCCATCATCTGAATTAAATAACAATGAACTATAGTCAAAATATGACTCTGAGTTTGGACTTTGCCCCACCACGGAGTCCAGCCTGTTAGAGTAGCTCTAAGTCTATCTCGAGTCACATCTTAAAGTTTTTTAATCTCAAGTTCAGAAAATATTTTCTTACCTCTGGGGCTTCCTTGATAGAAAAAGTCTGCGGTCAGATCATTAGAGGGAACTTACTCAGGAAAGCAGGTCCTGAGAGTGAAATGCTGCAAACAAGCAGGASAGCACCGCACGACTTTTGGTTTCTGCCTCCAACAGCACGAGAGGAGAGGGCTCAATTAGCTCGTAGTGAGGTTGGTGTTTTCCATCCGGGAATCCTCCAGGAGTTTTGCATAACCAGACCTCATCATCCGCAATCAGTCTGAGCTCTGAAACCCTCAAGGCCTAAACTGAACCCTGAGTGCAACAAGGCTGGCAGAAAAGCTTCCTTAACAAGCAGGACTGCTCATCAGCGGTATGGAGATAATCTAGCACCAGGTTAATAACTCATGGCAGGTCGTGGGCTGGCAAAAGATTGTGGAGATATTACAGATATATCTCCACATATATCTGCAATGCACTAACAAAAGTGTTCATGAAATCACCGTCACAAAGCCCCCTCTGTGGTCTGGGATCTTAACAAATAAAACTAATTTTTCAAAGAAATACGTGAAGAAAAAAAGGACAATACAGCCATTCACAGCAGTTACACTTCATACTTGTGCTATGTTTTCCATTAGAAACCTACTTAGAGCTACAGAAAATATTACCTCTGTTTTACACGTGGGACAGGAAAAGTGTGGAGGTTAAATGTTTGGCCTAAAATCACGCAGCTGGGGAATAAATAATGAAAAAGCTGTGACTCAAAGGTCTAGTGTCACTCGGTCACTGAGATCTCTTCTTTTGGGCCAAATTTTCACTGTATCTCATTACTTCACTATGGGAGTCACAGCATTTTTTATCAGAGCTACTCCAGCTCCTCTATAATGAAGGCGTATTTAGAAGGGCTGATTTACAACTGCAAAGATCAAAGAGCATTAGTTTAATTAGGTTTGTTGTGGTCAAGGCTAGAAGCCAGCTTCTGCCTTGGCCACTTCAACCACTGAGGTAGCAATGGTCCCAGAGGAAGAACTACGTCGCACCTGTGCTGCCAACACTGTGCTGTCATCAGGAGAGTCCAAAGAGGAAAGATGAGAGAGGAAAAGAGCACGATGAGTTTGAGGACTGCATCTCCTGGCTCCAAGCCAAAGCCTTAACCACAGGTCATCTTGACTTTCTTCTTCCCGAAGCCAATCCTGGGTGAAATGGAGCTGTGGATTCAAAAAAAAAAGTTTATATACATATATATATATATATATATATATATATAGTTATATAACTCTCTCTATATATATGTGTGTTTAACATGAACAGCCATAAGATGAATTTTAAGGTATTTAAAAGCATTTAGGAGATTCTCCTATTCCTTCCTGCTCCCCCTACACACTCCCCCCCATCCCGCTGTCTTCCCTGCAGGTGCACTTTAAGCAAACAAGGCACCGTGTGATTGTTTGGTGCCCTACATCCCCAGGTCTCATCATCTGGCAGCTTTTCCAAACGTGGCTTTCTTCCTCTCAGCAATTCTGTGGGGACCTCGAGAAATGACTGCAGCAAACATGCCCTGACACTTCAAAGTTGGAAAGCTCTCTTTTTTTTCTTTTTTTTTCTTTTTACTTGTATGTCTAACAATGCCATCTGTGCTGGCATGAGTTCTAGCTTGATCCGTTACCCTGTGCAAGACAGACTCATCCAGGACAAAGGCTGTGTTTAATGTTTTCTATGATCAGTTACGGAAAGGAGACTCCTCTGTGAAATCCTTTTGAGAAAGCATGAAATGCAGTCCTGCTTTCACATTTTACAGCACAAGATTTCTTGGAGAGAGACAGATTCATCCTCCCTCTATTTAGACATCTAGTTGAAATGTCTGGATAAAGAGCCCACCCTCCTCTACGATCAGGGGACAACAGCAATTGAGGTCTCCAGTGACTGATGCCAGCTGCATCTTCTAGACATTTGTCTGTCCATGGGATATGCTCCTCATGCAGGCACCTACATTAAATGAATGAGATGGGTCTACAGTAAACTAACCGAACTAACTTCAGAAGCTAACTGAACTTGCTGAGGGAAAAAAGAGAAAAACATGCTTCTCAGCTCTTTACTCTTCCTCTCCTTATCACAGTTTTCTTCCATAGCTTTAGTCAAGCCATTTCCACTTTATCTCTCATTATCCTTCCTGGAAGAGAGAAAATGCTCCCCAGCCTCATGTGAAGATCTCAGCTCCAAAACTCTAAGGAGAAACAATGTAATATTGCAAAGCCAAGTGTTTCTTTCATGAAGTTCCTCATCCAGGAATGGGCTGAAGGACCCATTGCAGCTGGTACTGCAATGAGCATCGAGGGCTAATACTTGCTTACACRTATGTACCAGCAAGTGGACATGCACCCTCCTGTTGCTGCTGTCTGAGCAGCAGCAGGACGTGTCGGCTGCTGTCGGTCATCAAAGACCTACAAACCTGTCCAGCTGGCAGCAGCWGCTGGACTAGGGCATATTTTTCCACATTTATTTCACTTTCTCTTACCTGGACATTTTCTTCAGTTCTGGTTGCTATTATCTATCTCCTTCTGCTCACCCCAGTGCCTGTGATCTTCAAGTGCCTTGTTAATATTCATCTTACGACAGTCTGTAGATTTCTTAAAAACAGATGATCCTAGTCTGCTAAACTAGTACCAATCCAGAGCACCTGCTGCTCCTCCCTATGCTGGGGCAAAAATCCCCAGGATATCGCTGTGCCTTCAAAACCCACACTGCAGGTTCACCCCRTAACAGCAGAATCCTCTCTGTTACCTATTTTATTTGCTCTTGCCRTGCTCTGGCATTGGATGGTTATTAAGAGTTAAAGCAACGGTATTTTGGTCSTTTGGAGCCTTCCCATCCTTTGCACCGTGTCACTTGCACACACATGGTCACACACTGTAGTTGAAGCAGTCTCCAAATCACAGGAGTGGAAATTGTCGTCAAATTATCCACCCCTGCCCCAGGGCAGGACTAATYACCCCCGTGTCAGCTCTGACAAATGCTGGTTTAGCTTCCTCTTAAAGACCTTTCCTTGCAGTGGACAACACACTCTCCTCACACAGMGTTTTCCAGTCTCTCATTAATCTCACTGTTCAGAAGGTCTCTCCTGCACCCAACCCAGCTTTTCTCTGCTGCAAGCTAAGCCCTGCTTCACTTGTGCAACGCAGGCATGGAGAACAGCACATTCCCTTCCTTTTTCCAACTGCTTTATGCATACTTGAGGATTTTCAGTATCTCTCCCCATCAGTCTTTTCTTCTTTAGAAATCTTTCTTTTTCCTTTTCTTTCCTTACAAGACCGTCTTTTTTTATGCTTTCAAAGCCTTTTGCTTGTTTTGCTCCTTTTCACAGTCTCCAGTTGGTCTGTCTTTCTTGGCACACAGTGGGCTGGAGTCCAGCTGTGACATTGCTGGTGCTACGTGGACTGGCCAGGCTACATGGTTTTACAGTAATGACTAGCACCTGAATTGACCCCAGCAGCTGGACCGAGAATACCTCCAGGAAAGACGACTTGCAGAGCAGTCAGCATTGTTTTTAGACTGCTAATGCATGAGCTGCCTTCCAAATCCCTAAGCTGATACAATGTTCATGTTTTGTAATTTCTGATGCTTATAGCAGAAAAAAAAAGAGCACTAGATGACCTCCTGTGGTCCCTTCCAACATGAATCATYCTCTGATCCTAAATATCTCTACATCTCTGTACCTACCTGCTCTTCAGGTATACAAGGAACAGCCAATGCTTAAATTGGGATATAAGGTTCAATCACCCTAATCTCTCATCAAAGTGCACTAGAGAGTGCACTTTTGTAATGCAAAAAAAAAGAAAAGAAAAAAAAGAAAAAGAGGTCTGACTGTAGTGCTGCACATCACAGAGAGATGAAACGGGAGTCGGTCCTAAAGTCTGTGATACACCAGTTTGTAATCTTACTGGATTCAGCTACTCCACACATTGCAAGAGCAGCCGCCAGAGAAATCCCGAGCTGGCACATATACGTTGTCCACCACCGGCCCGAATAACCACTTGGCACTTGGACCCACATCCTTGGGTGTTTTTAGGTACCCAAAAGAGCAAAACACGTATGTCTACATCTCCTCGATGAGCTGAATTTTAGTCTCCTGCTAGTGGAAGTGGATGAGTATCGGACCTTTCCTAGTGCCATCGTTGCTGTATTGAAAAAACCCAGAGGAGAAACCAGATCAGGTGGAACTGGGATACAGAATATGGACTACTTTTTGACTGAACAACAAAAAAGCTTGTTCCAAACATTTAGTTCAGCAGAGAATGACTGGCAGGGGTTAAGGGGTTATTTCCCGTGCTAGGGCCAAATTCATGTCTTAAAAATTTTCTTCCTTTAATGTAAGTCAATTTTTGTTACCAGAAAGCTGTTATGCGATGACAATTCCTTTAAAAATCATGTAAAAATGGAAAATACACAGTTTCCGTTGTGCATAAAGGAAAAACCTTCGTGTTTTGACATTTCCAAAGTTTTCTCCACAGCTTTTACTGAACCTATTCAAACGTAACCCACATTCACAAATCATTTTGGTTGCCACGAATGTCATTTTGATAAACGTATTCTTTGTTCAGACAGTCTAGTTTAGTTAGCTGTGCGTTTCAGTACCTTACCTGCCAAATGAGGTTGGCAGAGCTCCCTCTTTCACCCGGGTCCAGGAGCCACCTCTCAGGCTCCCACTCTTGTTCCCTAGTAAGTGCCCTGAAGCTGGAGGACTTGCCGGGGTATTTCCGACTTCCATCTCTCTTAACCAACGATTGCATCTTTCGTAACTTTTTCTCTTCAGAGAAAATCTTCAAGCATCTGTGAATCTAACTTTTGATATTCGCTCTGCCAATGGATCAAAGTGCCTTGATAATAAAATGAAATAAAATAAAAATATATGAAGCTCCTGGATAAGTCTCCTTTTTGAAAATCGTTTAAATGCAAACAATAACATAGCTGGAGCCCATAGAAAATGCCCAGTTCCTCCAATTATTGCAGATAGATTCTACAAAGCCTGTATATTTTTTAAAAATATGAGTTTATTTTGACATGATCTCTGCATTTTCAACTGTCGGGAAGGGAAAAAAAAAAATCCTTCCCAGAGCCATTCAAGATAAGCTATGGTTTCCTATCTCTTTTGACTGAAAATACCAATGAAACTCTTTCCTGTACTTTTCCCCCATTTTCCTTTGGTCTCTTCTTATTAGTCTTATCTTTTTAGTGCCTCCTTTGATATATAATCCCTTTATGTTGTGCAACGATAAATCAAAATAAAGTGCGCCACCGAGTGATTTTATTGTTATTAAAAGGTCAGTTGTGAGAGGGCCTCATCCTGTCATATTTCCCAGGGAAACCATGGGAGATGTAGGAGAAAAGGAGACTCGGTGCTTCTCGAATCCGTTTAAACGCAGCGCAGCTCCTYGGCAGGGCTCTGTGACGAGTCTCGGAGCCGCACGGCCCGGGAGCTGGCCCTCCCGCCCGCTCGCAGGCTGCAAACGCTGCGGGGACACGCGTCCTTGCTCTTCAGAGGGAGCTGGCTGCAAATGCAATATCTCACACGTTGGGGTCTGGACCCACGAGGCAGCGCGGACGCGAGCAGCTAGTCTGAGGGAAGGGAGTGTGGGTATGAGCATGAAAGCCTGAAGGTCAGGAGATGGTCCTGGACTTTCTCATTTACTAGTGCAGGCATTGGGATTGCTCAGTAAGGGTTAATAAGCTGCAAGTTGTTTTTAGGATACGGGGAGGGAGCCCGAACACTTGACGACAAAACCTCTGCAAAAGCCTTATCACCATCCCTACCACGTGGCACTGACACCTGAAATACGCTCAGAGCATTTATTAACCACCTATAATTAAGCTATTTCTAAAAGAGTTTTTAAGAAAAAAAATCACTGCTCCGTTTCTATTCACTTGCATGAGTGCCGCAGCCTGATTCTGCGCTGGCTCGCTTGGTTAGCGCGACGTTCACAAGTAGATCCCCTGGAGTTTCGAGTTTTATTTTTCTTTGTGTTGAGGTAGTTAAAATCCAAAGTGAGGGCCTGCTTCCAGGTCAGGGCAGAAGGTGGCAGGCAGCTGCTGAGGGGAAAAAAAAAAAAAAAAAAAGGAAGGTAAAAAAATGTAACATGAAAGTGAGCAAGTTTTACATCCAGGAGGTCTCAGCACTGCCCTTGCCTTGCTTAAAGGCTCAGAGAAGTACAGAACCTAATTGGGGTGAATGTCACCCCTTTTCCTTCACTTTTTATTCCTTCCTGACCCTTTCCTTTAAACCATACCTCATCTGGGGACCTCACAAGAGGCAATAATGAAAACAAGTTGGAAAATGTGTCTGTTCCTGGCCTACTAGGAGAACGAGGTGATGAAACTCTCCCTCATATTTGGAATTGGCAAAGAAATTTTTATCTAACCCCCTGCATTTTGAGTTTGGTTGTTCTGCCAAAAAATTAGCAAATAAGAATGAAGTTGCCAACATTTACAAATCTTTTTTACCTAGWTCAATTCATTTACCAGGGTCATAAAAAAATCCAGGAAACTTTACTGTCAGTCTGGGAGGAAGAACACGT
Source organism: Rhea americana (assembly GCF_003343005.1). Taxonomy (NCBI): domain Eukaryota; kingdom Metazoa; phylum Chordata; class Aves; order Rheiformes; family Rheidae; genus Rhea; species Rhea americana. The sequence continues at coordinate 325,651 of NW_028185572.1, read as the reverse complement.
CAGAATTCAATAAACAGAATGAAACACGCTGACAGAATTAACCATCGCTCCCGGAGGAGAAGGCGGTAAGTGGTAAGTCAAAATCCCCAGGTACACCGGAGTGTATGGCTCAGACTTGCCAACCCTGCCAATTTGGGCAGTGAGTGGTAATTCACCATCCAGAGGTGAGTAATTCAAGCAGATCTGCTGCCAGGTTTGCCAGTCTTGCAAAACCTGGGACAAAGTCCTTTATACTCAGAGATCTGGAGGATTTCACCCAGGTGAGCATCTGTACACATCTCAGCACGGTCGTGTTGTCACARAATCACAGAATAGTTCAAGTTGGAAGGACCTCTGAAGGCCATCTGGTCCAGTCTCCTGCTTGAAGTAGGGTCAAGTACTGTCCTTCGTGTCCCTTGCCTGTTGTCCTTTAGCTGGGGCACCTCTGAGAAGAGCCTGGCTCTCTGTTTTCTATAACTCCCCTTTAGCCATGGAAGAAAGCACTAGCATCCCCCCTTCACCTTCTCTTCTCCAGGCTGAACRAAGTAAACAAAAGAAGAAGAAATTAGCAGCAAGGTGGCATATATATTGTCCCCACCGGCTGTGTATTAGCACAGTGCATGGGCTGTTTGCGCAAACACACGTATCACGCGGTATTTGCTCAAAAATGACTTGGGTGAGCTATTAACACTTCATTAATATGTGAGGAAAGGCAAATTTAGAGAGCTCCTCAAAGTGGCTGAGAGCTCCGAGGGGCCCATAAATGGAATGATAATGTAGTGTAAATAAGGCTACACAACACATATATTGGGTATTAGACTATGATCTAATAAAGGCAACTAGATATTACCAGAAATGCGTTCCCCACCTTCCCTCAACATTATACAATTTTGTGCAAATGAAATATTGCAAGAATATAAATTGCAAGAACAAAACTTTCCACCTCTGAAAAAAAAAAAAAAAAAAAAAAAGGTGGAATAGAACAAATGCATGGTTTTCTACTTTTGACTTTAGAATAATTTTTTCCCCAGAGTAAAAGAAGGGAAGTCGGAAAATATGCTTGTGTGTAGGGGACATAGTTCCAGCACTCCAAAAATGGGTTTTGTTATGTTGCACTGGACTATTCTGAAACAGTATCAGTCCTTATCACACTAAATATTTTACTGCCTGAAATCTCCCACRCTACCCTTGAGCTCGATCAGACAGATCTAGACAACGTTGTCTGACTTTAACCAACGACATCAAACAAATTTTATACTGAGAGTGGACAGTGAGGATGGAAGTTCATTAATGATAATATCTCTCCAACCACTGAAGAGGCAGCAAGTGTTTGTGCTCATTTTCAGTATATTTTAAAAGCAGTGAATGAATCCACTCTTAGCCTCCTAAGTACCTTTCTGTCCATTCTCAGATATTTATTTTGCATCAAAATATCTGATTGGATTCTGTTCCAGACTTGTGGTCACTGTGCCACCAGCCATCCAGGAATGTAGACAGAGTTTCATGTGTCGTTGAACCCAAAGCTTTTACTAATCTTTTGCCTTTTCAGTTATCATGGACAAAGGTCCATCTTCAGCAGAAGTAATCAAAGCAGATATCCATCCAATCCTRCATTACACTCCTGAAGTACTGCTATCCAGTGAACTAATTGCTCTACTCTCCCATTTTAGTGAATAGAAAAAAATATGGCTTGTAAGGCACGGTTCATCTTATCCTAAGACAGATGGCTAAATTAGGGCAGACATCTCACATTCTAGAAGAGATTACTTCTCTTCATTGACTCTACCAGGAGCCCAGGCTGAGCTCAGATGGAGGTTAGCTGCAATGAATCTCACCCTCTCCGACAACTCCTGGAGACGAACCYAGGCCACGTGCTGTTATCCCACCCAAGTGAGCAGCCTGGTGCCCTGGCCTCATGGAAGATGTCTGCATGGAAGGAAAAACTAGAATTAGACTTCAGCAGTAAAGCTATTTCCTAAAAATAGCTTTTAGCAAGTAGCTGGGAGAGATTTTCTCGGAGGCTCTGTGAAGAGTCAAGGAAGCATAGAAACTTATGCCTCATTGGGGAGAAAAGAAATTCCCGGCTTTCAGAACGAATATCCACTAATGATTAGCAGATGGTTAAGAGACCAGGAAAAAYGGATAGTGTTCAAGCATGCCATAGAATGGCAGGAGTCCTACATCAGGCTGCCCTTTGAATTAAAATATTTTGTGTTTCTTGCTGGTAAATGGGATTCCCCAGCACTGATTTATTCAGCCCAAGAGAAGAAGGTTTACATCCTTGCCCTGGTCAAACCCCTGGTCTGTGCTCTTGGGAGTCTTCACTGGTCCTGACATGTCAGGAGGCCCATTTCTCCCATTACCATGCTCCCAGAGGRGATTCTTCACAAAAACACAGGGCAAAGCAGCATTTTTATCACGGTTCACCCTTCATATTCTCATTCCGCAGGCCTTTGTATGTTAGCTAGGGTTAGGGCTGCAGATACAATCCTTTTCTAAATCTGAGATGAACATTTGGGCATTTTTCCTCTTTCTATGAGGCACTTTGGTTAGTCTTATTATTACTATTAATTGTCACTTATATCAACAGTTGTCTCTAGCCAAACGCAGAGTCTTTGCCACAAACTGTCTGGGTGGCAAGTCCTAGCAGCAACAGCCTGCTTCTTATTAAGCCAAATGCACTCAGTGTTACTTCAATTGACAGACGTCTGCATATTTGGCAAGAAAACACTAATTGTATTCCCATGGACGGAGTGTTGTGTTGAAATATATGTTAGTCAACAATCTTGTTACCATCATACAAATTCAGATGTTTCTTTCCTGAGGATCAAACAGAACAAACAGCACCTCTTCACATCCTCCTCCTCCAAAATAAATCTATTCATTTCTTAGCCTCTTGGGCAGGGGTGGAAAAAATGGTCCAGAAGCATGTCCAGAACTTGGCATGGTCAGCTGCGGACTAGCAAACATCTGCCCTATACCCGTGTGTGCAAACCCCACCAGGGAAACTGGTCTTCTGAAGTTTTGGAAAGGAGGAAGGCAGCACTGTTGGATCCCTGGTTGGAAATTGTCCACTGTGTGCACATGGCTCAGATGCCAAGAGCTGCAGGAACGGCACTGCAGTTTAGCACCAGCCAGCAGCTCGTGTTTTCATCCATTTTCTGTGCACACACTGCAGGGTTTATAAATCTCCACTTTACATCCAGAATATTCCTGGAAAACAGATTGCTTCTGACAAGGCTTTCTTTTTTATTATTTTATTTTTGAAATATGGATTTTTTTAATACAACATGCTTCCATTGTGTTATATATTGCAGATGACAAACTTCCCAGCTGGTAATTTCCAATCATTTATAACAGTGTCGTGAGAGTCCATATTTTTATATCATACCATATATCTGAAATATGTTGGAAAGTATAAAATTATTTGAAACCGATAATAAATACATCTCAACAGACAGACACGAGCATGAGAAAACTTTCAGATTTTCTTCTCTGCCATATTATGCCTTTTATCTATTCCCCACATATCATTCTCTGAGTGTCTTGCTGGGAGTTTGCCACTGGGAAGTCAGCAAAAGTGAACAGTCTGTACCAAACAGCCTCCATCAGGTTACAGAAGCTTATTGCTGTCTCAGATTCAGAAAACCTCAGGCTTTCACCAAGCAACAGTCATAAAAAAATATCTCTGATCTTCAGCTGACATTGTCCAGGAAAGAGTAATATACCCAATTCCTTGGCTAGAGGGGCAGCAAGCAAACGAATTGGAGCAAAAGATGTTATTGAAGCAGGTCTAACAACTGGGGCAAATTTACCATGGCCTTCCAGAGAAGATCGGTGACCCACTGATTGCAGTGAGCTTGCAGTAGGGTTACTCATCTCCTGAAAGGCATTTTCTTCTGTAAAAAAGTGATATAATTATATTGTTATATTTACCATCTCCCAAAGAAATGACGTAATCACAACTGGTTTAATAGCCAGCTTGACTAGCAAGATACACTCTTGCAGATGGGGGAGGGAGGAACATCTCACTGAGAGCTGTTAATAGCACACACAGTAGCCTAATATCCATCTCTCTTGTGACCCCCAAGCACTTCACAGGTTTGGGAAGCCTCAGTATTCCAAAGAAAATTGAGGCAATGGAAGATTATGTGATTGGACCAAGRTCATACAGAAAATCCGTGTCAGAGTACAGGAACTGAGCCTCGAGTTCTTGCATGCTGATGCCAAGAACATCCTGCCCTCAAAATAAGGAGCAGTCAGGTAAGAGAAATAACCCCCCCCCCTCACCCCGAATTTCCCAGGATACACAGSAAAAGCTGCACAGTCTCAGGACCTCCCTTGACTCTTCAGTTTTGTGAAGCCCGCTTCCCTGTGGCAGAGCAGAGGTAGATATAGCTGRAGAAGAGCACGAATCCCTCCATCAGGCCCATCAAAGGTATATTCCTCTTCTTTTCAAGAGGGTGTTGTCCCCCTGGTGAACTGCCTGTGGTTGGAGGTCTCCAACCAAACGGTGCTGCAGTAAAAGTAAAAAAAAAAAATTAACAACTAAAACCACGGGGCAGAGAGGGGTTCGTTTAACTACCAGCTACCACACCTGGCACCCAGATGGGACTTATCCTCAGTTACAAGAAGGTCCACAGGCCAAGCTTGGCTCTTAATCGGGGTATTCTCTTTGCTWACATGGACATGAGGATTTTTTCTTTTATCCTGAGCCGGGTAGATGCCATGCAGCCATCACCACCACTGACAGGCCAGGCAAAAGGTACCAGGAGAGCTCGAAGCACAAATACTGAGTCACCCATCACCACTCACCTCTGCCATCCATTAACCTTCAGTAGGRCAGGCAGCTGCTCTGGGAGAGCAGCATTTCACAGCAGAAATCTCTGCCACCCAGGACACCCCACAGCTCCCTGGCACCCAGCTCATTTCCTTCACCACCAAAAACCCGCTGATGAAGACATTGTAGCTGAGTTTCTCCTTCCTTAGATTTTTCTGGTTTTTGGATGCTGCAAACTGTCAACAAAAGGAACCACCAACCTCTTCTTGGGGCAGGAAATATTTCCAGATACTGTTGGAAGCACCTTTTACTCATAGCACACTCCACGCTAGCACTTCCCTTCTATGGGTGTTTTTGCGAGATGGAAAAACTACTCAGACTCCAGGGTAGAACAAAAATCTACCTCAACTTCACAGTTGTCTTGGATTTTGCCCTGTTCCAGCTGCTCAAATTTCACTACCAACAGTTCTCTGCTTCATGTCTCCCCCCTTCTCTCTCCTGCTGTCTGCAGGGGAAAATGATAAAGTTCAAGTATGAAATCCCAAAGAGCGAATGTTGCATGTGGCTTGCTTTAATTCCACCCTAGAAAAGCCAAGGCAGAAAGTAGGGATTTTATAGCTGAGAATTACGAACTTCCTGACCAACTGTTTTTACAAAAGCAAGGAGGAGGCAGCAAGACCTTGCTGAGTGGCTGGACAGCTCTAGAGGTTTTCATCCAGAGTAACCTGACAGATATCAAGCGAACCTGAGTGCAGGGTTTTACCCTATTGAGAAACCACATGTCAGGCACCTAAAACTAGAAACAACCCAAAACTGCTTTGGAAAATCCTGTCTGTATTTACCTCTTGTAAAGCTGATTGGGCTCAAAAGATATCTTCAAACGATGCAAGAGATCTTTTTCCACTACAGAGGAAAGCTAGGAGGAAAGCAGAAGCCATTTTGGGTGGCTTTTCTAAAGCAGCCAAATCTTGATCCCACCGTAGGGAGCTGGAGCCAACCCTTTAGCCAAGGGCTCGTAAACGCTTTGCAGCAGCCACCACCAAGTGGAGAGCCTGCAAGTGGAGCATGACTGATGTAAGCAATAAAAGTCCAGGTTTTTCTCTAAATTACTCTGCCGGGCAGAAAGTTAAATCCAAGATCATTTAAGAAAGGATTGGTTTATTCAGGAGGGGTCCCCACTTTTTGTTTTATATATATTTTTTGTTTATACATCACATCTCACACAGGTCAGGCCCTGGACGGGAGAATGAGTAGCAGCCGAGGGGTGGAAGGTCACCCAGGTTCAGAGATAACTGTGTGGTTGCAAGACCCTTAATCCAAGCCCTTTGGTATACAGAGGTTTTCCTACACCTCCTGCCTCCTGAGCTGTGCTGTTAAGGAGGTGTCTCCACCTGGAACGGGCGGGGGGAAAACGGTTAACTTCAGTCTTGTCCTAAACAGATGTGCCATGAGCACCCATGGGAGATTGGCTCACAGAGACTTTTGATAAGGTTTAAACCCAGCTCACTCGGGCTTTTCAGACAAATGCCTTCATGAATTGGGTGTTTTGCTGGCTAAAATGTTTTATGCTGATGCAGCTAAGAAAAATCTGCTTCTATAGGAGGTTACTGTTTCTAAGTAAGGCAGACTTTATGGTTGTGAGAGTATGTTAATATAAAATAAACCATATAATATTACTGTTGTTAGGTAACTGGTGCATAGAGAGAAAGTCTGGTCTAAAACTAGCACAGGTGCCCACTGTAATACCTACCCAGATGCAGCCACTAGGCTATATCCCAGTCCCAACTGCATTGGTAGCAAGCCAGGATAACCTAATGAATTTGACTGAGTTATTCTGTGTAACAGAAAAAACTGGCCTGGCAAGCCTTTCTTATGAGTATGTGTGTGTGTATGTGTGTTTGTACGATTTAGATGGTTTGATAAATCCAGAGCTATCTGGATTCAGAACTAATCTTACGCTGTGTGCAATCAACAAGTTGGAAAAATTACTTTATGGGCAGCAAGAATAATTCTTCTTAGTCATAAATCAGAACTCTTTAGGAGGGAAACATACGTCATGGATTTTTTTGATTTCTCATACCAGAAAGTCTTACACGCATGGCCACGTTAAAAGAAGTTTTCAAATGAAAACTGAAAATAGTTTCAGAAAATAGGACAGCAGAAAGCGCATGGGGCTTGGTTTGATACTGAGGAAATACAGGCTGAAGTAGAATATTACCAGCTGCGATTCATCTGATGTAGGCAACTTCACTTTCGAAAATAAGCCCAGTACAGTGGAAGGGTCAAAATTGTACCTGGGATTTAGGATTATGTTATCTGCTGTTCTGTAACATGGTGGCAGAGAGAAAAGTCTCGCTGATAATGCTGATAGTGGGAATTGAAGACTGAGGATTAAGCAACAGCACAGATAGCAACCAGCTTTCTTCTGTTTGCCTTTCATAGGTTGCAAAAAAAGAGATGTTGGCCCATGTGAAGCAGAAATAAGCTCTATGCCCTGTTGATGAGGAACCAGGTGGGAGACAAATAACCACCGGGAAGGTTGCATTTAAATTAGGGGTGAATGAATGACTGAAGTCTTCTAGGAGAGGTACAGGTTGGATAGGAGTTTCAAAAGCTCGAGAAAGAGCTGAAGGATCTAAAGAAGAGGGCAAATACCTGTCCCAAACCTATCAGCCTATGTTTTCTGCCCTCTTCCTTCCAGAAGGGCTCTCTCAAATCAAGCATACTTCTTCCCGGGTTTCATTGAAAGGTAAGGCTTGCAGYTGTGCAAGCCTGGTTGTGGCCAAGAGTCTTAAGGCTGTAGGTGTTCCCTCTTCCAGCTGCCCACCTCTGCCTTCCTGCAGAGGAAGGGTTTCAAGGTAAACCCAAATGGGTGGCATCTGCTCCAGTTTAGCCATTGGCCCCCGCRTGGCTCAGCCAGCTCCGTGCCAAGATAAAAGAACAAGCTTTGAGTGTGAGCGGGCGGACAAGATGACCTTTAGGGGTCCCTTCCAACCTTCCCAATTCTATTAATCAAGGTTTTAATAATGATTTGGCTTTTTAAGGCTTCTTCCACTGATAATCAGTCTTATACTTCTTTCCAAGCACTAAGCTGCACTACACCCTACAGGAGCAATCGAGACTATTTTGTGCATTTTAACAACTGAAGAAAAAGCTTAACGCTCCACTGAGCTTAAGCAACATATCCAAACCACACAACAAGTTAGTGACACAGACCCAGCTGAAGAGCTCAGCACTTGTAACACCCAACTCCATGTCCTAACCTCTGTCACTAAATGCTGTTCCCTCCATGGTTGTAACCCTAGGCACGATTCTGCCTTGAGGGTGCATCACACTCCTTGCTCCCTAAGCTTAGTCTCCTCACAGCCAATCAAAGAATCCCAGYCAGACTCCTGGAACCTCCAGTGATGGGAGACAGATGCTGAACCACTCCCAACATCCTGTTCTGCCTCGTGTGCTGTCTACCAAATCACCAACTAAATTGATTCCAGGATCGTCTTTGCTGATGATGAGGTGCAAAGCAGAAACAACCCAGCAAAACCTCCTGGTGCCAGCTGGAAGAGATGAGCTTGGGTATGTAGGAACATGTTCAATTCAAACAGGCTCTATCAGTCAAGATTAATGCCAAAAGCTCAAAATGCCTCTTTATGGCAACGGAATCATTTGGGCCCTGGATTTATCCTCAGTGCTGCATGTCATTACCCATTAACTTTAGAGCAATAGATAAGAATTTCCAGGTTGAGCAAGAAAGTGTTTGAGTAGACGCCATCACATCCCAGTGTAACTGTGTAAGGAAGCTGATGTCTGTCAACCCTGCATGCTATGTGCCAGGTCCAAATTCATCTACAGTYTGCCTTGCAGCACCAGGCAGATCTCGATGGTGTGTGTTGGCCATGCACTGATCCTAGGAGAGTCAAACAGAGCCAAAAAATGGTAAGTTTGAGGCATGAGTTCAAAAAGCCTATTGGAAAAAAAGAAGGTTGTGCGCTTTTATTCTGAGAAGGAAAGTCTGAGGAAAGGCAACAGGAGGTACTTTGAGAAAGATATTATTTGGAGCACAYGGCTGGCGCCAGCTCCAGCATTAGCAGTGGATTGCAGGGAGGCAGCCCATGAAGGAGTGCTCCAAGTGAGGAAAAGTGCATGTAGAGAGCAGATGGGAAACAGGCAAGGAGTCAGCAGGGAAGCTGAGGGACAGATTTTAGCTGCTTGCAACACAACTGCACTGCAGAGGAGAGGCTGGGCCTGACTCTCTGAAATCTCAAGCACCAGCTACCTCAACTGCTGCACCCCTGGATCAATCTGTGCTTRGTGAAAGTTCACATACCTTTCAAAATGGGGTTTAGCCGACAAGGACTGTGAACAGACAGAAAGGAACTTGTGACTGGGCACATATCTGCTCTAGGAGTGCTCAGGAATATGATGATAGCAAAAGTGACTTTGGGGCAATGCAGGTAGCTTTGACAGCCAGCACTTAGCCCTGTACTATTTCTTCTATGCCATCTTCATAGCTTGTCATACAGTGCTGTGCTGCCTAAAAAAAATATCAAGTAGCACCTCTGGCTTAGCTGGATGCCAATGCAGAACAAAACAAATACCCACATGCTTACTTATTTATTGCATTATCTGAAAGTCTGAGCGCACACCCCACAAACAATAATGGAAGGCACAGATTATCTGCAATTCGCCGACAAGTATTGATCCATGCGGCTATCAGCAAACCAGAATGATACATATGTCCTATTCAATGCACAGACGCATGCTCATCACAACATTGGCAGGAAGAAGACCTAGATAAATTTTGTGAATAACACAGTAGTTTAAATAAGACATCAAGGCTCCTTCCATACATCCTTAAACTGAATTACTGAGGAACAAAGTGTTTTTTTCTGCAAATTATTTGGTGCTATAATTCACGGATAAAGAAAAAAAACCAAATTTCAGTTGTTTGAGAGCAATAATGTCCCAACCCTTTTCCCCGTGATGTCCCTAGATAGAGTTCTCCAGAGCATCAGGAGCTGTTCTGCTGCTAAGCAACAGGCAGACTCCCAGACAGCTTATGATTTTACCGAATGCATATGAGTGCCAAAGTATGGGCAAAAGCAGCAGTAGATTTCTTCTCATTTTTTTTCCCAGCAAGTTCATTCAGGTTTGATAGCCAGCAGGTGCTGCTTCAGCTTTTCATCCACATCGCCAGGCAAATGGAAATGGAAATCCAGAGCCTTCACTCCCAGGCCACTTGTACCTAGACCTAAGGACACCTTCTTCACCTGCCAGGAATGAAAGGTCTCTTTCCATGTCAAAGTCCTAAATCAGAGCGCAGCCTTGCCAGCTTGCTGGGAGCTGGCATGTGCCAAGGAAGCATKTAAGCCTTTATTCTGGGTGAGATTTTCCTTCTCCAGCCAGCTGATTTTTCTATACACAGACACAACCTAGTGTGCTCAGGCAGAATTAACTGCAATAAGACTCCAGCCAAATGAGGTGGCCACGAGTGTGCATTCACACACGCCTCTGCACGTCTGTGTCTCCATTGCAGCACGCATTTTCCGCGCACACACAAAATAGCTGCTGYTTCTGCACAAGGATGGAGGATTTGATCCAGGAGATCAAGCAGGCCATAATCTATACAAGTTATTACACGATATTTCTAAGGTATGGGGCAGCTGCCTGGACTCCACCTCTGTTCTGCAGTCCCTGTAGTTCATCCCATTTCAGCCTGCCCAGGTAGCAGAGTAGGAAAATACCCACACTCAGCATAATCACACTTTTCGTCTGATGTATCGGTCTCGTTTGGGGTTCCTACCTGGCTGGTTTCTGACTGATTGACCTGCCTGTCTTGCTGCTATGTGTTAGACTCATCCAAGTAGATTAGCGATATTGCTSTAATATTTCCTGACTGACCAGGGCTACTGCACCAGACTGAGTCCATATGCCCGTGGGTTGCATGATGGACATCATTTATCGCAATTTTATCCTGGGATTTTTCCCCCTCTGAAGTACAGGGGAAATGCAACTTTCTAGAGAGAGATATAAAATCAATATTTATCTAGAGCCAATTCAAGAAAACACACACTCCATGAGTCTGGTTTTACTTAACTTGTATTGCCACGGAAATTATACAGATATGTTACTCTTGGATGGTATGGCCATGAGAGGAAATGTGGACACCTTCTAAGAATCTAAACAAGAATTGCTACTAACTATAGCAAGCCTGTCAATCCCAGGGCACGTCTTTTTTCATTCTTGTGCTATGCCCAGCACAAGATTGGTTCATTGACTGTCATCATTTAGGAGATGGAAATCCATCATGTACTTCCAGTTATGTGGCTTCCCTCTGTGTGGACTCTAGATCATTATCATGCATAAAAGAAAGCATTTTTTCATGAAGTCAAAAACAGTTTAATCCAATTTCAGAACTCCCACACTCAACAAGGAAGTAGRAACTCCATACAGAACTTGGGAGAGCAAAGCAACCACCAAGCACCTCCTGAACCGATACAGAAATTACACCCCRAGCTGCAAGGCTCATGAATTCCCAGCTTCACATCCTCTTCTTTTGATAAAAGAGAGACTGGTTGGAAGAAGTGTTGTCTCTTAAAAATTAAGGTATCATGATAACATTCACATCTCAGGCAGTGATAGCTCATATAACAAGTTTAAAGAAAGAGTTGATGAAATTTTGGCATACCTGAAACTGTAACAAGCTATGGGAAGATTTGAATTTTGCAATTTAGAGAGTCTGACAGGAAGGCCACTAGGTCTTCCGTATTACTCAAGTTTCACGTCCCAAACATCTCAAATCCATACTGAGCTTTCTGCATGACAGCACAGGTCTGGAGGAAGTGYCACTTGCTGGTGAAATTTCTGTTGAAATCTCTTTGTTCAAAGTTATTAGCACGAATGAGCAGGAATCCGTGGGGCTATTCAGACAGATTGTTGATATCTTTGCTTTCAGCAGCAACCTATTCTGACTATGAAAGAAACACCAAGCTTGATCCTCTCTGCTCAAGACTTCTGGCTAAGAATTGTTCTTCCACAATACATGGGATATTTTCTTTCTATTAAGTCTCTCTTTCACCTACCCCAAAACAACACTGGGCTTTTCTAACTGRGATTTACAAAACTTCTTCATAAGCAAGCTCTTTGGATTCTTTCCTCCTTTTCTTTAACTTCTCAGTTCCTTCTTGTTTGTATTTTCATTTTTCTGTAGGTAAATTTGATATATATATTTTTTTCTGTTGAGCTTTCAAAGATTTGCAGAAAATTGTATTGAATTTCTTGAAACATCTGGAAACACCCTTTTTAGCTCACACCATTAAAGAGTCCATCTTTTAACAAAAAGAAGGATACCTTCCTCTCGGCCCAAATAGCACCTTGATTTAATACATATTTCGACCAATGCTTTCAAGTGCGCTCTGAGAGAGCGGAGAACAAGAACCTCTCTGTCATGTAAATAAAAAGTGGTGCCAACAGGAGAAAAAAAAATCCTCTTTGATTGCAAGAACTGCGCACTAGTGTTAGTATTATTCTAAAAGTGCTTCAGCTCCAAATTATTAGGCAGTCAGTGTCACCATGGCTTGAGGTCCCAATTCAGGAAATCATTTAAATGTGTACATACCGCTAAGAACAGTCCTAAATCTCACCAGCTGCAGTAAAACTCAAGTCCCTAACAGACTGCTTCGCTGAGCGGGGACTTTGCCTGAATGAGGGACTCTGTACTATTCAAGAGATGGTCCCCRGTGACACCAATTTCACCCTAGCCGGGAAAATGTCCCTGCATTTCTGAATCTGTAATTGCACATCCCTAAGGACCTCGCCATGTGACAAGCATGGAGAGGACATGACGGTGCTTAGCACCCTCAGGTGGCAATCATATCTTCTGCACTGAACACAGGGAATGAGAAACGCAGAGCAGAAAGRGAGAGGGAACGGACCCACACAGCTCTTTTCCTCATGCAATACCTAAAATAGTTCATTTTCCAGGGTGGCAAACCTTCCCCATCTGTAATACTGTAGTAAAGAGAGCAACTAAGATGGTGTGGTGATGCAAGAGGAACAGTGTACAAATCAGAGGCAATGAGAGGTTTTACGTTGTAGAGGAGTAGCTATGTTGCACCTAGAGAACTGTATATTAGTGATAAAGTCACTGATTAGTGACCTTGTCTCAGGTATCTATAATTACCCTTGAGGGACAGAGCTTTGGGTAATGACACAAAGCTATTCAAAAATTCCAGGCTATTAGTACGGGGGAAAGTAAAGGAAATGGGAGTTTATTTTCACTTCAAGAGGCAGTTGGGAGGCAGTGATCTAATTGCCACTTTTGGAAATTATGAAAAGGCTTGAAATTCCTCCTAACAAACCACTGCACACTGGGAAAACATTAGAAGGTAGAAGTGTGTGATGTGAACACTGGTGTCGCTTTCACTTGAAGGATAATAACCATATGGACCATATTAMCAAGGAGATCTAAGCACAGTAAAAAAAAAAAAAAATACAGGCATGAATGAGATCAAGAGGCAACAGGTGAAAAAAAMCAACCATGTTGGGACACCAGCAGTTTTCCTTACTCCAGGGACAGGCTGCATAGTCTTACATAAATGTTTTGCTCAGCCTTTCAAAGGCATTTTGGAGCTTTCCTGCCAGCTTGAATTTTAAGCTAGATTTGCAACGGTACTTCCCTTATTTGCACAGAAGTGAAGGAAAATTCTTGCCAGTGGATTTAAATCCAAATGCTATACCAAAAAAAAATAGAAAAGAAAAGAAAAAAAGAAAAGAAAAAAAGAAAGAAAGAAAGAAAGAAAAAGAAAGAAAGAAAGGGAAAAAAAAGAAAGCTGAGGCTGGAGATGAAGAAGATCAGAAATCCAGGTCAGACCCTGCTGACTCTGACTTAACATTGAAAATTTGGCCCTAGAGATGAAAAGGCAGCCTGCTCTTCAGATGTTTGCTGCATATGGGCAAGCATGATCCAACACAAGCARGATTATAGATGGATTTCTGGGGAAACAAGCAACCAAGAAGAACTTACTCTGTAYCAAGACACTTAGGAATTTTGAGAGCAGAGGACAGACTTGGAGAAAAGTAGCTGGCAGAGAAATATCTCTCCAGGAGTCCAGATCAACAGTGGAGTCTGTTCAGGAGCTCCCAGGACTCTGCACTGAACAACCTGGTTTCTCTGGGAGAAGAAGGCAACCAGACTCGGCAACGGTATGACAAGATCTGTGTGATCYGTGTCTCCAGAACGGCACCTTCTCCTGCTGCAGGGGCTGAGCCCAGGGCACTGTTGCATTGCCTGGCTCATCTCCAGAAACCGGTTTGCCAATTCAGAGCCTGCTAACAGCCTGCTGACATGGGAGTTAAAAACTAATGAGGCCTTAACTCCTGTATAACTACAGGCCAGGGTTTGGCTCAAAGTGTAGCTTGGACCCCAGCCAAGCTACGAGGGAAATCGCCACCTCTGTTTGGAGAACTATCGTAGTGACCACAGCGTGGTGAGACTGCTCCATTTAACATCGGCAGATGGAGTCTCCGACAACGCAGAAATCCTCATCGCCAGGCTGGGGCATCGGGACATCGGCGTCACCCGCTTAAGTTTGTCTTTACTGGCGTATTTCAGATRCTACAAGATGCTGAGTTAAAGATGCAAGCTCAAGAGTGGCGTTTTCCTGCGTTTTTGTCTGCAATTTTCTCCTTTTCTGCCAAATTATAACATAACTTTTCACTGACAGTGAATTATCACCAATCTTTATTTTCAAAGAGAAGAAGAAAAGCAGTTACTGCAGAGAGACCTGCCCTCCCAAGCAAGACTCCTGCCAAGAGGAGCCCTGCTTTTGCACRGAAAGCAAAGCGAAAGGCCTGATTTGACCGGTGAAGCAGTGCCTGGCCAGTTTTGCTGAGTTCATTGAAAGAGCTGGAGCGATGTGACCGTAATCTGCTATATCTTTACCATCAATCACATTTTAATGAGAGCAAATTGAAATTCCAGGCACACATTAATAATGAATGCATGAATTAACTCTGAGGAACCATCTGATGATGCTTTCACTGGGCTGTAATGACTACRGACTAGCATCACATTAGGTTACTTTGTGAACATATACAGGGAAAACTTTGCGCTGAAACCTGGGCCCAAGGCCCTGATCTGCAAAGATACTTGGGCGTCTGCATTTCAATTGGCTTGGAATTTAGGAAGTCACAAAACAAACCCAGCCTATCTGCAAGATACCTCAGTTTTCACATGCACCTTAGTTGTTGTCATAGATGTCTCTTCCATCTCTGAATTTTCAGCAGTGAGTTTCACATACAAGATGTTGTGCCTTAGGTCACACTGTTTAGATTGCAGTTGTTTGAGGATCCCAGAACTGGGTCTTCTTTTACCAAAATATTCAGAAAGGCACACACTTGTCAGTGGGCAGAGAGTAACCTTAGTAAGGTGGAAGATGCACTATCACCTTTCTAAGATGGACAGGTCACCAGAGTGCCTGCTCAGATAGCTAGAAAACTTCATTTTTGATTCACTTAAGCC
The DNA here is from genome assembly GCF_003343005.1 of Rhea americana. NCBI lineage: Eukaryota > Metazoa > Chordata > Aves > Rheiformes > Rheidae > Rhea > Rhea americana. The sequence continues at coordinate 310,373 of NW_028185572.1, read as the reverse complement.
TGAGCAAATATTAAATTTGCCAAGGAGACCATCTCAACCGGTATAATCTCCAGCTCAGAAATACTTCCAGGTCTCTACTCCTGAATTGATGGTCGAGAGAGCAAAGTAAGGGGGCTAACATCTCCTTTACTTCATGAATGATGCCAGGCTTGAGGCAGACAGAGCACATATCGAGAGCTTGTTGTTAAGCCAAACGTCAGAAGTGACCTAAAACCCATCAGCTGCATTCTATGTAAGTGCAACCTGCCATCRATGTGTCTTAAATCCTGGCTTCACAAAACAAACTTTGGCTTTCACTTTGCAGATTCCCAGCTCATTTCCTGACATAGCAGCCAAAATAGTGGCTGCTATAGCTGATCAGATCAGTTTGGCTAGCTCTGTCAGTATTATAATATAGCCTTTTTTCTCCACTTGGCATGGGGATATTCTTCCACACGAGCATTTTAGAAACATCCTCCATTGCAAAGCTCATGACTTGCTTCTTATTTGATTTAAGGGGTGAGATTTTAGGGTGCAGAGGAATTAGATGTAGCAATGTAACAAAAACAAGATTACTTAAAGTATGGAGACTATTGGTTTTGGTGGACTTTGGTCACACCTGAGTTCCTTAGGAGTTGTTTTGACACATGACAGTCACAGGGAACATCTGCTATACCCAAGTAGTCTGTTTGAATTTGTCTCTCTTTTGTTGGCCACACATCCCTGTAAGTAGTGAGAGAAAATGTTTTGAGAGCTTAGTAGGAGTTGGTTCTGCTCTTTCTTGCCCTAATTTTGCATTCCACTGACCTGCAGGTACCACAGARGCACAGCTCCTCCCAGCCCATCCAGCCTCACACGAGGCCTTACTACACCAGGACATCAATTCTTCGTTCTCCATCACAGCTGAAGAACCGTGCAGTCATGGTGGAGGTAGTGGGGGACACCCTGCACCTTGTCTGTGATTTGACACAACTCCTTGATGAGGAGCTCCCCAGAGCCAAGGTCCTTCTCTGACATACCTGCACCCTGCTTCCCTTTTAGCAGAAAGCTTTGCAGGAGACATCTCCTCTATACATACATATTTCTGAAGTCTCTCTCTCCTTAGGTGCTTAGAAMAACACCCTGTTTCACCACAGGCCTAACTCTCTTCAACACCTTTCAATTTCACGGGCAAAAACTGGCTTGTGCTGAACTGGCTGGGTCACTTCTGRTTCAAAGACATGTAGATCAAAAAGAGTTCCCTCCTTGGACTTAAAGAACAGCTGAAACAGAAAAAGGCCAGACTGTTTCACCCCCCTCCCCTTCTTTTTTCCTTTATCTTAAGCTTGACTTTTGGGTCCCTCCACCCTCATCATAACATTCTCAAGCTGTTCCTCCCTAACGCTTCTTTTTCTTTCCAGCAACCAGCCGACATGCCTCTTGAACTTATTTATAGTCTTATTTATAGTACGGCTTCAGTCACCTTACTTGTTAACCTATTCCATATGTTTATTACCTTTAGTGTGAAACAGCACTGCGTGAGCTCTCCTTCACCCCAAGGCCTTTTATTTTCAGACAGTGGCCCCAGCTTTTTCAGCTGGCCTGTCCCTCCYGAGAGACCTGCTTTTTGCTCCAGTGAGCAGAAGTCTGGCTCAGAAATAGTCCAGGGTGATCAAAGAGATGTGCCAGTTCTCCCTGAGACAGAGACAYCCAGCTGAAAGCAGCAAGCAAACACATATCTCCTCCACGAGCTGTGCAGGAGGCTTCACTCATAAGAGTATGTTGACAAGRTGAAACTGGACCAGACCCACTTGTATCCAGAGCAATCCAGAGACTGAGAGCCAGCTTTCATGAGGAAGTTTTCCTTTGTCAATCACTGAGTTCTCAGCACTGTTTCTAAACTCTCTTTCTGACTTTTGCTGTCTATTGGCTCACTCATGACAGTTGCCTCTGTTTCAACCTCATGACCAGCTTCAAAACCACCGCTATTTCCGATGCACTCCTGCTGCTCAGTGCCCCGTGCCGTTTCTCCCATCCAGGGTCTCGGGGGCCAGCTTCCTCAAAGCAGCCAAGTTTGGATGGGGTCTCCTAGAACTTGCAGCAGTGAGGGCTTGAGCCTCCCACTCTGTCTCCAGGTGAACGATGAGTAACCCTCAGGCACCACCACCTGCACGACCAGCAAGTCAGGTCCCATATCACTTAGCTGCACGATAGAGATTGTTACTAAGCCTCTCACCTCTTCCTCACAGCTTATGGAATCCATAACTATGCAGTAGGAATCATTTGCACCCCATTAAAAGGCCTACATCTGCCCCTTCCCAACTTTCCCGCAAGCTCATGCGCAGCCAGGCAGAGCTCTGCTCCACAGAGAGACCTCCAAGCAGGAGCATGCAGTAGTGCTGTGCTGTAAATGCATAAAACGTGGGCCTTCCTCCAGGACTGCCTGCGACAGGAGCCAGCTGCGCAAGTCCAAGGTGCGACACGTGCAACATTACAGAGCCATGTTTACATCAGAGCAGCTTTAGAGGCAGACAAGCTAATGCAGTGTTAGTCGTCTTTACTGACTCCTGCTCTTTATGCTCAGTTCTCTTCTCTTTCCCTYGAAAATCCCAGCTGAAGCATGAAGGAGGGTTGTGTGGAGCAAGGAAGAGATTTATGGGGACAGTCTGCTTTAAAATCCTCATCCACCACCTTCTTGGCCATCACACTCCCCATCAGCGCTACCAGCACTTTCCTACCTTTATCACCCAGTTTGCTTCTGGGTAGCTTTTTCTAGCCCTCTGCATGGGGCACCTGGGGCTTCCTTCTCATGATTTGCAAGATACTCAGCAGTGGGACTTTTCCTCCTTGGCATTTGCATTCCCTTTGCTCCAGAGCCACCCTTTTAATGCAGTCATAAACCCTGGCACCCCAGGACTGGCCTCTCCTCCCCTAACTTATCCCACAGATGTTCCCTTTTTTTATCAGGCCAGCTCTCACTCTCTCCAACAAGTGACTTTTCCAAACCTCATAGCTAAGCATCCCTTCCTCATTGATTTCAGAGGAACTTCAGAGAAGGCTGTGAGTCAGCTYCTATTTCTCTTCTCTAATTTTTCAAAGAGAGTCTTCCACCAGCAAAAATAAGAAAGAACAAACTTCTTAGCCCTGGTGTTTCTTATGCAAAGCAAACACAGAAACCAAAGTTCCCCAAAATGAGAACCGCTGACAGTAAAAGTCTCTCTTGCACACCAGAAAGCATCGAAATAGGCACACATTCCCTCTGCTTTCTTCTTTGCTTCTTTTTCAGGTCAGCTTTAGACRGGAAAAACCTTAGGTTGACAGTGAKATCTCTAAGGCAATTCAACAGTCTCCCTAGAGAAGTTGCAGGAGTCTCATTATTTTATGTTCTCCTAGACAGAACACTAAATTTGGGGAAAATCCTGCCCTGCCCTTAGCAAAAAGAAAGGCAGCTTCCCAAATTGCTCTCTCGAGCCCTCGGATTCCTGTTTCATTACCTCAGTGTGAGCCGTCCCAGGTGTCTTTTTTAATCCCTGTTGATCAACAGGGGCAAGGCCCTGCAGTTCTCCAGCCAAAAGGCTCATTCGGTATTATGGGCAAGACATAATATGAGCACAGGGAAGGAAAAATATGCACTCTGCAAATTCACTTCACCTTTTCTGTTGTAAAACGTACTGGATTTTAATGATTTCTATTTACCAGGAACCTCAGATTAGCTTTAAAGCRTTTACCAGTAATATCTCTATTTTTTTTCCTACTGTAAGGAAAAAAAAATCCTACAGACTTTAAGTCAAAAAATAGACAGGAATGCAAGGTCTCATTTTTCTGGAAAAATGCTGCACAGGCAAGGCTAGAAAGAGCTCTTTCACATACAAAGAGGCAAAAAAAGAAAAGGAAAGAAAAAGAATTAGATCCCAATATATCTGCAGATAAATATTTTACGCTCTTTCGGAGTAGCTCGGTGCAATCAAGCTCCCAGCGGCCGGCAGGCCCTGCGCTGTGCGAGGCTGCCACCTCCTGGGGTGGGCTGCCTCCAGCACGGCGCACCCCGGCACTGTGCACGACAGAGTGAGATCGGATTTAATTTTTTTCAATGCAGAAATAATCACCTYGCTGGGAAGGAGGATGAAACCGTCCTCTTGAGCTTTTATGGAGAGCAGAGAGGTTTTATAGGAAGTGGGTTCAAAGATGAACTGCGCAGGTGGAACTGGGGAAATGGGAGACGCCCAACGTGCCGTTAGCACTTGAAGAAGCAATACAGGAAACTGAGGAAGCTCAGCAGTCTGACACATGTTTTCTCATTTCTTGCAGCTGCTGCTCTTTTATTACAACGGTATTTCTCCTGTTGCAGCTCCGTCAGCCTATTCTCAGGAACGGCTGCTTCGTCCCTTCCATCGGAGTCTCCCAAACTGTGAAGGCAGGTATCGAGGACGTGGCAGTTTTCRTTGTGTGATCAATAGCCCATAGGAGGGAAGAGATGAGACTCCCCARTTCCCTGCTGTTGCCACGGAGATCCCAGTGTTGTCTGCATGGTCAAAAAACTAAGCTGAGTACGGACCTTTGCCTGAGCATCCTTAAAGTAATCAGGAGCAAGAAGTGTTCCTAGGTCTCTCTGGGAGATGCCACTCATCTGTCAGTGGTTGCATGAGCTACAGAAGACATTAAGGGGTAAAAACACGAAAGATTTTGCTCTGTATGACACAAAGCATGTAGGTGGTCACCAAGAGCCAAAGCAGTCACCTGTGGAGCTGCTTAAGGCAGCACGATCAGCCTAACCCTGTACCTGAATTCGGTGCCCGTTTGCAGGCCCTTCTTACTGAAGTTTTAACATCTCACACAGCACTGGGGGACACCTCTAACCCTTTGGGACTCCAACCTCTTCCTGAAGTCTTCAGCTTCTGCCATTTCCATTTGGTAGAGCATGGCCAGTTGGGAGTGAACTCAGTGGGGTGGGAGAAAGGGCTGAGAACCAGTAGGCCTAACCAGGGTGTCCAAAGAGCTTCAGAAATGTCTCTGGGCTTGAGGAGGAGGTGAGGAGTCTTGCTGGAGGTTGACTGCAGCCACTGCTCACAGGGAAGGGACCAGTCTAGGACATCTCACAATTGCCCCATGCAATAGGCAGCACGAGTCCACCAGGCTTTGGGTCTGAAGATGGTAGAGTTACCTTTGGTGGAGGGCAACCCAGCCGCAGTGCCAAACCCCAGCATGCAGCTCCCTTCTGAGAGAGTTTAGCTAAATGGTTGCAAGTGTGCTGAGCCACTTGGTGCAAGGATGAGAGAACAGGCCCTGCCCTTTGTATCTACCTTGCAAGACTATCYGCAGACATAGACGTGGGGGAAACAGAGGCTGAGCCATTTTAGGAGAGTAAAGACAYTGCTTTAGTGCAAGAGCAAAGAACCCTGCCCTGCACAGTGGGAAGTATTAAAGGGGAGAAGATCTTCCCTTGGGCTTCTGAGCAGAGGATACCCATGTTCAAGACCAGAAGAGAGCCATTTGGCCAACTAGGTCCATCTCCTTCACATCCTAAGCACATTGTGTCCTCCCACATCTCCTATACTAAGTCAAAGGACTTTAAGTAAAGTAATTAGTCTTAAYGTGTGGCACAGATGAAGGGTAGGGGAGACTAAGATGCCACCAGTGCCTAAATCTTTCATTAAGAGATCAAAAGCAGCAGATCTCTTGATGCAAAGGACAGAAAAGCTCATCAGCCACGTCTGTAAACTGAAGAAATGTGTCATRGTCTATGGCACAATTTCAGCCAATGCCAATCAGTAGTTTCCTAAATAGATTCCTGGCAAAAAAATAGGAATTATTTAGTGCCGGGGACCATTTTCAATTGGTTGCTTTCATCCAGCCTCCTTTTCAGGCTTGGGAGATTTAACTATACAGTAAGTTGGCTGGTGTGAGCACTGAGGTCCATTTTCTTCAGGTATAGCCATAATGTCCCCATCATTTTGAACATCATCTCTGGTCTGCCTGTACACACYCTGGTCTTTAATGGGAGATAGAAATCTCACTCCCTCAGGATTTGTGTGATTTGCTCACTTGAAGGCTGTTAGTTGTCTCCAGTCTCTCTTGTGCCACCTGAATAGGATATAGCAAGGAGTCAACCTGGAAGCAGTAACATGAAATGGCCCCCATACCCTCCARATAGGTTTCTTCCTCATTGCAAGAAGCTTTGGTTACCAGCAGCAGACCCCTGTAATCACTCAGAGACTGCTAGCAGTTCTCAGGGTGTCAGAGAGAAGAATTAAAAAGAAATTAGAGGTAATGAGCTCTTAAATTGTTTCTGAATCCACAGTGTGGCTGAGAGTTTTGGTRTATCTGGATAATCAAATGAAACAAGGCCCACGGCTTGCGGAAGAGTGATTTGGAGTTTAAGAATATTTTTAAGCTTCCCATTGAATATTCGATTCAACAAAACTTTACCCTGAACTCTCTCAGCAAACCTGGGAAACATCCATTCGTTTGTACCTTTCAGCAGTTGTATTTTATTGGCATGGCCACAAGCTCTCATAGAAGAATTATTGGGTATTGGAGTCAGTAGGAATGGTTTGGAAGATGTTCTCTCTCTCGGTTGCCTTTTAGCCAGTTTCCTTGCACAATAAGGATCCTGGACGATGAGAGGTGTCTCCTCTGGTCTTGAGGTTTCTGAAGCTCATTTTGCGAGAGTAGCTATGTTAATCTCAGGGGTGCTGTTCTCACACCAAGCCAACAGCCTGGGAAACATCAGAAGCAGCGAAGATGCTCTGACAATGGGATCTTAAGAAAAGAGACAAGAAAAGTTTTTGGAACTGAAGTGCTGCCTGAAAAGATCATGGAGCAAAGTAGCTCTCTCCTTCCTCTGAGTTCTTCCTTGYGCATGGGCGAGCACTGCTTTGTGCCTAGGGGTCTTGTCCTGCTTCCCCCCCCCACAGGATATGAAAGCAGAACTACAGCACAGCTTTCCCCTGCAAAATATAGGTCTTGAAGTCAGGGATCCTGCTCTCTCTGTGCCTGCTGTTAGTTAGTCATGCCGTCRGGTGCTACAGCACTCCCCAGAGCAGCGCAATGACTTCTGGCCCAGGAACTGAAACGTCAGTAGGGGTCCATCAAGTAGAGGTTTACAAGGTTGAGCTACAGGACTTGGGACAGATTTTCAGAGAGGGAAATTCAAGTGGGATTCCTTGTCCAGGAAAATGGGGTGTTCAGTTCCTTCCCAGAGTCACAGCCTCATCCACAGACCCATCCTGCTGCAAACACTTCTACTTCCTGATGGCAGACAGCTCAGCAGGTCCTCTCCTGTAACTGTGAGGTGATTTATTCTGACCTGTGATCCCATCCGAACAGAAATGTTTTGAGCAGAAATATTTCCCATGCGAATACCTGAAAGCAACATCTGTAGAGTGGTCTTCAGCTTCTAAAAACCTTGCTGGTATCTCTGCTCCTCAGTCCCATAAAAGCTGTCATCAGGATGCCACCAGCACCAAGACTATGTGCATTATAGGAGGCCTATTAAATACGAAAGGTATAAAAAAAGTCCTGCTAAACACACTGTACCATGGTGGAGATCCCAGGGACAAGGCTACGTTCAGCCGTTCACAGGGCAGCACTGTGGACCCAGAGCACAGACAAACTCTTGTCACACCACCGTGACCCTCTGCACTTAATCCCTCTGGCCAAAAACATACAAGTTTGGTTCTGAATGTCAAAGGACAAGGTGGTGGAGCACACCTTGCCATTAGCAGATGGTTAAAGCTTATCTGTATAAATTCCTTTACTAATCAAAATCAACAGTTTATGTGTTTTGGAAGGTGAAAACAGCAGAAATCAATATTTAAAAGCAGGACAGGATGAATCCTAAGCCACTTAGCACAAACTTGTTTGCAGTGCACTACTAATCTCCTCCTATCCCATCTTCTTTAACCTCATGCACACTGTACCTGCACAACTGATAACACAGCGGTGTTTGCAAAGCAGATTTTAGACACCTCTCTTCACCACAAACAGAGCCCATCCAACAGTGCTTTMAAGCAGGTTTTGTATCTTGCAGGAAGTTTTTTTTTTTGTTTGTTTTGGTTTTTTTTTGTGTGTGCTAAATTTTTAGGGGAAAAAAAAGCAAACCACTCCCCTGGGAAATGCTGTCTTTGCCAGCGTCTCCAGCAGTCACCTTCCCGCGGTGGCTGGAATGTCCCATTCAGCATGCGCATTCGCCCGCGAGCTGGATCGGGCCTTGGGGCGAGCCCTAGAGCAAGGCAAGGGGAACAAGAGACCCACACTGCTCCTCACTTYGCCAGTGCTGTCATTAACAAAACACGACCACAGTTTTCAGGCTTTCTTTTAACAAGAGAAGCAGTGACTGCCATAAAATCATATTTTCTCCTTTGCAAGCTGCTGCACCCTGGAGGAAGCAGGATGAGGAACGGGAGACGACTCGGGAAAAAAACACACCTGATTCAAGCCTTTCTAACCTGCATTGTCAAGTGCTTAGAATTGGTTTAAAATAGCATGTTACCACAAACCGAAGCAATGAGATTTGGCTGGGACACTACTTGTCTCTTAGGGGCACCTTGAAGCCCTGTTGAGCCAAGTGCTGCACCACACCTTCCTCCAAAGAGATGCGATTCAGCCCCTGCTGCAGCTGGCAGGAGGTTTCCTTTGACTGCAGTGAGGTTTGCATTGCAGTCCCGAGGAAACGCACACCAGGGAGCTTCAGCGATACTGSAGCAAAGAAAAGGAGATTACTCCTAGGACTTAATCTTCCTCCTTCCAACTTCCTCCTTTAAAACTAATCTTCCCACTCACTGGAAGCAGAACACCAGGGTCTTACGCTCTCTGGGCAAGGATTTAGTGGATCCAATCCTTCAGCAGAAGTATGGCACTTTCCCTGTGTGGGTTAGGAAACTTAAGCAGCAACATGCGTCTGCATCTTTTTTTCCAGTGCCATTTAATCTTTCTTATCCACTGACCAAGCAAGTCTCCTGTAATCACTGCAGAGTAATTACGTGATTATTCCAGCCCTCYAAATTACAGCAGCAGCATGGACCCTAGCAATTGCAGGTGACACAGCAAGTGTCATTTTCCAAACTGCTAGTTAATTATAATTAGACACACAAAAAACACCCCCACAAAAATAATCATCAAACAACTTGCCCAAAAATGCAACCACTATTAAGAATTTTCACTCCGAGCTTTGTCATCACAAGTAAGCTTAGAATAGGAGSCAAGAGGGCAACTTATGTTAATTTATCAGCACTTTAACCCCAAAGCCTTACTAAAATTGGCTAAAGGTAAATTTAAGATAAACAAAGTCAATTATGTTGTTGCAGTTATTACCATGGCTTTCAGTCCCAGTGCCGAAGAACTATCTAGCCAGACCAGGTAGGGRGAGGGTGAGAAGGAAAATGGGCAATGAAATGGGATGTCTTGCAGAAGGCTTAGGGCCATCAGACACATTGTGGAGGTCCTCCGTGCCTCCTGTACAGGAGCAAACCACAAGCCTGAGAAGAAAACAAAATCAATAGAAATGAGAATTTTACAAGGGAACCTGCCCTGAGTTTCTGGGCATGCTATAGGGATGACAACAAAGCTACCAGTAATTCCTCTCCTCACCATCATGGGCCTCTTCCCATGTGTTGTGGAGATGGAAACAAAGACAAACAGAGGTAAGGAGGTAGGGCAACATCCCAAAACCTAGTCATAGACTTGTGTTTTGCCTTTTTCGTCATACTTGGAATTTGTAGTGAGAATTTCCAAAGTCTGAGTGGCTCCATAACTGGTGGAAAATGGTAAAACATACTGGATATCTCCAACTTTTTCTTTTTTTTTTGATTGTTTCACTAATTGTTGCCCAAGTGAGAAATGCCCATGAACATTCTGCCTAAAATGTCAAAATCTGGACAGTTTCCACCAGCTCTGTAGCAGGCTGAACTGCCCATGGCTTCCTTCCTTTGCATCCTGACGTACTCCACCTGAGGAAGAGGAGTAGAAACTTGGAAAGGGCATGCTAAAAGGGAGGGAAGATATCTTCCTCGAGAGACCACATTTGGAGGCTGTATTTGAGCTCTATCAGAAGTGGAGAGGATATTATTTTGACATCGCTATGATCTAAAATCCTTTGAAATCAGTGGGGAGACCTCAGCRGGCTTTGCATCAGACCCCAGATGATGTCCAGACTCTACTGCAGAATTACCCACTCCTCTGTCAGGGCTGAGCTGGGCACTCAAGGGGCCAGATCCTCCCCATATACAAATCTTCATCACRTGAAGGATTTGATCCAGCGTTTCTGGCTGGTCTCTGCTTTCTTCCTTTCCGTTCATGCTCGCTCCTCTGCATTGCAATGTTACCGAATGCAGGTCAGACAATGATCCTCCATCACACTTAAGTTTAGCTACCGGGCACATCACGGTGTCCAGTTGCTCTGGGCTTCTTTAAGGGCTCACGAAGGGACGATGAATTGGAAGTGCAGCCCAATCTGTAAGCGTGATTGATGGCATCGACAAATGCAGAGCCACATTTGGGACCGAAATACTGTAAGAGGCCATTTTAAGGAAGAAACGGTGTTGAGTCAAATGCTTTATGCTGGTAATGAGCAAAGCCCTGCAAAGCAGCAAATATGTCTATATGTACAAATACCCGTGGGTCACTTAGATGTTCTCAACAGTGACTGGAAGAAACAATATTATTGTTTTGCAGTGTGACATCACAGGGCGATAAAAAGAAAAACAAAGGGAGGAAAAAATCTGGTGATGAATTGCAAAACAAAATGGTCTTCCAGCAACCCAATAAAAGGAGAAGAACACCCTCTATTTCCAGGAGGAAGATGCAGAGTGGCAAAGATGTACTTTACAATCCACTCTTTTGGTAAAGACTAGAGGCTTGCTGACTTTAATTTTACAAGTTCCCTTCTCTTCCCTCCTGCCCTCAAAATAAAATCGAGCAAAAGGATTTAAGAAATGATAGCCCAACAGCCTTTTGCTGCAGACAGCCATCACCAAGCATTAGCCTCTTGGACGCACTGCAGCCAAGTTTTTAGTYTGTTTTAGAAGATCCTTATAGTATCCCTTATTGTTTATAATCAGAATATTTCATCTATTTTCACAAAAGCCTTCTGCTAAATTCCCCCTTCAAGAAGAATAGCAGGAGTTTCCCAGTAATATTTGGGAAATGCTCATTAAAGTTCAGAAGGACTTTACTATTGGCATCATGCTTTAAAAGGAGATTAGAATTGATTTTGCTAAACCATGTTTAAAAAAAGGGGGGGAGAGGACTATTCAGCTATTTTTTTAAAAAATCTGGGCTTGTTTACTGTACACTAATTGGCAAAATGTTTCCATTTAAATTCATATTAATGACAATCAACCATGCTAGTTAATGGATTCATGTATATGCCCCATTTGGGCTGTAGAGTTCAAGGARTCAAGGAAATAGAGGAACTTCAAAGTGATCCAGCAGCCAAAGAAAACAGGACTCACCGGTGCAAATGGGAACAAAATGAAAGTCTTCTGGTTTGCCAAGACCCTGTGAGCTCTTGGCAGTGTCTCCGCTGGAAGCTACAGCCAAAGGAGACTGTTACATATTCAGAACAAGATGACCAAGTGGTTCAGAAACGTCCCTGGACTTCTAATGGGATGAGAAGGGAGCAAAAARCAGAATCAGAGCCCGGGCAAGCTTTACTGCTTGGCACACCAAGCACCTGTATCAGGGAATTAAATAATCCTAGGAGGTTTTCCCAGGCTCTGCTTATATTTACAGTCCAGCCCAAACCTATCTGCCCACCTCCAGCCTGTCCTCACAGCCCAGCACCAGCACGAGGAGGATTCCCTGTGCCTCTTTTAGCCAAGCTGGGGGTAACCCAGCTTCAGCTCTGCCTCAGCGTGTGGGGGTCCAGAGCTGGGAGTCTCTACGGCTTTTATAACCTTTTTTTATTATTGGATATCTTGTAGCTGGAGCTCATTGAGATCAGAAGAAACATAGAAAGCCAGGATTTAGCAAGAATCCAACCCCCTCCCTTAAATGGATGACCTGGTTTTGGTCTCTATTGGAAAGAAAATATTACAGGAAAGACTGATGTTTTTGCTGAAGCAGAGCCTGGACTCTGGACTCCTTCTCTCCAAGGGATGGTCTCTCAGTACAGGGCTACAGACTGATTCACATTTTCTCTCTGGCCAGATGACAAAGTAATGACCTGGCATGCCATGGGATATCCCTGGTGAGAGGTGCTGACAGCACTGACCCTAGGACAGCAGAAGATGAGGACATCCAATCTAAATACAAAACCCCTCCGGAAGAGAAACTGAACATGTGTCTCTCTCCTTCTGGAAAGGTGCCCTAGCCACCGCATGGTGGAGAAAAGCATCCTCCATTCCTCCAGCCCTGCTCGGTGCAGAACTCAACTGCACAAGCCAGACAGACAACACCTGCATCAGTGGTCAATCTCAGCTCACGTTCACTACCCCTAATACTGGGGAGCTTCTGCCTAAAGAAAGACTTTTTGGTGTTGACATAGGTGTGCGAAGAACGTGGCCACCTCCAGAAAGGGAAGCAACCAAGCAGGAGGGGGAGGAGAATCTCCATTTTACAACCAGTTGCCGCAGGGGCAATTATGCCCTTCAGTGAACAGAGCCTGTGGCACTTTAAGCATCTCCAGAAAATGATACCTCCACSTCAGTGATTTGTCTAATCAGGGCCTGAGAGAGAGCTGGCAGCCCTCCTCCTACGAGCACGGCAGAGGGTGCTGCTAGCGGTTCCATTATCCTTTCCTGCTCAGCTCACGATGTTCTGTTTAAAAGATTAATGAGACATATATTCTCAATCAAGAAGCTATTTCAGAAGCTCTTACTTCCAATCAGTTGTACAGTTCAGTTAGTAGCATCATCTGCCCTTATTTCAGTCAGGAGTTTTAGCAAAATGATTTATGGATATTTATTTCCCAGAGTAGCGTTTGCACGTTGATGGGCTGAATATTGATGGTGCTAAAGCCGGATAATCAATGCACATCTAATGGCACTTGGAGTGTGCTAAACTGCTTGACAATAATTTGGGGTGGGAAGATGCACCGAGAAGGGTACCTGGGTTCCTTCCTCAAGTGACATGTGGGTTTTTGCAGATGAAGAGCACGTGCCTATTGCCAAGACACAAGAAAGAAACATCTGAGCTTCTCACCACATAGAGCTGTAGATGTGTAAAGATTCGCAGATGGTGCATCCAGGAGGCTGAGCTCACCAGGCTGGGATGGAGAGACTTTCTTCCACTTAGCAAGGTGTCACTCTATTTCTAGCGCTCATAATTTGTGTCTGGTGAGTCTGATCTTGTCGACAGTGGTGCGTATTCCCTCATGCTACGACTGGCTCCACACCAGCTCTTGGGATATCTTCCTGTCCCTGTGCAGCTCAACGTCAGGCCAAGCTGTGGTAGCAAGATGTGTGAAGGGAAAGTTCTGGGMAGCAATTTTGAGGGAGGAAGAAGGGAGGCACAGAACACGGGTCCCTTCAGGAAGGCCGCCTGATGCAGGCCTTGCAGCAGAAAAAGTATCTTGTAGTTAAAACATGTATCTGAATCCAGAAGCCTCCTGGCTGCTTTTTGTCTGTCGCTGGCCARCATCACCTTGTTCCTAGTTCTGGGGATGGTCCACAGCCTCATAACRTAACTCCCTGTTTTTCAGCAGCAAATTAGCTCACACTGCAATTTGTATTACGGCACTTTCAAAAAACATACTCAGCTCCACTCTAACTGTTTTAACAGCACTCAGTAAGTCTCTCAGGAGCCCCCAGAAGCCTTGCATGTGCTGGCTGCTCTTCTAAAAGGCCCATCCATCTCTGTCCCTCTGCTCATTCCTTACATTTCTGCAAAGTTCCCTCTTTTTTTTTCTCTCTCATTTACTTTTAGGCTTATTTTTTACAGGTTTCATAATCTTCTTCCTCTTACTGAGAAGGAATACCTTGCAAGTGCACTCCACAATTTTTTCACAAGTTTTCCTYGGGAGTTTATATCTCCTTAATCCTCTGCAATCCCCTAAGCCTCTGCAGCACCAACATGTGCCTTAACTGGACTGTCTGAGGTCTTGAACCCCCAAGCTCCTCGCACCTGACTTTGGGGTCCACAGCGCAGACATCTACCTTTGCACATGTCTTCTACCACCTGAGATGTTGACACCTACACATACACTTCTAACATTAGGCAAAAGGAACCCCAGCTAGACCATGGAATATTATCTCCTTTGTTTGATGCAGCCAGATCAGATCTACTTTCATTGTAGTTTTAAGTAGTCAGCTTGGTTCTAAACTTTCCACTAAACAAAATTTCTTCTGGTGGCAGTCCAGATTTTCAGACTACTGCTCTGATATCCACCAGAGCCAGGTTTCAGACTCCAYAGCCTTTTTAACTACCTTTTCAGCTGATCTTTTCTCTATCTRCACTACACTACACCCTTGGAGATACCTGGGAGTGGATGTGACACTCTCAAATCCATGAATAACTGCAGATTGTTTGAAGTCTTCACCACTGCAAGGCAGATAAGTATTGCACATTATTATTGCTGGGATCTGTTGTCTGGCAAATATCCAACTAACATGAGTGATAGTGGTTTCAGTGTTAGATTTTCCAGTAAAACAATCCTGGAAAACTGTGAATAATAAACCAACATTAAAAAATGGTCACTTATATCACGCACAAGTGGAATCAAAGTTAGACCAGGGCTTCAGTAAGTCCCAATTTATCAACACAGGTTCTTGTCTGCTCTGCAGTTTTCGGCAGATTTCACACATTTCAAGGCTTCCTCTATGCCCATCTGCACTGGTGGCCTGAACAGGCTCTTCTTTGGCATTTTGGTACATCCACGTGGCCTTCCTGGATTCTCTGAAGCGTTTTGAGGAATACAGTGCCTCCGAACCCAATGAGGTTGTCTTCGAATAGTTTGCCATCAGTTGCACAAAGCTTTGGTGGGAGCAGGTGATATGTGTTAGGTGCGTAATGTCCTGGTCTGGGCACAACCACAACCTTACTGCTATGTCTCACCTCTTGCTGCATCTCTGTAAATTTATTCCACAMTGTTTTGAAATTGAATAATTCTTTTCGATCAAAATGTATGTGTATGTGTACTGTTGTCTATATCAGTTTCAAGTACGATATCATCAGACACTCTCTASAGCATATCTACTATCAATAGGTGTTTTCTTGGTTTATTCTCTACTTCAAATCCAACGACTGCAATTGGAAATACAGCCTCTGCATTATGGGAGAGATATTAGCCAGTCCCTTCTGTGCAATGGATATAAAGTATCCATAGTCAATTTTTTCTCATAGTCATCTGAGAATTAATATATAACATTTGTCGTCTGAAGCCCCAATCCCAAACCCTCTTTCTTGCACAGTGACATTCCAATCCTATATTCTTAACATAAAAAATGTTAAGAAAAATGCTAAGGAAAAACAAGAATTTGTCACCAAATTCCAATGCTCATGTAAAACCAGTCCTATTAGGACAGACCAAAGATCTGGACTATATTCTTTTTAACTCCAAACATTTAGCACCTGCAATGTTTTGTTGTAAGCAGTTACACAGTTTGCTTCCTTGCTGTATGAAGAGATAAAGCCTGGTATGTGTTTGAAAACTGGCACCTTTTCATTTCATTTTAAATGATGAAATATTCCAATTATTCTAATGCAACAATTTTTGCATTGGAAAACASAGTTAGATATTCCCTATTTAACTTCTCCTTGTCATTCATGATGTTGTAGGCTCCTGCATCCTTCACACTTACTCAGTTGTTCATACAAAAACCATGCCATATCTTTCATTATTCTTGTTGCTCTTCTCTCTGCCTTTTCTAGTTCTATTAAATCCATTTTGAGATGAGGGAAGCAGAACTGCATACAGTAGTTCAAAGGATTTTGTACAAATGCATGATGATATCACCTATTTTGATCCATATTGTTTTCCTAGTAATTCCTAAGATTCAATTTGAGGGGTTTTTTTTGGCAACTCTTGTGCATGGAGGTGATGCTTTCCTAGACCTTTCCATTACTATCTCAGTCCTGAGCAGCAACAGTCAGCTGAGAGCTTGAGAGCTTGTCACAGCATATCTACAAGCATCTCTACAACCATGACTTTTTTCAGGACTTTTTTTTTTTTTTTTTTTTTTTTTTTTTTTGCTATGTGCGTCACTTTACAATTATCTATTTCACATTTTTGCAATAATATCTTACCATGCAAGGTCTGGAGGCCTCCATGGACGATCCCATCAATCGTAAGGCATCAGAATACATCAGCCTCGAGCTTGTAAAAGGCAGTGATTAGGAGGTCTGARGACTGAAGTCCTTTCTTGGGACAGACATCAGCCATCAGCCAAATGGGGCCACGAGAACGTCTCCGTTCTCCAGTTGATGGGCTGACCTCAGAGGGAACCTTTGCCTTCTCCGGTCTGCATGATAAAACACTTGTCCYGGTAACACTGATAGTCAGCTGGATTTGCCACTACTGAGATTCGAGGGGCAGAGGCTGGTACTGCTGAGCAGTCCCACGTTTTTACCTTTTTTATAGGATTTTACAAATCCTATAGTTACTCTGAAAGGCTATAAACTTTTGGTAGCTACAGAGGGATATTAACCCAGGAACATCACTGAATTTCTCCTACTGCTTGTATCTTCTGCAACAAATGTCTGTAGAAATGGGGACAAAGCCCTTTTTATCTTACTGCCTTCCCCATTCACTTCTTTTGCAGGACACTGTTTTCTATTTTATTCCTTTTTCTGATGCCCACCTTTCCTCTTGCTGCAATCTACACTTACTTTCAGACACTTTCCATGACCCGGAGGCAAATGTCTGTTCAGTTTTTTAGCCCATGATTGCAATGCAAAATTTGAGCAACCATTTAAATTCCAGATATCCTTTCATTTTTTTCTGAAACAGTTCCTTAAAATTTCAAAGAAATAAATCTGTAATGATACTTAACTTCTAGAAATTTATTTTTATTTTTTTACAATGAATGATGTATTATTTATCATCATCTATCACATCAAAATGCTGATTGAATTCTTGAAATGTTGACTGAATTCCTCAATTTAGTTCTTTGCTTCCAAAATCGTGACAAATATACATGACACATACAATGCTGCTGCATACTAAAGTGCTTGTATATATGTCTTCTTTTTATAAATAGTGTTAAAATAGGGAGAGAAATTAAAATGTTGAAAGAAAGAGCAGCAATACTGTTGACTTGCAAAAAAAGAGGAATGGTTTCATCCTCTAATACTGTCATGCAAATGGAGAAGAAAATCATCATTCAGGAGGAAAGCTTGGAAAAAATGACATTGTGTTATATATATTCCATGTAATGTAGCTAACAAAGCACTGCAAAGTACCAGTAGTAAAGTCTAAAATCTGTGCAAATCACTATTATTAATATTATACATTTTGAAATACACTGACATCATTTGGAATATTTATTAGTAAAAGGCAAAAGTGTAGTAGTAGTAATATCATAATAGTTACTCTGAAATTTACACTTTTTATTCTGAAGGTTGTATTTCACATTAAGTGTGTGTGTGAGGGGGAGGGCTCTTCATTTCTCCGAATTTGCACATTTTCTATATTAGGCTCCATCAGAAAAAAGGCAGAAGAGGGGTCAGAAAAGCCAGACTTTCCACAAGCTTTTCCATCCGCACTGGCAATGCAGGACAGCGCTGGGAGACCGGTCCAGCCTCACTGACATATTCAATCTTGGTCTTCCACAGGCGACCTGACTCACAAAAGTGTTGTTACTTTAACACCGAGAACATGGACRCAGCCTTGCTCACGCCACAGTTTTGCTTTGGTTTTAGCCATAGATGGACTAGCTGTGTTATTGGGCATGTCCAGGTAGATAACGTTAGCTGTAACGAGCCTGATTTAGCCAATGTAAATGCAACCATCAAAAAATCAGACAGCCGGTCGTAATTAGCTCTCCAAGCATCTTCCACAGTTAATGAAGAAGTGTTTATCGGGGAGGAGTCACACAGTCTTTAATACCCCCAGAGCTGGCTCCTGACATTGTTAGACCATGAGTACCTGGGTGAGCCAGCTGGAGACATCTCAGGTAGCTTCCAGCAGAGTAGTGTGGAGCTATCCCATGGGTGCGCAAGCACATCCACCAAGAGCCAAAGTGTACGGCATCTCCCATGAGGTTGGCAATGCTGGGCAAGAACGTCATCAAAAGCCCAGTACTCTGCCGCTTGGCACCAGTTTAATCACACCAGTGGTGACCTGCTGAGGGCTGAAGCGTGCAACACGGACAGGTCTGAGGCTACCTCGACATAGCCCGCCCGGCCATGGCTGGACAGAAGCTACTTCCAGGTTCAAAGTGGTGACCAGCATATGAGGGATTCTGTACAACTGAGCAGAAAATACTCGTATCTCTGTGCAGCTTTCTCAGTCAAGAAAAGGGTATTTAAAACAGTTTCAGCGTTACAGCACAGTTAATTTATCATCTTGCACTAACTATACAAGGTTTCACGGCACAGTCAGCAAATTCAAACTTATATGAAGTAATTCCTGAAAATAATCTACCAAATCAACTAACTTGTGGCTGGATATCCTTTAGCCTTTCATTGATATTTTATTATAACACCTTAAATTAATTATATAATTAATTGCAGGTAAAACCATGTGTGGCCGTTTGCAACTGTTTTATTAAAAATCAAATTAAAACGTCATACATCCTTAGACTGGATTTAAAAAGGACCAGAGAAGCTTTTTAATTATCCTTATTCTTTCTTAAATCTAATTAAATAAGTACTCTCCCCTCTCTCAGAGATGTTACTTCATTTCTTCATGTTCTCCTGTCCAGATTAGGTAAGTAAATACTCTTCAGCCAGCAGAAGTTTGGAGGCTCAGCAGAGGAGCTGGGTGGAATTCACTTGTCTGTTATACATCCAGTCAGATCTAACAGCCCTTTTGACCTTAAAATCTATAAATATAAAATTCCCCCTTGTCTATTCCCCCTCCTTCCTCTAGCCGGTAGCTAGAAGATGTCAGTCTGCACAAGCTAAATCTTGCACATTAATTACTTGTCTTATGTTTACATAAGAACAAAGCAGTTCAGTGTTGAATATGCAGTAATTGAAATATTTCCAGATGTGTTCAGTGATCCTACTCTGCTTTTACAGCCTGCGGTTGTCATATGTTTCCCTTTGGAGGTTAGATCAGACACGTATTACTTCAATATTACTTCAAATTGTGTCTTTTAGATTTATTTGTTTAGCTGACACGAGTGTTATCTTTATCCATATTTGACATAAATAAGAAATATTTCTGGATGTCAGAGTTGCTGTGACCARTATCTTGATAGTGAAAGCTCTCATCCAGTAAAGCACTTGAAATGATCTTAACTTACTATATTTGAATCACTCCCTATTGACTGAAATCTCTCCAAAACCCTCAAAACCAGAACAGAGTATTCCACAGATAATCAGAACCATGTTATGGAATTTAAAAGGAGGGAAGAAAAAACTTTCCATCAAAATTTGGTGAAGGAAAAGTTTTAATTTTCTTTTTAAAAATTGTACTAGTTTACCTTTTTTTTTCCTCCCTATCAGGCTATATAATAGATGTATTTATCTCAGGCTATATAACAGATGTATTTATCATGTTTGTGTCTTCTAACACGAAGTGCATAGCAAGGACTCTTGATTTCCAAACTTTGCAGCAGAAACACAAATAATGCCATTTTCAGCCCATAAGTAAAATGTTCTTAGCACCAGGAAAAAAAAGTGTAAAGTGAAAATCTAATCTCCACCCTAGCAACGCCTGAGTGCTCCTGCCCACCCTGGCAGGAAAATTACTAATTGAGCAAGCAGCAAAGATGATAGAACAGGTTTCTCATGCTGAGAGATGTGCTGTAAGCAAGGGAACACAGCTGTAAAATTGTTAGTATGAATATATTTGTGCCTAACTCCAAAAAAACTACAAACTCTAAAAAGCTTAGCAACACCTAACAACTCAGCAAACCCTTTTCTTTCCCCAGTTGTTTTTGATAGGCTCTAATTACAGTCTTACCTGGTGGCTTTCTGCGAAATCAGAAGAGCTTAAGAGACTCATCTCATGTGTTTTCAGGTTTCTGTGCAGTTCCCCTCCACACACACCTACCTCCACCCACTGAGGAGAGAAAATATAACGGTCCAGACAAGATGAAATACAGTGCTCCTACAGTTTTATCTGATTTATAAAAAGGAGAGAAGTAACCAGGCGGGAGGAAAGTAGGTCAAACKTTCTAGATCCTTATGCAAAGCTAAAAGCATCACTCTTGATTTTCGACATTCAAGGGGAGCCACGTATTTTCAAGACACAGGAGGGGGCTGAGGCTCAGAGGAGCAATGCCAGACCACTTAAGGATGCTGGTGGATGCAGGGAAAAAGAAACAGATTATTTTATTTATTTATTTATTTTTGCAAAATGAGCCAAACTATCACAGTCAAGAGGCACATTAGATGCGCAACACTCTTGGCCGAGAGAAAGGACAGCACATGTGGAAGGAGATAGCTGTAATAGCAGCCATGCCCGTGCCTGGGAGATGAAGCTCCTGCCCCTCAGACTCCACCGTTAAGTTCTGTAAAACACAGGTATGTTCTCACAGGGAACATTTTCTCCTGGGCATAAAAAAACGACATCAGGAACCACTGAACAAGAAAAAGCTATTTCCTCCTCATCTGCCTCTCTGGCTTCAGTGTGCCTCAGCTCCACCTCTCTGATTTGTCACCATGTCCTTTATTTCCACTTTTCTCCATAAAAACRTCTAGCTGCCTCATAAACCTCTCTTTGCTGTTTGCTTCGGTGGCCTTATTGGTGGTCTTGCTCTCCTTAGTCCCACGTGCCAGTCCTCGAAGGAGTACRTCCTTCTTCCAGTTGTAGACCTTGCTGAAGTCTGTCCTGGCCTCTTCTACAGATAATACTGTCCTCTAATCGACAGCCGCTGTGAAGTACCTGGAGCCTATGAGCAGCCACCGAATGTGTCTTTTGAGAGGGAGAGCAGTCAGCCAGCTAACGCCGAACGCAGTGCCTGATTGACTAGGGCTTCAGTTGTGCCTTCGAGAAAGGAGCAATGACATCTGGTGGCTAGAAGCTAAAGGCAGACTAGAAAGAAATTTCAGCGAGAAATAAGGAGTGATTTTTCCTGAGGATATCCTCGGAAATTACCTCTGTAGGAATATGCTAGCTTTTCCGTAACTTGGAGTCTTTAATTCCTGACTGAGTATGTGCTGTTGACTTCAGAAAGGTCATCAGAAGAAGATGCAAAAATGAAATTCTGCAAGAAAATTATTCAAATTCCCTTCACTAAACCTTCAGGTCTGGATCAGAACTAGTCCCTCTAGCTCTGGGTGCGTAGGGCAAATTTTCAGGCACAGCCTTTGCACCTTTGGCTTTTCTCAAAACATAGTGTTTTGCATTCAGCTTCCCTCAGACTCCCACCCAGCCAAGTATACTCTGCTCCTAGGTCCTCTCTTTAGAGGACAAAATGATTAGAAAGCAAATAAAATAAAATGAAATAAATAGCAAAGGATTTTTTTCAACTGCTGCCACTTTCCTTTTAAAAAGCMCTGGAGATCTACATGCTTCATGAAATGACTGAAGGCTGAAGAGGATGCTTCTCCTCAGGCCAGACCTCTTTAGCATTCAGAGGTCAACCAGCTTCTGTGCCTTCAGATTAGCCTTTTTGCATGTGGCAAAGAAAAGACTTATTTTCAGAGTAGTATGTCCTCTGAAACCTAGTCACGGGTTCATTTTTTCCATAAGGTCCCATCAGGGAATATACCTCTTCATCCCATTTAGAGCAGTAAAGTAAGAAGTCCTCAAATTCGTAACAGTGGTTTTCACATCAGATAAGAAAGTTAACTTCGGGCTGCATTAGCTCTTGTTAGCATGAACTAACATGAGGGATATGGGGGACAACGTAATACTGTCTATCAAGTCGTCAAACAACAAATCTGAACCTCCTTTCAAACTCTGCAGTTTAAACTGGTTTCTCAAAATAACTAAATTCTTCCCCATAGACAATTAGTCTTTAATTCAGGAGACATCACTTTAATCAAACATACTCTTAACATGCGTTAAAGGGGATGTGCACGTGGGTGTACATTTCCTATAAATTTGATTTTGGCTCATCAATATACATTCCTACAAAAAGATTGTGGCTGCCATCATGCTCACTCATAAGATTTTTGCAAAAAGGTTATTTTCTGTTTCTTGGGAACAACAGAAAAGAAAATCCTTGTACTTGGTAATCCGATATCTGTAATGAACGTAAAGCAAATGATGATTTAGACTGGCTAAACCCACAGACCCGAGCAGCTGCAAAGAGTAGTAGTCATTGTTCCTCACTTCACGCGCAACCCGAGGGAAAATAATTTCTGTCATATTGCTGAGCCACCGTCATGGCCCTGTACTGTTATGTTGACGTTTTCTCTTTGATGATCTCTCAGGGATGTGGTACACCCTTCCTGTGATCAGGGCACCGACTGCATTGACATTATTCTGATCTTGCAGTGAATGGTGTGTAAGCACAAAATCCTTAGATAAGGCAAAATAGATATTTTAGAGGTGGTGATGAAAGGATGGACGTAGCCCTAGGGTGTTTCCTGGGGTCTAGGGGAAAGCAGGGAGGTGATTCTGCTATAGACCATCCAGGGTGTTTTATATGTGCAGGAGATGGGCTTTCTCCAGAGCCAAGAGGATCCTGGGAATGGTAGCCTGGATTGCAAGCTTTGTAGGCTTTCAGCCCAAGGCATGCCGAGAAGAGAGAACTGAAAATGAAGGAGCTACCCTTCATCACAAGASGACTGCAGAGGGACTTTGTGCTTCAAGCAGCCACTTCTAAAAAGGCAACTCTTAACTATATAATTTGGATTTCACATGCCAGGCCTCTGCAGAGACTCTGGATTCTCATCAGAAATGCCTCATAGAAAGAAAGCCTGCAGTGAAGGGCTATTTTTTTTGCTTTGAATTTGAATAGTAGACTATTTTGTACTCTATTGCCAGGCGCCTGGGAAGCATCTGGATTCTCTAGAGAAAAATATCCCTGGGAGAAATGTTGTGCTTGTGTCTTTAGCAGCATTCTGCATGGGGATGGCATTTTATAAATGTCAATATGTTCTAGTCCTAGRGTGACCAAAAGTCACTAGGTTTGATTTTACCCATGTTAAGTGATACGAATGATTTTAAGCCATTTACAGTGGGATAGATGCCCGTGTCATTATGTTATTGTGGGGGAAAAAAAAAAGAGAAGGGAGTTGGAAGATGTGGGGCAGGAGGTGTTGGGACCTCCAGAATAGAGGTCCCTGAACAGATTCTGAACAGATTACCACTGTAGAGGACTTAAGGCAGGAAGAGCAGAAATCTAGGCAATCACAGAGCAAAGTGCTCTGGGCTGGAGTGACTGGGCTTTCCCTAACACTGCTGACCTGGATAGCTTCAAATGGGAACCTATGTTGGGGCAAGAACAAATGCCCAGTTCCCACCTCCTTTTTCTGGGGGAAATGCAGTAACCCTCCAGAGCAGACCTCCCTTTTCTTTTGTGGAGGATTTCATCCTTGCTTCCTGAGGCTCTGAATTAGAAGGAAACCAAAGATTGGTTTCAGTTCCACACGTGGGTGTCTACATGCAGGTATCTACATTAGACATGTGTTTGAATTCTTGCTACAGTCCGTGAAGAGCTAGTCCATGCACTCATGAAGTCTGGAGAGCAACTCAACTGTGCAGATGTAGGTGTACACTCCTAAGTGAGCTGTGTCCCTCTCCAGTCTGGGTGTACGGACTGTGGGCTCTATCTGGCTGCCCAGATACATGTGTCTAATGAATTTTAGATGTCCTTGAATAGCCTGATTGGCCTCCACCTGCTCTTGCAAGTGCACAGGTCTCCTATAGATTCTGTGCCAGACCAATCAGCCCTCTTTTAGATGTCTATGGCCTCTATATTTCATTAAATGCTTTTGTTTAGGCAACACCCTGAGCCTTAGACGTCTGTTGACAGCAATGAGTGTTTGGACACTAAATGCACATATAGACACCTAAATATGAAACCTAATCCCTCACCAAATACGGGCATGAGAAGGATTCTGGAACCTGCTGACCTACTTGACAGTCATAGCAACAAAGCTAACAAGAAGGATACGAACGTGTTTCTACATGTGTGGAACAGCCTGTGTAGACAGTTTTGTCTGGCACCAGCAATGAGGTTTGACTCACTTAACTTTAGCTCTCTAGGAGTTGGAATCTAGTCTAAATCAGTGTCCTGGGCATCCTCCATCATAAGCAGAGAGAGTGATGACATTTCCTCTCAACTATCATTCAGACCGTCACACCATTTTCTGAGCTGTGTCCTTCCCACCATGGCCTATACTGGCCTCTATCCAACCTCCACACAGTCTATCCACATATGTTGCCCRTTAGGTCAGAAAAGACGACCTCTCCCAAGGACTTCTATCTCACTGTGGGTCAATRAACAAGAACGTGGCCTCAGCAAGTGAGACTGCTGCTGGTCTTCTGAAGTACCATCTCCTCTTCCTACCATATCTGCAAAGAGGCACAAGGCATCAATCCCCATATGATCAGGGATATATACATATATATATTTATGTTTGTGTGTGTGTGTGTGTATACATATATATACCTATTACATGTAAATACAATATTGTGTTAAAATTCTGCCCTACATCACTGACTCCCAGGAACTCATCTGAATGGGCCTAAGTGAAGGATAAACCTGAGTCTTTGACATTTACTAGTGCAAAATTCTTTCTGTATCCACTGGAAAGCCTTATCTAATTTATCCTCATCTCTGCCATGGGAGATGGGAAAGAGACACTACGAACCAGGAAAGCGGGGCACAAAAAGACTAAGTGTAGGGCTTGAGGCCAGCTGGAAAATTATGAGCAGACTCATGACTAGATCTCTAGAATACTTGACCCCAGGCCRCTTCCTAATCCAACCTTATAACTGCAAGTCACTTTAACTGGTGGTGAAGGAAAATGCACACAGCTTCTGGGTTTATGTGAGYGTTGCTGCTAGTTAGAGGACTGCAGTCTCCAGGGTTGTCTAAGCACCTTTTGCCAAAATGGAATTGTAATGTGGCTTATACAGTTTTGCTTGATTTACTTTGTTCCTTTGATGTGCAAGGATTTASTGACATGCTTAGTAGTACAGTAGCATGAGAGACATATTGCATAAAATCAAATCACTGCCGGGGCAGATATTTCCAGATTTAAAAGCTCAGTTGCTACCACAGACACGTAACTGCCTAACCGTAGGCTGTTTTGCCTGAGAATCAGGCTCTGGGGGGTACTCAGGGCCCCTGTTAGTCCTAAAACTACAGTAACAAGGTTKAGGAGTCATCATTTGAACTTCAAGGTGAATATTACAGATCAGCAGTAACAAGAACCAGGTTGCATCAGTGTCTCAGAAGGTCTGCTTTCAGTTCTAATTCATCAGAAAAGGTCATCTTTCTCCTCTCCCTCTCCCCACCAGCTGTGGACATGGACAAGGTGACTGAGATATTTGTCACCTCCAAGCTGGATTTTGACTTTGTTCATAGCTCCTAAAATAGGGCATGAAACAGATGGACATATCCTAGCTGCTTCACATGGGGACAGCTTCCTGCTCCGGAACCCGTCAAACAACGCTCAAAGTCCTCTGCTAACRACGGGTCTGTTCCTGAATACAGCAAGGCTTTCAGTCTGCCTATCTACTGCCTATCAACCTATCAACTGCCACCTAAGCCATGCTTCCTAGGGACAATGCAATTCCCAAAGATRAGGATGAAAAGTGCAGCACCTGGAGAGAAGTACCTGGAAAGTGGTACCTGCATGGCTGCTTACAAATATCCCATCTACCTACAGCTTCAGGAGCTTAAATATCTTTCTCAGTCTGTCTTGTTCTGTTCTGTTCTGTTCTATTCTACCCTATTCTATTCTATTCTGTATCTTACCCTATCCCACMCTACCCCACCCTACCCTCTTCCATGAAATTTGGATGGACAGACATTCCTTGTGCTCAGGGCACAAAGGAAACTTCCCAGGATCTTCTCAAGAAAGATCTCACTTAAGTGTCAGGATTTAATCTGAATGACACRTCTAAGCCTCCGCTTCATAGTCAATAGAAAGAGACAGGCTCTTCTTGACTTCTCGTAACTCCTCAAAAATGCCATTTCAGACATCYATCCTGGGAAGGAAAGAATCATTCTCTGGAGTTACCTGCCTGGGTAGTTTGTCTTCTTCTTCTCTTCCAATTAACTGGCASAGTTAATTTCTTCTTGTCTCTTTCAATTAACTGGCATAGCTGTGGGCTGGACACCAACTGATCAAAAATGAAAATATTGAGTGTTTTAATTTCTCATCATATTACACTATGACATCTCTTTAAGGCTGTGATCCTGCCTCGATGAAGTCAATGGGAGCAGAGGGTCAAAGACTGAAAGCCTGCACTGCACTGAACACAAACGGCTGCCGATTTCTGTAGATTATCACTGCCTTTGAGAGTTGAAACGATACTGCAAGGAAAACAAGGCAACAGTCTCTATAAGAAAGTACACGGGAGCCTCTTCTAGTCACTGGCAATAAATTGGAAACACATTTTCTAGTTTTGCAATATCTGAAACATTCAAACAGTCTTAGTATCTCCTCTGTGCTGGTTTTGACAAGGACAAAGCCCTGGACCATGCCCAAAAGCTGCAGGCACTGAAAATTGTTGCTGAGGATTTAGATTTGAGAACTCTKTAATGAAAATCCTCCTTATAAAATATTGTTCCAGAATCTCCTATGAAACTGTGAATAAATCACACAGACTGTCTCCTAGTGTCCAGGCCTTTCCAAGGAGCGTAGATCATATCCTCCCTGCAGAATGCCTCTGCATAGATCATGGGCCTGATTCAGTTAATCGTCAGCCGACATGYGGCCATGTGCTTATACAGAGCTCTTTGCAAGACCACAGCTTGAATTAGCCCACTTAATAGTATCCCAGGCACAGAAATCAGCCACTTAATTGACTCATGTTTCAAAAACCCTAGCCTTTTCTTCCGTGTTATCTGCACCTGGTAAAGGCATTCCTGATGACAGAATCATTTATAATTAAATAATGCTTTTTTAAAATCCCCTATTCCACCACTTATCTAACTCTCTCAATTATCTATCCTATATTCCACTGAGAAGAAGTAATTACTGCATGTACTAAAATCCATACATCCCCCTGCCTGTCTAAAGTATTTATGTTTGTATTTAGGCAACCATTTGAGGTTTCCACAGAAATTGCCCCTGGGAACCACCTACTCCTCRGGAGCTCAGTGGGATCCAGTCCTGGTGTCTCTACGTGTTGTATGGGTAGGGTTGCATTGGACAAGAAAAGAGGAAGGAGTTCCAGTTTCCAGCTCTGATTGCATGTATCTGTGAACCTTGTTGAACTAACTSTAATGGAGAGTATCCATTTTTGGAGAGCACAAGCCTAGTTTCAYTCAAAAATCATCAAGAAGGTGTAAGAGAAATCATTAAAAATAGGATGGGGAGGATGGAGGTGATGGGGCAGAAAACCACATACAGTGACAGTTCTGAGTTAGACTGTATTTGTATATAATTTACCAGGGAAATAAACACATAAAGAGGTGTTAGAAGTCCTCAGGATGACTTTTGGCACCAGTAAGCTGTCTAAGCCATGAATGACGGGTTTTTTCAGCCATGCTTGGTACACTACCAGCTCTGAGTTCAGTCCTCACTGGTGAGATGTTGTGAGACCTCTGCTGTCACCTAGTGACGAAAGGGAAGAAGTAGCTGAAAAAAAGGAAAACCCCGTGGATGACAGAAATGCCAGAGCAGGTTATGACACTGGGAGGCAGAAAATACTGTCTTGAACACCTGGAGCTTGCTAGCACCAGCAAGGTCTTACCTGTACAACGCAGAGCCAGTTGAAGGGTTTGGGGTTTTTTAAGTTGTCATCTCCACGCAGTGCAGGACTGCTCTAACTCTTTGGACATTGCTTATAGCCAAGGYATCTTGAATGGGGCACATCTCTTAACCATAAAGACTTCTCCGTCCRAGATCGTAAGCATAGGCACTACTGTGAGCATACACCTAAGCTACTTAAAATATCCACTTYAGGACGAGAGGAATTGCTCTATCAGCTATAAAGGGAGCCTGAACAACCAGCTCAGGTGGAGACTTCTCCACAGTAGCATTCTAGAGTTAGGTGAGACATCTGCCATCTCTTATGCTTGGGGGGGGGAGTGACTGTCAGCTTAAACTGGCCACCCTTCAGAGTAGCTGACCAAGAGGCTGCTTCTTCCTTCATGTGGATCAAGGAGCTCCTCCAGCCTTTTGCGGACATGTCCTATGTGGAGACAGGTCCTGTATGGGGACATGCTGGAGACAACAGAGAGTATCTTTGGCAGCTGGGAGAGGCTGACGGTGGTAGAAACTGTCCAGGCAGGAGGAGGTAGAAGAGAATAAAGCATAAATAAAATAACAGCTGACAGTGAGTGCATTAGCAGGTCAGAGTTCAAATCTCATGTGTGACCTTGGCTTTTTGTGTGGTTTAGGATAAATTGTTTCACCAGTAAGGCCTAGCAGCAAAATACAGTAGCAGTTCCCAAAAAGACTTCTGCAAAGGCGTTTGGTGGCGCAAAACATCACAGTGACYCTGGGCACACCACATGCTCCTGCAGTAGTCAATGGATACTCCAATTTCAAAGCAATTAGGGTTTTCACCCACAAATAGTTTCTAGCYGGCTTTCTCACCTTGCTCGTTAAGTACTGCGGGTGCACAGTGGTTAGAAAAGCTTGACTTTCCTCCTGTCAGCAGGGCTGAAGCAACTGAATCTGAATTTTGTCTTTCTCTCACAGTATTCTTCAACTGTGCTACCAAAGTGGATATTAAATATGAAACACTATCAGCATTGTCCCATTCTGCAGGTAACGGACCTACGGCTTACTCTGCATCTCTGTGAATCACTTCATTAGATTCACAGACCTGCCAAGGTATTTTAGAGATTTTCTTACAAGTCTAGGAAAGAAAATATTAAGCACAATCATTTCTAGTGACAGTTTCTTTGTCCAYGAACTATTTTCATTCATTAGAAGCCAACTACTTAAAGGACACAGTGTGTAGGAGAGGGGGAGGTGTTCCAAAAAAACCCACTTCTTAATCCTAAAGCCAAAGTACAGTCTAATTTTCTTTGTTTTCCAGCTAGACTCACATWTCTGAGGCATATCCATGCCTTAAATAAGGTATGAGCATTAGAGACACTCAGTGAGGCCCCAATATCTAGGGTACCACGATAAGTGCATAAACTCAGCTTTCAGAGCAGGCAATTTTTTGATATCACGATCAGGGAGAGAAGCTTGACAACAAGCCCTGAAATGATGGAGAAATACCTTCCTGCATTTGCTGAGGTCCTGGAACAAAGTCTTTGAGGATGAGTTCATGCGGGGAGCTTAACTTCAATGGGGCTGAAGAGGAGCATGAAGCTTCTCATGACCTGCCAGTGTCAGCTCACCAGAGACCATCCTGGACATCAGCAATACCATTGGTTCATGCAGCCCAGCAGATACCTCCAGCTGCTCAGGAAAGAGGCAGAAAATCAACTGCCATCCCTAGCTTTTCAGGAGAAGTGGGGCATTTCTGAGCAGGATCAAGGACTTCTGCGTTTTCCTACAGGAAAAAACAAGCTCACAGGGTGAGGACAGGACTAGGGTCCAAGATTGCCTCAGTTTAGTTGCAATGCTCCTTCACGGCAAGGAGCTACACCATCTCTTCATTCACTCGGGATGGGTTTTCTTACAGACGAAGGGACAGCGCACACCAAAATCCCTCTGCGAGAGTCCGCGGCACGTGCGTCTCCTTGTAAGAGCTGCTGGGACTCGGAGCRCAAAATGGTTGCTGCCTGCACAAAGAAATATAAAGATGTAGTACACGGTAAACAAAGGCAACATTTCACAGCAGCGTATGGTGCCGGCAACTCACCTCAGGTAAATATGCCACAGATGAATAATAAAAAGCCCACAGGCTGTTTGAAGTGGAGGCTGTCATGGAAACCCTGGCAGCCAGCAGCATCCTTTAGTGGAATCACTTCGGAGTGACAGAAGGAAAGGGCATCATTTCTTGGGAGGGAAGCAGGATTCGGAGATCAAACACTCCAAGTAAACCTGAAGTTTGGGCTCAGCAGCTCTTTGACAGACTGTCCCGTCCAACCCAGGACAAATCAGCCTTTCAGTTCCTTGCCTGCAAACCGGGGAGGATCCCCCTCCCCATCTCCTACAGTTTGTTAGATCTGTTTGGGTAGGGCATAAGCCCTCTAGGCAACAAATATYTCTGACTTTTTTTCAAACCTGCTTTTAGCCCCTCCCTGCTGAGAGATTGCAACCCGCCATGCTCACGTTGCTCCACCTGCTCATCGCTGTGCGGAGCACCCTCCTCGTGGCATACGGTGTCGGGATTTACGCCKTAACTGGCATCCCCAAAACCACTCCAGAACGAGGGCAGACAACGCGATAAAATGCAAGATGCCTGCCCTCCCTTCGGTGCCTTTCCCGCAGCGCTCCCTCTTCCAGGCAGCGTTAGCTGTTTTATCACTTCCTCGAAAGGAAAGAACGGTTGAGGCCCCAAACCTCAGAGCAGCAGGGCGCTGGAGATAAGGCAGGGAAAATATTTCACTCGCAAGGAAACTGCGCTCGTCTCGCAGCAACATCCCCATCCTCTGCAATCCGAGGCAATAATTACAGCAATTTGTAGATAATTATTCGTTAATTAAAAACAGGCTTGCTGGGTACAGTTACCAATTTCCTCTGCTGGCTGCACAGGGCTGTGAAACACTGGGGGATTGAAGATTTTGTAAAATCATCCACTTGCTCATTTCAGAAAAGGGCCCCAGTGGGTTGTCTCTTCCCTCTCCCCATATCCTGGCAGGTCTGATTCATTATCCTAAGACATCCCAGAGAGACACATRCCTGGATTCCCCTTGGAGATTTTCAATGAAGGTGACTGCTGCATTTCCCCAGAGCAGCCTGTTTCCATGGCTAATTTAATGACCCATGCTCATACAGCTTCATTTCCATCCATGTTTGAACKAGCAGCTCCTCATGAAGAAGCTGGGACCCTAAGTGGAGGTGACAAACCTGAGAGACCCTCCCTTCCATTCCATATCCATGCTAATACTAAGGACCAYCCCAAATGAACAGTGTGCAGATGAAGTCAAACCTGAGCACAAACTGCAAAGCGCTGTCTTAAATAGTGCGGTTAAGATGATTATTCTGCCTCCAGTGGGGCAGTGGTTCTGTGGTTCCTAGCAGGTGTCTGGTGAGCTGTCCAGGCAGAGTTTCCATACCAGCTGTGAGAAGAAGCAATGACAGGATATCAGACATCCCTTACTCCATACAGCACCCATGTCTCTGGGTGATGCCCTTCACAATGAGCCAGGATTTCAAATCTTGTGAGTCCCAGAGGATCCTGCCTCATGCTCTGTTTCTCCTGTGGAGCATTTTCTCCTGGGCTTACCATCATCCAGGCTGGGTGACCTACTGGTGTGGGACAAGTCTCCCATCCTGCTAGCCCACCCAGGTTTCCTTTGCATGTAAACCATGAGATAACGGAGGATGTATCCGCAGGCTTGTTAGAGGGGAAGTCAGAAATCAGCTATGGTGTACACCTGGGGCTCTTCTGGATCACACAGTGCAAATATAACTGAAGGTACAACCACATCTACATCTCTCYGTCACTTCACTGTGTCTGCAGAGCAGCAGGAGATGAGAGAGGAGACACATATCATACTCCACTGAGTCAGTGCAGGTCTAATAGGGCTTATGAGATCTGCACTGGACCTCAACAGACTTCTGAAGACTGCTCCAGGGGTATTTACATCATGGGAACCTGCTTCAAGATCCCTCATACCTCCAGGGCCAGGAGAGAGAGGTTAGCCCTGGAAGTAGGAAAGTCCCATTGCACCTGATTGAGCAGCTGGATCAAGCAGGCTCGGCGCAGTCATTTTGCTGTTACGTGTCCAGCAGCAGGTTCTTCTCTTGCCCRTGTTACCAGAGGGACCCCTCACTTAGCCCTGTATCTCCAGCATGTACTGGGAGGGCATCAGCTCAGAGYAAAGCAGTGGTGACAATGAGAACAAAACTGATAATGGGGGAAGCAAATTAGCCTGTCAATACCCTCTTCATGGTAATAATCTCAYGGGTTGTTAGTCACACAGGGCTGCCTTCACCCCTCTAATTTTYTCCTGTACCTGGGCTTTCCTGTTCCTCTCATCACCTTAGCAGCTGAGTGCCTGCACCACATACGGAGGAATCACAATTAAGCAAAGTAGCTGGGTGTCATGATATATGGGACTGTGTCTCTGCTTCAGCAGCATGTAAAGCTAGCAAAGAGATGAGATTAAACACCGAGTTAATTAGTACATTTAATTAGCTCTCAGTTATTAAATCCTTTCAGACCCTTAGACAAATCGCTGAAAGTACRAAACATTCCTTAGAAATGCTCTTATTTATTTCCTTCCTCTCTCTCCAGGTGAGCGCAGGGATGGGAAGCTCTAGCTCTCCTTCTGCAACTTCAGTCCATCTTAGCCTCAGTGTCAGGCCCTGAGATAATCCTTGAATTTGCAAATTTTCAAATTCATAGTTCYTCTGAGAGGAGGAAAAGGCAGCACTCTACTACCATGGGCAACTCTAGGAAGAAAGGGAACCATGTTGGGAAGGAGCARGGGGCAAAGGCTCCTCTTAACCCTGTGAGAGAAGAGTGGATTCACAGAGGTTAGCCATGGACCTGGTCACCTAGCAGCGTGTTCCTTTCCATGTCAGCTTCCTCTGAGGCTGCAGCAGACAGACACAGGACCCCTGAAGGGAAAGAGCACAGAAAGAAATGAGTGGAGGCACAAATAGGAGAAGAATTTCTCATGCGTGCTTCAGAGCTTCCTGGTCACAGTGCCAGCCAAATTCAGAGACAGGAAAAGCTCTCCCAGGGTCCTGTGAGCAGTCTCTCTTGCATCYATCCTCCTGAATGATTTGCCTG
Source organism: Rhea americana (assembly GCF_003343005.1). Lineage (NCBI taxonomy): Eukaryota > Metazoa > Chordata > Aves > Rheiformes > Rheidae > Rhea > Rhea americana. The sequence continues at coordinate 277,423 of NW_028185572.1, read as the reverse complement.
TGGCTTTGATGTTCCTCCTCATAATCCACAAACATTCCAAAGACCTGGAGCAGTTGCAAGTCTGCACCTCTGAGTGTGTGGTGAACCCATGCTTGGATCTGCTGAGACCCACAGGGTCCACTAAGCTTTGGCCAGCCCAGGGCCACCCTGCCAGAGGCTGTTCCTCTGTTCTCCTCTTGTTCTGCTAGAGAATTTGTTTTTGGTAGGTGAGTACAGCTTTTGAGACAACCTTGGAGACCTACCCAACACATTAATCAGGGCTTCTCTCCTAAGGAGACAGCAGAGCAAAGAGCTCTGCTCTCCAAGGAAGAAAAAAACTTGTGTCTTCTATGACCTGAGGGCTCTTAAGAGAGGAGACTGTACAGTGAAGAGTGAAATCAGGTTGGACCTGGATAACTGTACCTGAACAAGGCAGGTACAGTGAGCTTGGGCTGTGGGCAGGCAGGAGAACTGATTCCCATAGAGTCAAATCTGTAAGCCAGGCTCTTTTTAGTTCATTGAGAAACTGATATTTGGGTCTAAGGAAGGGGGTTCAGCATTTTCAGCACTAAGCCCTGCTCTTTCCTAGTTATTAACAGCTGTGATGATGGGCCGCGATGAATTCCTCCTGATGGAGTCCTCCTGAAGTTTGCTGATGATTCAGACCCTTAGGCTGAGAATTAATGGGAGCAGAGGGCTACCTTKGACATGGCTTGCTTAAGGGAGTTTGCTTAGGAAAAGAGTAACAGTAGAGGATTAAGCTTAGGGATATTCCTTCCTGCATGGTGAAAGACATACAAGGATTTACCTACCACTTGTTTGTGATTCTCATAATCCTAAATGATTAGAAAGGAGAAAGTAAAAGCTGGGATAAATTCCTACTGTTTAGAAAACCAACATTTGAGGGGCAAAAATGCATTTTTCTGGAAAATCCATTTTTTCCTCCACACTGTTTCAAAAGAAGGGTATTTAATCCTATTTAAGCCTAAGTATGAAAGTATTTGATTCCAGGATCTAAAAAATTACATCTGCAATAAAGCAATGTGGAAAAAAWTGGGAACAAAGTAGCTATTTTGAGAACCATAAGAAACCATAACCATATCCTAGGACTATATCTTGGAAGTCAAGATTGACCTTTTAGCAGCTGATGATAGTCCTAAAATGGTTTCTCATAATTGAAAGCCCAATCTAACATAAACCAGAATATATTAAAAGCTATCACGGCCATTCATGGGTATTGGATCAGACCAAGTAAAACCCCCGAATGCTGGAAACCAAAGAAAATTATCATGGTAAATCTMAATTCCAGGGAAGTCCTACAGGCTTAAAACATTGCTCTACAGTTCCAYTAAGAATGGGTTTCTGCTTAGCTCATGAATAATTCACCTTTCTTTTTCTTCTGATAGATGATGAGTCCCATGACAGTGAAGCCTAAACCTAGCACAAAGCCCAGCATTCCAGTCAGCTGCTTGCCCACACCAGATCCAGAACGTGTCTCTGTGGGAAGAGGAGTCCAGAGAGTTAGGGCTAAGACATTGCTTTCCAGTAAAATACCTTTGCCAGGTTCCTGACTGTTCTATTAAAGCTAGACGTGACCCTTCCAAGACTTCCTGGTCTCCCCAGTTTCAGTTTCTTACCCCAGTCCACGGTGATGGGTGCTGGTAGGCTGACATGCTCCACCTGGCAAGTATAGACATCCCCTTGCTTGGGTGCAACTCCCAAAGTGACCAGGATTTGGAAAGACCAATCTCCATTTGGGAGGAGATCCTCATACACAACTTTATCTGTCTCTTCCTGCCCATTTTTGAACCACCTGATCCTTATTTCAGAGGGATAAAACCTTGTTGCAGAACACTTCAGCTTGTCAGGATGGCCCAATGGCTCTGTTTGCATGGGAAAAATTTTCACTCTGGGCTTAACTGGAAAAAAAAAAAAAAAAAAAAAAAAAGACTGAAACAGGGAACTCTGGCAAACAGGTTGCTCTCTTCTTCCCGCCTTATTCTCATCAATAATTTTTCCCATTGACAGGATCTATGGAAATCATAAGGATTTTTCCCCCAAACCCATTTGTCAACCTGTCTTTCAGTCCAGACCCACTGCCTTCAACATGACCTTGCATTACACATCTCCCAGACACATTTATCTTAATCTTCTTTCTTTCTTCCTTCATTGAAGGACCATCATGGAAGATCCACTCTGCTTCTGTCAGAAACCTCTAGTAAGGGCATTTCATCTCTGAGGTGAGTCCAGATGGGTTCAGGAGTTGGTGGGAGCAGAGATACATCTGTGAGGCTTAGGAGTACCTGCTCCAAGCTGTTTGTCAGGGCTCCTCTGAGACATTTCCTTCAGTCTTAGCCTCATAATAAAGATATTTACCCACTCTGGTCCATGGCACTTATTCCCCCTTTCTCCCACTGAGGTCAAACCTATGTCCCATTTTCTGACATCCAGGAGCTGCCAAACAGGAAACTGGCAGAAGGAGATAGATGCAGTCCTAGGCTGAGGAAGCCAAAGTTGCCCATGCCACTCTCCCTCTCCTCTCCTCTCCTCTCCTCTCCTCAGAAGACTCACCTCTCCTGTCCATCAGACTCCGAAACCTCCTCTGGTTATAACTGCAGTATTTCTCCACTGAAGCCCACAGGTAACTGAGCCACTCCAGCCTGTTCCAATACTCAGCGATTTCCTGGCCCAGGTCTGTGCGAGCCACGTAGAAACCCACCTCACTGTCGTAGTAACAGATCTCCTGCTGGTTCCAGATGAATCTATCCAGGTACCTCACCTGCTGAGAGCCATTCAAGTAGTGACACTCATGTTTACGCTGCAGCAGAAAATAGTCTGGGAAATACATATGGACAAGGTTAGGAAGTCAGGATGGAAATCGCCCTTTGCTGCAACTTCCCTTTATCCCTGCAGCTGGCCCATCCCGCTCTGTCTGTGCATCCTTGTCTGTGCAAGGGAAATGCTGATTCCTCATCTCACAGCTGGGCAGACAGAAATCTGCTTCCAGCCTCACCATTTCTGCTCACCTGGAAGGTCTGAACAAAGAGTCACATTGCTCCTCAGCATGATCATCACCATTAGAGCTGCAACCCAGGAGGTCTTGAACTCAGGAATCCCCAGGGAGACCATCGTTCCTCAGGTAGGGAAAAGAAGAGTTACAAAAGAGAGCCAGAGTGGTAGCAACCATGTCTCAGCCTAAAATAGGAAGTTATCAGTAAAGCCCTGAGTGGAGGAATTTGAGGAAGTTAACAAATGCTAAGTGGATTGGACAGCCCGTAGCTAAACACCCAGTCAATGCCAGAACTAGGCAACATCACTTGTAACCAAGAAGGAAAAGGTTCAGCTTCTGCATTTCACTAAAATCTTTTCCAGAGAAAATCAGAGTAAGAGTTTCATCAGCAGACACCACAAATACTATCAAAGCAGAACAAGCAACAAAGCATCTCAGATACTGCTGTGCAGCTCCTGGGCTCCATCCTTGGTGACGGCTCCTTCCTGGGACCCAGGGTTGCTGTCTGAAGACTGTGAACACAGCCTAATCCCATCACAGGGAACTTAGAGCATTTCTGAGCATTGTATTTATTCAGCCACCAGCCCATGGAATTAAGAAATTGGCCCTGTCCCGAAACCCAAAGTCAGCTATGCCAAGTCACATGTGTTAGCTCTGACAGGACAGGTACCACATCCCTGTTCACTGAGAAATGTAAAGTTGTGAGTACAAAATTTTGCAGCACAAGGTAAAAGTTTTTGTGTCTACTTCTGTTTTTTTTTTTTGTTTTTTTTTTCTTTTTTTTTTYTTTTTCAATGAAGGGTTCGGGAAAAAAATGGAAGCTGGAGCGAAAGAATGAAATACCTAAAGCAGCAGTTTGTTTAGGAAAAATCAACTTATCAACTTTATTGGAAGAAATGTGTTTCATATTGTGTCTCATTTCACTGGAAGGTTACTGCTGTGAAACAAAGAAATACAGATTCTTTATTTTGGAACAAAGACAAATGTTGCTTCACTTTGGCTTACCAAGACATCCCTGAAAAAAAGGACAGCACCATCCAATCCCAGTGTCCCTGTTCCTGTATCTGAGGCATAGCAGGTTGTTGATTACACATGTTTCACACAATGACTTTAAGGACATTCACTGTCACAGTGGGAAGGTTTCATAATAGTGGGGTGTCTGCCAGCTTGCAGAGCTGCATATTATCCACAGGTTAATGAGGATTAGCCTGCCTTACTCTTCTTCCTTTCGAGAGGACATGTAGATGCCCTGCATGCATAGTCCTTTATCAACCCAGAAAGCACTATTCTGGGTTGATACAAGCTGATCTCTTGGCAATGTAGTCAAAGAGATGCTGGACTTCCAGGGGATGCTCAGGACTCAATATCAGTGGTCCATAAACAACAGACACCAATGCTGAATAAGAACCCTCACGGCAAGAGTCCTCCAAGTCCAAAAGAGCTGCTGAGATGCTACTGCTGGGAAAAACATCCTCTAGCATGCCCAGCCCTCGGGGCAGAGTTTTCCACAGAAGTATCCTCAATGTGCAGAAAACAGGTTTATGTCAGCAGACAACAGAGAAATTAGAAGGTTCTTGTAGAAGGGATTTGATTTCTTGCTTGGCACCACTCCAGCTCTGTTCCTTGCCTTTGTTAGGGCTGCCCCATCCCTGCAGTGGGAACGGAGTGGGAATGGCGTGGGGGACTCCATGTGGAGACGGAGTCTGCAGCTAAAGCACCAGGAAGAAGCACATCTAGAGACATTTCAGAGCATTTCCGCCGCTAGGTGAAGGCAGAGCATCATTGGGACGATGACCTGTAATTCTGTGTTCCCATGCAAAAATGGACACTCCCCATCCAAAAGCTGTTTCCCAACATTGCTCCAAGTTTTGTGCGCAGACTCTCTGCCCAGCTAGGAGTAAATGAGAATCACTATTTCTCACCTTTAAACTTCCCTACCCGCAAATACTCCAATAATTGGCCTCCTGTCTTCCAGCTCAGGCTTACATTATTAATCTAATCCACAAACAGCACCCGAATACCCTATTGCTCTCATCTATTGCCAGCAGTCCCACACCACCTCTTCCGGACAAAGGTTTTCCCCTATTTTTTTTTCCTATCATCTGCTGCATCTTTCTGCTGTCATCCAGAGCTAACCTAGTTTCTCCTTCAGGATCTTCTGACCCTTGGCCTGGGGCAAATCCACTGTTCACATGCCAGCTAGAAAGCCATTTTGCTGTGAGACATCCCAGTCTTCAGCCACCCTCAGCCCCAGCCTCCTTGGACTGTGGTATTTGTGTACTGAAACATCCCCTTCCCATGCACATCGAAAGGCATTGATTGAGGCTATGCTTCTAGTTCAGCTCCCCCTGTCCTTTCTGCTTTCCTCCCCACAGTCTTCTGTCCTTTCTTTAAATGCTGCAAGCATCCAGTTATGCCTGCGCCCCTACTCTGCACCTCTAATTCCTCAGGAAGGCCTTTCAAAGGAGCTCACAGCCCACAGTCTACCCAGGAGCTGCAGGTGGGGACCTCAGCCAACTGGGAACAAAGCGAGAGGTGGAGGGGGGCCCTGACAAGCAGCTCAGTGACTTTGAGGACAAGATGCTTTTCATCCATAGATTAAAAGGACCACAGGGGGAAGACCAAACCAGGTATCTACAAAGCATTTCTCTTCTCTTTCCCATGAGCCCAGCTTGTTCCCTTTAAATGAGGTCTCTGGTCAGCGATTCTTCTCTTGCCTGACACTTTGCAACAGGGCAGGCATTTGTCTCCATATGAGCTTGGTGTCTCTAGCAAAGCTCCCTTACATCACCTTGTGGCACCAGAACATCTCACCACTGCCCAGGGGGTGGGGTGGGGAGGAAGAGGAGATGGGCATAGGGAGGGTGAGGGTGAAAGCATTTCACCCAACCTGCTCCTAGGAATAGTGCCTGGAGATGGACTAGTCTCTGACCAACCGGCTAGCAACATTAGAGACAGGTTCAGCTCTGCCTGTCAGCAGAATAATTGCACAAAAGAGAGAAAACTCACAGAACAGGCAGTCACCAGACAAAAGGGAAGTGCATGCACAGCAGAGCAGGTAGCAAAAGTCTGGGCTGCATAGGAAAGCCACATTGATTTTATCCTTTTTTATCTCTCGGCTTCTTCAACATTGCTTTTCATCCCACAACTCAGAGCAGCTGGAAGAGGCAGATGGTCAGGAGGTGAAAATGATAAAGGAGAAGGATCTTGCCCCCAAAACAGGACTCACAGTGGAGAACTGAGTCCCACTTCCCACCGCCTAGCAATTATTTTTTCGCAGCGTGTAAGAAAGCAAGCCTTGGCAGTAGGCTTATCCTCCGAGAGAGCACCGATGCGATGACAGAGGGCTCCAGAAAGACACTGCAGCGGAAGGATGGCACACACGCGGCCGGCCATCCCTGAAACGCTCTGCTGGCCGGGGACGCAGCCTCGGCCTGAGTCATCCGAAAGCCGCATCGTTGCCAAAAGAAGCAGTCCTCCCCCGTTCCAGCGTTCCTGTGCGATGGGCCTCGAGGCTGGTCTGGCTGAAAACCCAATTTTATTTGCTTTTTCCCCAGAGGGTGAGGCTGCAGCCAGACCAGTCCTTGATGCCCTCATGCGAGGGGGTGGTGGGAATGTGCCGCCCGGCTGAGGCTCCTCAGGCAGAGGAGGTGGCGATGGCGCTGCCAAGCTCAGGGTGAGCAACAGGATCCCTTGCCCTGCTATAGGGATCCTTTACCCTGGCCATRGGAATCCTTCATCCTCAGTGTTGGGATCTCTTGTCCTTAAATCCCTCACCTCTGCCAGGGGGATCCCTTGTCTTCTATGGGGATCCCTGGCCTCTACCATGGGGATCCCCTGCCCTAGCCATGCGGATGCCTTGCCCCAACCACAGGGATCCCTTAACCCCACCATAGGGATCCCCAGCCATGGGGATCCCTTACCCCCACCACAGGTATCTCCTGCCATGGAGATCCCCTACCCTCACCACAGGGCTCTCCTGCTATGGGGATCCCCTACCCCTGCCATAGGGATCCCCCCCCCCATGGGGATCCCCTGCCCCTGCCATGGGGATCCCTTATCCC
>NW_028185572.1:205967-269789 GCF_003343005.1 Rhea americana | reverse complement strand
CGGCGGGCGGCGTCACGGTGCAGGTGCGCGGCGCCGGCGGCTTCGCCGTAGCTGCCCCGGGGCAAGGGGCCTTCTGGCGGGGCACGAGGGAGCTGGCCCGGGACGGGTGCTGCTCCTCTCCTGTGCTGGCACAGGTGTTCTCGCATTAAACCGGACCCGGGAGCCGATCGAGCTTAAAACCGAGCTTACGATGGCCGGGTTTAGTGAGCGGAATGGGCGGCCTGCGCCGAGTCAGAGCTGCCGCCGCGCACCGCTTCTGAGGGGTTGTGGAGCGGCCGAGATGCTGCTGCCGCAGCCTCTGCCGCTCCGGTACGAGGGTGAACAGGGTGCTGGAGCGTCTCCCCTGTGAGGAGAGGCCGTGAGAGCTCGGCCTGTTTAGCCTGGAGAAGAGAAGACAGAGGGGATCTTACCACTGTCTACRAATACCCGAAGGGAGGTGTCAAGGGGACAGGGCCTGACTTGCTTTCAGTGGTGACAAGTGGCAGGACAAGAGGTGACAGGCACAGACTGAACCACAGGAAGTTCCACCTGAATATGAGGAAGATCTTCCCTGTGAGAGTGACGGAGCACTGGACCAGGTTGCCTAGAGAGGTTGTGGAGTCTCCTTCTGTGGAGATCTTCAAGGCCCGCCTGGATGCAACCCTGTCTGCTATGCTGTAGGTGACCCTGCTTGAGCAGGGTGGGATTGGACTAGATGATCTCCAGAGGCCCCTTCCAACCTCAACCATTCTGTGATACCTGCCTGTGGATGTGCCCTTGTTGCCTGGCGTAGGATGCAAGGCTCATCTCATTACTTAACCCTGAAACAGACTGATGARGTGGGAGGAAGCTCTTGAGAATATYTTGTTGTTCAAGGCCCTTGTGCATTTCAGCAAGGAGCCCTAATGAGGAATAACAGTAAGAAAAAACAGCTGTTAAACCTTAAGCATTAGACATCAAGTAAAATATATATGATGTGCTCTGAGGATTTAACCAGCTCTGGAATACAGAGAATATRCGCTATGGCTGCAGACATGTTACTGTGCCAAGTACCTTTTAAACACCTGCTTTAGCCATCTTAAGATGCTCAGATGATCAGACTTTAGTTTTTATAGACTCTTGTCTTGCTTTTGGCATTAGCTACTGCTTCTGGTGGGGTGCCCTGCAGAGGGCATTCAGATAAATGTATTCTGAAAAAGAGACTGAAGTKGTGGTAAATGGTATATTTAGTTTTATGGCGTTATAATCTTGCCTCGTTATTGTATGCAGTCCTTTCCACCCCCACCCTCTGCTCCAATTCAGTAGACATACACTGTTCAGAAGAGAGCTGATAARGTTCTCTGTAAATACGTGAGATAAGTTTAAAATACATTCGGTGCATCTTAGCTAGGAAGTAAGATCTAGATTTGACTGTCTCTAATACTCATGGGAGCCTGCATAAGGCCTTACTGGTGTTAGTAGTCATGTTGTAATTTTAAAAATGAGTTTTACTTTTGGTGCTGTTTATCTTGGAGTTTCTTCAGTCTAGACAATAGAATTAAGCTGCTTAGTTTTGGGTGGGGGGAGGTTCTTGKTTTTTTTTTTCTGGTCTAAAATTCCTAAAGCACTTGCTCAGTTTGAAGTTATTGAAACTACCTGGACACTTAAAGTTAAGCAAAAGACAAAGCTGTTTGGAAAAATGAGGCCTATTTGGTTGTTCAGTCAGCACTATGTTCTGTTATTCTGTGCAATATTTTCATAAGATGAATTGGAAGCACCCCAGTGGGTAAGGGCAGCTTTGCCTTAACTCTAGTGCCTTAAGGAATAGCTAAGGGAATTATATTTTGGATGCTATTGCTTCTGCTTAGTGTCTGAGTATTGACTGTAAATCTTTGAAAGGAAAATTTTCTTTCACACTGGCAAACTCAAAAGTAGTTGCCCTGATAGGTACATAGCCAATTCTACTGTTTTGCTGGAATAGAGAGCTGCTGTGTGGTATATTTTGTTCAGACTGGATAACACTGCGCTTTTTTTTAAGGGGGAACATGTGTGTGCTTAGGAGAGTTGGTAACATTTCAAATAATGACCTGTTAAATTGTGATTTTTCAAATTTCAATTACAAAATGATTTTGAGGTATAAAGAGACACATCCAAAACTGCCAGAACATTCATTTTGGTTTTGCATTAATATTTGATTGTCACCTGAATCTATTGGCAGTGGCATCATTGTTGTAACGGCCCTATGACTTAGGGCACATAAACACTTAAATTTCAGCTGTGATCTTCCTACAGCTGATTCTGTATACATCAAAAAAAAGAAAGATACTAAAGTCAAAATAGTCTTAACTGTGTTATCTTAATGAACAGTGCATTCGTGGTCTCATTACAATAACACATGTTTTGACGGGACATCACAAATAAGGATACACACGTTGCTAGAATGCTTCTCATCTTCAAAATACTTGGCCAATTTCAGTAGCCCCAGCTCCTGAGATGCCAGTAGATGATAGTGATCCCTGCTGTACTGATGAGGAAAGTTGGTGCTTCTGTCTGARGTTTTGCTCCTGTTTCCTTTGAAATCAGTAGCAAAACTGACACTGATTTTTGTTGCCCTTAAAGGAATATTTCCTTTGACTTCAGTATGCTGAAATAACTCTGAAGTGACATGTCCAGCTTGGCTGGAAGAGGAACGTAGCTACACTGAATTAATGCCAAGCAGTAACAAATTTCTCTTTTCCTTTACCTCTAGGGCTGGGTCCGCTCTGTCCGATCCCAGAAGGAGGTTTTGTTCCTGCATATAAATGATGGGAGTTCTCTGGAAAACCTCCAGGTGGTTGCTGATCCCAGCCTGGAAACTAGGTATGTCAGTTTGAGATACTTGGAGAAATGTCTGTTTTGATCAGTGTTCGGAGGGGTCTGCTYAGGCCTTGTCTTTGCTAGTGACTCTCCAGATTGATAGAAGAATACCCAGCAGCTGCAGCCTGACCACAGGGAAGGCACAGTTCCAGTTTGGGGCCTCTAGATTTGTTTTTAGGGTGGAAAGTGTCTGACCACTCTGTCTCGACTTAACTGAAGACTTCTTTCTCATCTTTCTGGTCGCTGGGATTAGCATGACCTCATTTTCTTAATAGCTGTACCTGTGTGGGCGTTCTGGACTACTTTGTCCTAAGCTCTTCTGTAGCTCTGTGAATCTGTTCATGTTGCTACCTATACATAACTTTTCATTTCATCAGTTGTAAAAGAGGTGCTGTAGCCGTAGGGCTTAATCTCAAGTAGACCAGCAAAATTAACAGGAATCTCTCTTCTGAACGTAGTTGACTTTGTGTCAGTGCCTGGTTAGTAGTTGTTGTTCTTGGTTTCTTAGAGACCTGACTTTTGGAAGCGCAGTGGAAGTGCAAGGGAAACTGGTCAAAAGTCCTCATAGGATGCAAAACATGGAGCTGAAAGCTGAAACGATTCGTGTGGTGGGACCTTGTGATACTTGGGTATGTCACTGCAGCAGGCAGTCCAGCTGGTAGGATCGCTTTGGGAAGTGAATTTCAAAAGTCCAAGTATCTTATAGAGCATGCTACAAACAGTATTTTCTTTAAGTCTGAATGCTCCCATGTGCTTTGATCCCTCACTGATATAGAGAGGGGCTAGTGTGTCAAAGGAGAAACAAATAGATGGGACCACCGTGAAAATTCTCCTCTGGAGCAGAGCTGTTTCTGCATGGAAACTGGTGCAAATACTGGCAGCGGAATGTGCCTTTGTCCCACCTTGAACAACTTACCTGTGCCAGCTGGTTTTCATGCTGTAAGTCTGGCCTGGAAACAAATGGGGAAAGCAGAGAGACTGGCTAAATGCTTCAGACTGTGCAGGCAGAAAAACTGTATCTGCCACGTGCATCAATATGTGCATTTGGACCCAGCTCATTATTCCAGTAGTAAGATGGGCAGCTGTCTTCAAGGAGGCTCAACATTGAAAAGGTAGAGCATTTTCAGAGTGTGACTACCTTTTCTTGTGTTTATAGYTCTTACTCTGGCCTCCAAAGTTATACAATCCACAAAATAACTAGAAAAGATAGGCAAAAGTAATTATTTTTTTTCTCTGCTCTGTAATACAGATTGAATTTTAGTAGGCAGAGATGGTATTTYGTGGAGAGCAGTAAAATTATGTTAACTTTATGTTCTCATCCTTTATTTTTTTCTTCTCTTGTTTTTAGGCATTCCCTCTGAAAATGAAGGAGAGGCACCCTCTGGAGTATGTCCGACAGTTCCCTCACCTGCGGTGCAGGACCAACACGCTCGGCTCCCTCTTAAGAGTCCGCAGCGAAGCCACTGCAGCAATCCACTCATTCTTCAAGGTAGTCCCTTCTGTAATGAGTCTTGTGTGTCAAACACTCCCCCAGGTTAGGCTTTGCAGTAACATGCTAAGAGGAATGGAGCACTGTGTGTTGCCTACAGGATATGGATTTGGCACACAGTGGTTTTCTTTTCGGGTCTGGGCCTGATTGAGGCCTTGGCCAGACTGTTGCTTATGATCAAGTTAGCACATCTGTGCTCTTGTTAGTGTGTCACCACCCATTTCCTGTTCGTTATTTTATCCCTTTTGCTAAGCTGCAGTATAATCGTCATGCGTGTGAGTATGTGTGGTCTGTGGAACGCAACATAATATGGGGTCATTTAACCCGTCTTCAGCGGTGACATTACAGTCCTTGGACAGAAGCCTCCTCCTACGTGGAAAAATATGTGACGCTGAATGGCTACAGACAAGCTGACTCAGAGCTTCATGTTATTCCTTTCAGTTCTTACCTTTCTATTACTTCATTACAAGTCTGTCTCCTGTTTTGATGCATCTTAAACTGATATTGGGAGGCATCTATATTTCATGGATGTGTCAACACTCTTGAGTGGTGAGCACTGGCATAGGCTGTGTACAAGCAGTGGCAGCAGGGATAATGAATTAACTGATTCCAGATGCCGTGTACAGAACATCAGATTGTTTGTGGGAGCAGATAAAGAAAGGTTGCSAGTCCTGTAGCACACTTGAGCCCTTTCTTTTAGAACTGTTCACTGAAATAAACTTGTCTGTGAGTTTGGTGTGAGTAGAACATACCATTGTAATCGCAAATTTCATRTGCAGTAATTATTTCATTTGCTGACCTGAAAAAAATATCAGAATTCTTGGGATTGAATTTCTGGTCCTGAATTTGCTTGCAGTAGCAGAGAAGCCTTGCTATTTTTTTGAAAGAAGGTTTTTAAGAGGCTCAATAGAGATAATATGTCAGGTAAAGCTGCTGTTGGTGTCGGCTTTGTGGCAGCACTTTAGACAATCCAGCTCTGGGAATCAGTTTGTGCTCGTGTCTTGCCACTAGATGGCATTACCTACAACAGTTTGTGATTTCAAGCCGGGGCAAGGAAGCCAGTTGAGGTACAAAAGAGCACGTTATTCTGGCAAAGACTTTTAGTTCTCCAAAGCAACTCTAGCTCAAACGCTGACATATCTTCCTGATTAAAATGTTCCAGGGCTCGCTAGTATTAGAAAAAATTATAACTTATTGTTAACTTCAGCAGCAGGTATAATAAAGTTAAGACTTAATATTTGCAAATGCTTATGTCACAGCTCTCATAACCACAAACATGCTCCTGATTCTAGTTTCATTTCTGTTGAAAGGGAAGTAGTCTTTTTAAAACACCACCTGCATCTTCCCGAAAATGCTGCAATCTCAGGCTTGGCATTGTCAGAACACACAATAACTAGAAAGTAYAACCACACTGTTTTCACTGTGCAAAACTGAAAAAACCTTAGTAGTGAAAGAGGATAAATGGGWTTTTTAAACATACCCGGAAAAGTCATCCAAACTCTCTGTAACCTAAAAAAAAAAAAAAATTYAGTCTAATCATTTCCAGCCAGCAGTGAACGACTAATGACGAATAGCTTTGCTTCAGATGTTGAAGGCTAAAATGTCATTTTTAAGTCTTTTCCTGAGTATGGTGGTCCCTGTGGAACAGGAACATTGTTCTGCAGCACAGTGAGATGGTTGTGGTGTGAATGGCAATCTCTACTTTGTAGGTTAACTAATTTACAGGTTTATCATGGCCACTAATGTGACTTAAAGCATTTCAGGAGCCTTAATAAGGGAAAACTATACAAGAGTTTTTTATGGGAACCACAATTTTGGACACCAGTGTTCGGACCCCTGCAGTTCACGTTCCTTTCCAGCGCATGCAAAGGGTCTTTTGTGTGGAAATGTACTTCTCTGCTCATGCAGTCATTGCAATTAGCTGTGATTTGGGCAATAGTCCACTGTGATCTGGTGAGAGGATGGGAGGCTGTGCCACTAGCTGGGCTCTGGAGTGAGCAYAGGATTATGGAACAGACTTGCATTTTGGATTTGTAGGCTAAAACTACCCTCCTGAGGCAAAGCAAGCAGTTTTGGCTCAAAGCCACCTTTCTGTGTTTTCAACYGGATCTTTATGAGGAGCTCCTGCCAGCCACTCAGCAAACCAGGCTCTTTACACCTATAGCCAAGATAGCCTGGAGCTGACTGTAGGGACTTTGCTCCCTCTTGGCCGTGCTAGGTTGCTTCCACAAAATGCACTGCGTGTCCTTGTGTAAGCTCTTTGGTCTAACTTAGCTTTAGTTTGATTCTCAGAATAAGCTSTAAATCCTGCTGCTGTCTCCTTAGCCTTTTAACTAGCTGGTGCTAAGCACTAGGGCCTGTGGTGTGGTAGATTTCTGCTACTGCAGTGAAAGCTGTGAAACTTTAGCTTTTAAAGGCAACTTCCATTTTTATCTTTTTTTTTTATTAATGGTTTGTGTAAGTAGACAATAGAATATCCTGCATCATTGCCTGTATCGTGGTAATGCTGGGACTGCCTGATTTTAAAGGGTCTCTCTTTGTGCTAGGCATTAGAGCAATGCAGAGCAAAACAGTTCCTTCTACTGACAGTTGAAATTTGGTAGTGCTGTTTGGCTGTGGTTCCTTAGCATCCACAGATACGATCTCTGCACTCCACCAGAAAGATGTTGTCAGTGCAGACTAGTCTAGGAAGGAGATGGTTAGAAAAGTTCTGCTCCCAGTTTTGCCTCCAGCTTGCTGTGTGTGATTTGTTCAAGGTCTATTTGATGCGCCCTTCCGTAGAAAATAGTCACATAGCTGGAGTTCTTATACCTTCTCTCAAAATCAGYTTCACTGACATTTACACCGTGATTGGGTGGTTTTAATGGCTCTCTCTCATGCAGTATATGATTTCTGGTATCTAACACACCTGAACATTTCTTTTAGTGAAGAGCACTGAAAGGTTGTCCTSTGTCCAAACTCTGACTTTCAAAAGCTGGTAGAAACTGAAGAATTGAGGCTGTAGGGTTCAAATTTGGTAGAAACCCACCATTGGAGCAGATGAAAAGAAAGGGGAACAGTGTGGAGACACTGGGATATGGGGAAAAAAAAGTAGCAATGGCATAAATCTCTTAGGAAACATGGGGAAAAAGCGAAAGTAGTACACTTGGATTTGTAAATCATGCTAATATTTAGCTAGTCTGATGTCTTTGCCTATGTAAGGCAGAAGTTGCCTAAGAGGTTACATATGTTATCCTGATTGGGGGCTAATAGCTGTGTTATGATGTGTAATTGCTGATGTCACTCTTCAAGCTCACASTTGGTAATTTTAACTAGTTAACTTTTAGTGTCCTGTCTGTTCCAGGAAAATGGCTACATGCATATTCATACCCCCATAATTACATCAAATGACTGTGAAGGTGCTGGGGAACTCTTTCAAATTGAGGTAAGTTGGGTTGGGTAGGGTTTGTTTTGGTTTTTGCTTGCAGAGCAGTTCTGGAGTCATTGAAGGTTAAAGGAAGCATTTGTCTTTATAAAGACTTTCCTTTATGTAGTTCAGTGATTGTTTTTTAATATAGTACTTCTTTGTCTAAACTAATAACTGAGACAGAGCTAAAGAGATACATTACCTTTTTGGTGTTGTTTTGTGTGTTAATCATCACTTTTTGTACTGATGAGGGTTTTCTGTCCCTGATGCTGTGGAAAAGTTTACAAAGAATAACAGAGGAACATGGAACATCTTAATATAACAGAAAGAACTGATCATAAGAGCCCAAGAGATGGGATGRGACATTAGGGATTGTCTGCTATGCACAAATACTTCCTAGTATTGACATGGAGAATATAATTTACCTAGTTTCTCCTTTCTCCTCCTTTGAACCATGAGATAACTCATTAGAAGAAAATCAGCAATTCTTTTAAAACTGCTTTTCACCAGTGTATATATTCTTCCCTAAAAGCTACTCTTATTGTATTTAGGAATTCTTCCCACTAATATTGCCAGCTCTCCTTCCGCCAACCTACTGCCACAATCTGTCAGTTATTACTAGCACAAAGCTTTAACATCTCTGGTAGAAACCTTCTGTGTAACTTGAGTACAGCTATAACYGTTGAGATCTTCCCCACACATTTCTGATGATTCCTAACCCGTGCATCCGTGAGTCATGAGAAATTCCATTTGCCGTTTATACTTAAACATTTGAAATGTACTCTTCTGCCTCAAATGGTTACATCTATTGCCACTTATGCTCATTGGCTCCAGCCTTGCTGGTGAATCATCTAGAAGTGCAAGAAAAATTGCTGAAGCAGCAGTTATTTGCCATGGGTCACATCTTCCACTGCCTGCACAGCCTCATGACAGAAAACCTCCATGTACCGGTTCTTCAGGATCTCAAGGTCTAACTTGTGCTCCCAGTAAATCCTTTCCAGACCAGTCCAGAACAGGACATGTGGCTCAGCTTTTTGCTTGTTAGGACAATAGAGTTGATTAGCTAAACTAAATCGTTCCTGCTGAATTGAGATCTCTTAAYGCTACCAAAGGTTCACTCCAGGCTGTTGCATGCAAATTAAGATGTGAAAACAAGTGACACTTAATGATGAAAACATTATACAGTTTGCAGCTGTACAGTATATTACGTCTTTGGTACAGATTGTATCCACTTGAAAGCTGTAAAGGATGTAGGACTACAGCGTAGGTGGCTTGTAGTAACAGAAGCACTGATGCAAATGTTGATTGAGGTGGTAAAAGTGCGAGGCTGAAACTTCTATAAGCTGGATCTTAACTAAGTGCGTGGTTTAGGGCAATCTCTTAATCTTGCTCCAGTGTGATTGCTTATGTGTGAAATGATGCCTGTTGTGGGGAAGCATGGTGACAGCTGTGCTTGAAAGGTGCAGAGTAAGTGTCGAGTCATAGCTCATTAGATGGTCTATGCTGCAAAGAAAGGACTTCAGAAATGTATTTGCTGTTGGGAAGTGGGAAATTCTCTGATACCCTGTTTCCTTTTGGAGCAGCAGTCATCATCTGGCCTAATTTAGTGGGGACTTGATTTTGTTTCTTCAAACCTCTGCTCAGAATTGGTCTTGACTAACAGAGCCACCACCACTTTCTATCCTGCCACTGTTCCATTCACTCCACTGGAACAGTGTGACTGTTTCTTGGAAGTGGAAATCTGCAGGAAATTAAGCCTTCCTTGGGCCACAGACATGCTGCTCTCAGGTAAAAATCASAGTAACAGTGTTCTTGCTGTAGTCACATCAAAACCTGTATATGATTCTAATCAAATGAAACATCAAYACATTTCCAAACTTCTCCATTACATCACTCTTAAACCAGCCCTAAATTCATTACTTTCACAGAGCAAGGAGAATGTGAATTACTGTTCTTATATTTGAGYAGTAGCCAAGTGTTATCGTGATAGGAAAGTGACCTGCAAAGTAGATTGTTTAATTTTAAAAATACGTGAATCCTGGGTTTATAGTTTCAAAACTAATCCTCCAGTTGTGACCAGAACATAAATTATTGTCRTCTTGCTCCTGAACTTCTGATATCTGCTACATGATGTATCTATATCTGTAGCTTGARGTGTATGAAGCTGATAATCTCACCAGTTTAGCTTTCCTGCTGCTGGTGGAAAAAGTTGAAAACTTTGGATCAATAGTCTTTATGGCCCTAATAGAGGCTGTATTTAGCTCCACTATCAACTCATGTCTTTTAATAGCTGGCTAGCAATTTTAACCCTTTAATGTCTAGTTGTTGTTCAGACCTGTGCATTCTTTAGATATGCTGTAAAATGAAGGGAAGAGGAATCTTTTACATGAGACGTGAAGAGATAGGAAAATAGTATTTTAAATTAAAAGGGAAAGGCCTTCTAATGGCACATGGTCCTTTTTTCCTAGACCTCTTAATCCAGTAGGATTTGTATTTGTTTATATGTCCAGCTTCCTCATTATCTTTGTTTGGTTTTGTGAGTACTGATTAGTCTGTGCATAGTTTGGTTGGGATTTTCTCATACTAGGACTTGGGACAGGAATGGGGGGGAATCCCTTTTCMCTCTCCTAGGCAAATCAGTTAGGAAAATATTTTAAAATTAAATAACCTAACAATAAATCAAGCTAAAAAGAGAGTAGTAAGCTGAGGAGAGGGAAGGAGGGGAAAAATACCAACTTGCAGGTTTGTGCACATCAGACTRTAACTTTTGGTGGAACCACAGGCAGGAGGTCCTCTTGCATGCAATGTGTTCTTTAAAATGAGCTCACTGAAAACACCAAAAAAGCTTTGAACATTCAAAGCTGGATTTTAGTAGACTGCAAAGTAGGACAAGGTAACTCTTGAACTGGAGAGAATTCAGATTCAGGGTGAGATGGCTCCTTACATTTTAATTTAATCTGAGAATAATTCCTCTGCCTCAGSTCTTTGAGCTCCTCAGGGCAGATCCTTTCCTCAAAGTTTTTTCACATGGTGACTTTGGCTTTTTGCAGCAATCTTACGCAGKCCCTTTCTGGGGACTCCTCATAGGGAATTCTCCTCTCTCTCACATTTGTAGTTTGGCTGCATGTCTGCTGCCTACTGTTTTCAGTATCCTCCTGCTCGGTCTGTTGTGTTGAAGGCTCCCTGCTTTCTGGCTCTCTTGCTCCACCTTCTCTTCTTTGTATCCTTGCAAGTTTCCATACTGGACTGTCCTCAGTGGCTGTGAAGAAGGCRCAGTCTCCTTTACTCTCCCAGAGCGTCTTCCTGACCCAGTGCACATCAGCCAGTGCAAAGCCCAAGGCAACCACCTTCACTACCATGCAGTTGTAGCCTTTCAACAAAACTCAATATGCAGCAAGTGAGAAAGCACAACAGCTGTATCAGCATTCACAGCTCTTTAAAACAGATCTCACATGTGTTTTATATTGCCTTTATTGCCATGCAGGTATTGTTCTTTTCTAATATATATCTGGAGATGGTGGTATGTGTGGTTTTTTGTTGTTTGTTTTGCCATATGCTCACAGAAATGAATGTGAAAGTTTCTAGGTCCATGACGAATGCAGGGCCATGGTTTAACACAATAGTATTAGTGCCTGTCCAGTGTTTCCCCTTTAGAGATGCGCTATGGTCTGGAAGCAGCCAGTGGCTAGGATACCAGGACTTCAGAAAGCTTTTCGGCAGAGATGGGAATAGGCTGGGACTTGGCTGAGGGGAGGCTTGCTCTCTCTGTTTCTTAACTCCCACTTTCTGTTTGTTTCTACCTGCTGTATCCCTGTCCCTAGTTCTGTTCCATATTTAT
This sequence comes from Rhea americana, assembly GCF_003343005.1. Classification (NCBI taxonomy): domain Eukaryota; kingdom Metazoa; phylum Chordata; class Aves; order Rheiformes; family Rheidae; genus Rhea; species Rhea americana. Next base: position 258,242 of record NW_028185572.1, on the reverse strand, counting down.
AAGATGTTTCTCTCCACAGAACCAGCTGCAATTGCCCAGTATCCCACTGAACATTTTCAYTGCCCAATATTGTCCAGCTTTCCAGAATTAGGACTGGAATTGCAAGGAGGTCTTTTTGGAAGTGAAGTTTTGTATCGTTTGTCTAAAATGAAAAACTAAGTCGTGTTTTAGTATAGGACATCACAGAGGGCGGATCTATATTAAAGTTCTGGTACGGTGAAGCTTCAGCAGCATAATGTCACAGGCCTGTATTAGCATTTGAGCAGTGATTTTCAAGTCTTCTCTGATCTCTTCATGCATTTGGCTTGCATGGAGTGAAAGGCAAAATCAAACAGTTTACACTTCCCTGAAGCTAATTGCCCAAAGCAAAAAGTTAATACAAGACTAACATCAAAGGGAATAATTTTAAGTGAAATCATTAGACATTTGAGGAGAAGGAGAATGAAACAGGTACTAAATCCAGTTATTCTTGTATTTAGAACGAGAATAAAAAGCCTTTGATGTTGACTTTCAATCCTGGCATGCTCAGCATGTGTTTACTCTTAAGATGCTAAGATGATGTTTTGGAAAGATTCCTCCTCTGCCCCCTGTAACTCAGGCAGTTTTACGCTAGACAGTGCAGGGAACTTGAAAGCAAACAAAATATTTCCCCTTACCCTGTATCAAGTAGATATTTTTGGATTTGCAAGTGGAAGAACAGTCCAAGTGAAATAAAAACACCACAATGTTGTTACTACATTTGCTCGTCCAGGATGTGAAAAACAATCTCACTCTATGTCAGCAGCAGAGGTATAGCATTATTTGCTGCTTTTAATTTGGCTTCTATCATTTAGTACACATGGTTGCATATAATAAAGAAGCAGGCTTGATCCAAAGGGTTAAACATGAATCTGCATCACAGATGCCTGAGAATGTTGGCTTGTTTCTGTGTTCGGATGTGTGAAATGGAGGAGGAACCACCTCTAGTGAGTTTGTCAGTATTTCCATATGTGAAATAGGTAGTTGCTAATTACAGGATACTGCCTTGCTGAAGTGGTCCCTCCTGCTCCTGAAGGAAGAGAGAGCCATTTCATCTTCCCTGCGTGGCAGGTGGATTAATTTTSCTGCTCACAACATTCCTTCATCAAGCTTTGTGTCAAGTAGGCAGCTGAGGAGGAAGTGATCAGGATGGTGATAAGGGGATAAAGTTTTGTCTGAATTTTGCTACATTTACGCTGCACCTTCCGTTAGGACCAGCCTGTCAGCTCCTTGCAATGCACAGTTGCAGCTCAGGATCTRAGCGGTCTCTGTCAAACTGGTTGCAGGTTTTGAAGAGTCCAGTTATGCTTTAGTCTTCCAGTCATCCTGCAGTCATTGCTGTTGTCTCTATTTTCTCTTTGCCTCATTGAGATTACATCTGATTTGGAGAATGAAAAATTACATAAAGTCGTATAAATAAACCAAACTCCAGCTCCTGAAGACAGCTGTATCCTGTTTGTGGATGCGGGGGGAAGTTTTGAGATTTCGTGGCCGATTTTTTTTTCTGTTYTTTTCCTGCTTCCAGTCCGTCTCTTTCTTCTTGTTTAATTGTTGCATCCTACAGGATTAGGTGGGATTTTTCACTTGAGGAAATAGGAGTGTAGCTGAACTGAACCTCCAATAGGAGAAACCAAGTGTAGAGTGATAGCTCTTCTCTTTAGAGTTTTGGCCATGGCCCTCTGCTGTGGTATGGGGATGTTTGCATGTTTGTTCATATCCTTATTGTTCTTGGTTTTATTTGTACTCTGGTTTTATTTGAAGAAAACAGTAGGAACCTGATTCTGCATCCTTTTTTTTTCTTTTAAACCTGCAAAACTGATGAAAGAAAGGAAGCAGTCCTAGGGTTGCAGCCATGGATTGTCACAGTTCCATTGATCTCCATGGAGCAAGGCAGGCTCACTCTTTTCTTCASTGTGCTGTTGGGAAGAGATAAACTGTCTCACGATCTGTTTTATCTTTGTGATGAGCAGCAGAGCTTTTTTAAAAACAAAAGCAGCACTTTCCTACTCATTGAGAAAATTGGCAGTCCCAACCTCCCCAGGACAAAGCAGGCTGAGGACCAGGCTGGCTAGAGGCAGTGGAGTAGTTAGCAGAGCTAGCAACGCTTAGGGTAACTCCTGGACGCTGTTTTTTTTTAAAATGGCTATTTCAAACTTATCTCAGAAGGAAGTGGCTGTAGATTGACCAAATTTCAAAATAGCTTTTAAGCTTTTTTCTTTCTCCTGAAACTTTGGCCCTTCCAAAGCTTAGGGATAACATTGAAATGCTGAAACAATATCTCATTTGTTTTTGCTTTTAAAAATGCTGAAGTGCAGTCCATTCAGATGACTCTTAATTGTGGAAGTGTTTTAGCTCTTGGTTTATGTCTCTACATTAAAAAACAATTAATTAAAAATTATAACACTGCTTTAATAGRATTTTCAGACCATTTTTTATCATCTAATACTGAGCTTCTGAAGTTTTCCAATATGTGTAGTATTTTTATGCTTAAAATATCTAGTGACCTGAAAAATATGCAAAAACTGAAAGGAAACATCATTTGTTTTTCAGTGCCTATAGTGTAAGCTGTGATGTTTCCAACTCTGTATTGTCTCAGTTCTGTTTTTTAAAAAATGAATAACAATGAAGTCCTGAGAGGATATTCCATTTCTTTTTTTTTTTTTTCTTATTTCTGTTGGTCTTTATGCAATGGAAACAAATTTGCCCATGAAAGGAAAATAACACTGTTTTAAAAAGTCTTTATTAGAAGCTAGTGCACTTGACATGTGGAAAATACTCCTCCGCTTTCTCATCAGACCTGAAATTGAATTTTGAAGGCAATGCTGCGTGAAGCTTTGAACTTCCGAATAATAGAAATTCTTTACTCCCTCCCCCATCCTCCTTGATCTTTGTAGGAAAGAGTCAAAAATCACTACTTATATTTGGAGACTGGGTTGATACGCTGTCGTCTTTCCTTTGCATGTTGCAGGGCAAATTGTTCCTCAACAGACATTTCAGAGAGGCTTTCATTTTGTATGTCTGCATTTCCTAAAAGCAYGGTATGTGGTTTGTGTACCTGCTCGTGTGTGTGAGTGTGTAAATCCGGGCATTTCCTCTGCTACCCTGGGAAACCAGAATTAGAGACTGCTCCTAGAAAATCTGGACTTCTGCCTCTTTTAGTTGTTCTCATACTTGCTTGTGAAACGGTATCTGTGTCCTTCCTGATGCTTTATTTTGCATTTTAGCTTCTCTCTTTGTACAACACCCCTTTCTAATTTAGCTTGTCTATGCTTAAATGTGTAAATTACATGATTCTGTGCTCTGAGTAAGATTCAGAGCTCCTGACTTCTCACCTGCCAAGCTGAGAAGTGAAGAGCCACATGCTTTTAGCTTTCTGAATGGCCTCTCTGCTGTCCTCTTTGGTCAGACAATCAAACTCCACGAAGCTCTGTCAGTTTAACCAGTTACTTCTCTTCAGCTGAACTGATACAACAGATTGTCAGGGATCTGATTTACAGTCTCCATTAGTTTGAGCAACAGCTGAAGCAACTACACGTCCTTTCTCTGTTCTGGCACGTCCAGGCTTTGCTGGTGACACTGGTGGTAGATGCCGCAGTTTACCAACTTGTTCTGATACCTACAGCCTATATCCTCATAGGTCACTGAAAAAGGAGGTGTAAGCTCTGGCTTTTCCCATTTAGCATAGGGCTTTTCACTGTGCAGCCACATTAAAACACCTCCACAATTAAGACTCGACTGAATGGACTGCACTTCAGACCCTAAGAAAGGGAAGTTCCCGGGAGTGTTTTACCTTGTGGGTTTTTAATGTGTTTTGCTTGAATTTGTTTACTAATGTGCTCTAAAACCACCTGACTGAAGATGGGGAGCATTGTGTTAAGACTTTCCACATTGTTGGATTCTGTCTCAGTGGTGTTTGGATTGAATCTCATGGAATTTCTTGGGGGGTAGAGGGAGGGAAAATAAGCAGGAGCTGTGCTCTTTAATCAAATGCTGATAGTCTGATTTGTACCTTTTTTTTCTCCCCCACCCAGACATCAAATGAAGCAAGGGAATCTGCAGAAAAGAACCATTTCTTTGATGTGCCTGCCTTCCTGACAGTCTCTGGCCAGCTCCATTTGGAAGTAATGGCAGGGTGAGCAAGATGAGAATTTTTTGGTTGATCTGTGGGGTCTTCTCTGTTAGTGATTTTTGCCCTACTGGTAACCATTAGGTATCTGGCACACATGCACTAAAATTGAACAGCACTGGTGGGAGAGTCCCATTTAGCCAGGAGAAAGTCAGACTCCTTTTGAATTATGGTCTGTGAACCAGTTTTAAATACTAGGAATCTCCCTCTGCTTGCCAGAGATTGGGAATGTGGGATGAAGACTGAAGACAGTATTTGACTGGGAATGACTGTGTGATTGCTACTGAAAACTGTCGTACTGTAAATGTTATTTTTCTTGTTGTTCATATATGCCRTATCTCAGTGAGAAGTTTTTTCTTTTCCACTTTACCTATTGCATTCCTTTACTCTCCTTGTCCTTTCTTCCCACTCTTCCTTTCCTGTGTCCTTCTGTCTTCCTTGGCCAATTCTCATTCCTCCTGTTTCATGGCATTTATACTTGATTTGTTCATTCCAGCTGCTGAAGTGATCCTAGGCAAATAGTTAATGTTGATGCTAATAGAAAAATTATCCTTAAGCTTTAGTGGTAATGTTTCACTGAGATTGTTAGGGGTGAAAGTGTCGCAGTCTCAGAGCCACTGTTCTCTTTGATTAGTACATTTGATGCTAATCTGCACTGAGTTTTCACAATAAATTAATTAAATCAATACATTAAACAGATGGAGTTCAGTCAGCAGTCACTTAACTGAAGGCATAGTTTCCTGAGGACTTACTGTGGGTTCTCCTCAGATGTGGTACTCCAGTCAAATTGCTGTCTACCAGTTGAATTGCTGGTAAAGCCTATCAGAGATCAGTTCTCGGGCAAGTAGCACTGGATCAATTTGCCTCTTGCCAGGGGGGTTCTTCATACTCCTCCAGGGTATACAAGCCTCCTTTTGAAGTGATCAGTTATCATCTGGTACAAATGTCCTAAAGATGGGAGGGTTAAAACCCTAGCTTTAGAAAATGCAGTAAGAAGTTGAAAGACCTGCCTTTTCGTGTGGACTCCAGTGAACATTTCTAATAGTCTTAGTGCAAGTTGCTGTGCATGCCTCAAACACAATAGTAAATATTTAGCTGCTTTTCTTTAATCATTGCTGTGAAGTTTAATTGTTTGTTGGTAAATAGATACCGTGAAATTGTAGCTCTGTTTGAAGGGGAAGCTTTGCCTTCGAATCAAAAGGTGTGACGTTCTACAGAAATTTGTTTTCTGCCTGGCTTGTTCTTTCTGAGAAATGGTGTCTTTTCTCAGACCACCTAGACAGCCTTGGACAGCTGAGACCATGCTAAGCTCAATGGGTCAAGCTAATGTTTCTTGATAGGCAGGATGTTTTTGACATACTCTCATGTGGTGCCCTGGCAGCTACGACAGAAGCACAGATCATTTGGCAGCCAAAGACTGACACATCTTCTCAGACATTAGCTGCAAGAAGTTAATGAGCAAAAGGTTTGTTTAACTGTAGGGATGACAAGAGTTTTTGCATCCCTCTGGGAAGATGGTGTGGCACGTGTTTGTATGTATAAGACTTAATTGACTTTCATGCCTTGTGACCTTTATTGAAGGATGTAATTCCACAAATCAAATAAGTCCAAAGGAAAAGTATGGATTGTACTGATTAACTTGAAATACAGTCTTACTCTGGTACATTGCTCTACTCCCTTTAAATTGTGCCTGCTCTGGGATTGAGTGGAAGGCTGAACTGGATATATACAGGACCTTTCGGCTAAAAATTCTTCCAGTGATATCACTCAGGTGCACCGTGTTCCCTCAGAGTAGGTAAAAAAGCAATGCTCTTCAGCATGTAGTACATTGTATTACGTTTTCATGCTCCTATTTTACAATAGCATGTTGTTCTTTCAGGCATTTTAAATGGACCTAGTGTCATCTAGATTTAGATTAGCTATATTTATCCACAGTGGGGCATAGCTGTTCTGTGAACCTGCTCCTTTTTAAGTTTTATTTAAGCGCGATGAGTTTTTGAGGCCTAGAGCTGAAGTGCTGTTGAATGGCTTCAGTCTTCAAAAATAGATTAAGTGAAAAGCTCTCCTGGATGCAGAAGCACCAGACTGATGCATCACAGCTGAATTAAGGTATTAACCCTTAAGATACTGCAAGGCTTTTATTTGTGGTTTCCTGTACAGAGCCTAGCAAATTGGGCCTTGGAATAGGACTCCTACATGATCAGATAATGTAAGTACATGATAGTAATCAGAACTGCTTGCAAATGAATGTGTTCTACTGATATTTTCAAAGTAGCCAGCTCCCCAAAATGGAAAGTTTTGGTCTACACAGTAAATGAAACAGCCAAAACAAAAGTTGTGTTTTGGTTTTGATCACGTGAAATTAACCTGTTCTCTCYCTTCTGTTTTAGCCAGACTAAATTTTTCATGCCCAGACAAGGAACTATTCTTCAAAAGTTTCTATTAACTTTTATAAATACTTTGATTTGCTGCATTTTCAAGGCTTTCAGAAACAACTGGTTCCTGAGAACCTGGGTGGAGACCAAGGTAAAAGATACTTGGGAAGGCCTTCTGCATTGAGTCTGGGCCCACAACCAGCTGTCACTTGCTGCAGAAAATGAGAGTTCAGAGACAGACCCCACACAAGTCCATTAGAAAACAGGGATGGAGTAGGCTAGTTGAGAGACAGGAATTTGTTCAGAGATTTTATCTAGTTGGAGGACAGAATGACAACTAGGTAGACAGTCATGTCTGTTTGAAGTTAGCTTTTAGTTTAGAGAGCTGATGATCAGACTCCAAACTGTGGTTGAAGAGTGTGGGCAGGGGAGGTGCGAGGCAGACTTAACAGATCTGTCTGGACCCAAGTTTTCTGTTTTTCTTGCTGAGAGTTCATTTGCAGTCCACAGGGTGTTACTGTTACTATTGTGTCTGAGTGGCTGTGTGTTGTCCAGAACTGAAGGCTGTATTTCGTGACAGAGCTGCTTGCTACTGTTTCTAATAACAGAAGTGAARTAGCCTCTTAAGGCTTGGGAGTTTCTACTCTTTTTTCTCTGCATGGAAAAGGGGGAAAAGGATTGTTCCCACATTTATTGACTATCTACTGCGCTATGYATGCCTATTATCGAAGGCAAGGTCAGAGAAGTTCATCCTGTCTCTCAATATGACATGAACGRCCTAGTTGGCACAACTTCTCATTTCATCATACTTCATCTTTGCAGTGATGGCATCTAGGTTGGCTGCCCTGTGTGTCTGAATCATTGGCAACTGCTATAAATCTCCAGAGTGTTTAAGGTCTCCAGAAAGGTCTTTATTCAGTAATTTAGCTAAATCTCAGATGAGCTAGTAACTGGTAGAAGTGGAAGAAGTTTGTAGGTCTCTATGCATCCTGATAATTGGTTTTAAATATCATTTATTTGCTGTGAAGTCCCCACTCCTTGTGGATTTTCTTTATCCCATGATCCTCCTGTGAGGATAAGGACCCCTTTGGGGACCTGAAGTCAGCTGGAGGGTCTGTGACAGCTGATGATTCAGAGGCACACTGTAGTCAGACAAAAACAGTTGTTGCCAAGAAGTACAGCTCATTTGATTCATTTATTTTTCTCCTTTCACCCATCTGCACTTCCCATAAGCTCTACCTGCATCTCGCCTTTCAGTTGTTGGTCTAATAATAATCAATTTAAAATATTGCATTGATTTTTTATTATTTTTTTAATTTTATTCCCCCGCCCCTTTCCCCTTTTCTCATGCCACGTACTGTCTGTTCTGCCTTTTGCATCATGAGCTTGACTGAAACTGCTCTTTCTAAAAGCTCCTTAAATCTTGGAATAAGTGCTTTCTCTTCTCCTTCCCTACTCTCCCTAGCTCTACTTCTGCTCTTATCAGTCCCTCAAATTTTTCCTCTCTTGTCCATCTTGCTTTCTCTTGAAGTTCCCAGCAAATGGGAAAAAGGCTTAGGGGCAACTTAATAGCAGCCTTTTAATGCATACAAAATTATCAAGAAGACTGACCCAGGCTCTCAACAGTGACAAAAGGCAGAGGACAAGGGGCATAAATTGAAATAACAGAGGTTCTAAGTGGATGTAAGGAAAAAATTTTCACTAAGGAGACAGTTGAGCATTGGAACAGGTTGCGTCTCCATCTTTGGAGGTTTTCCAGATGCAATTGGACAAAGCCCTAAGCAACCTGGTCTGATCTCATTGCTAACCTTGCTTGGAGTAGGAGGTCAGATTGGAGATCTCCCAAGGTCCCATCCAGCCTGAATTATTCTGTAATTCTATACTCATTCTTGGCTTCATTCTCATTTTCCTTTTCACCAGTTCATCCACAAGACTATCTTTATGAATCACCTCCCTAGTTTGCGCTCAGTTCAGTGGCTCTCCCCAGGACCTGTATTTTTCTGCGTAAACTAAAATCTCTGCCTTTCACACTGACATCTGCCTGTGAATGTCTAGCTATCAAACTTGATGTAGTTGAAACATAATTAATCCTACTCTCATCTCCTTAAGCACATCCATCTGGTTTTTCAGCCATCATGGATTTCTCTACTGTTTTGCCTATTCTCAATATTCTCTGCAATCCTGCAACTGGCTCTTTTGTTGCAGAGAGATTCTGAAAAGTGTGACTCAACTAAACCATTTAGCTGAGTTTGCAGAGAGCTGAAAGCACCAAAATTCATGTTCATTTCAGGAGATACTAAATGACACTGATTTTGTTTTTAAAATGCTGGTATTTCACTGCTCTGGGCTGGAAAGAAGAAAGGGAGAGAGTTATTCTGGTTTGGTGTTCAAGGAGACAGTGCAGAATTGAAAAGAAATGTATTTGAGGCCTTCTTCCATAAAAGATGCTTTGCTTTTGGGAGTCTGGAAAATGCCACCTTAAAATTGGGTTGCAAAATGACTTGTTAATGATGAAACAAATTGCATTGTCTTCGAGCAGGTATTTGATCTACATTGTAGAAATTTAAATACTTTTGAATGCAGCTGCAGAAATGATGTCTGGTTGTATAGGATTCCTGTTGCTAAGAATTAACAAATATGAGTGTAATTATTTATCTTGGATTCCTTAAAAAAAAAAAGACATTTTTTCAAGACATTTGTTTGAGTGTGACTCACAACACCAGACTTATAATTAGCATGCTAACTTCCATTAATTAGACTGACACTTAATTGGAGCTATAAAAAGCAACTGTGGCGTGTCTGTTTTTAATCAATTACTGCATGCTTCAGTCTGGTTCATGATTGCTGCAGTGATTGCTAACGACTTTATGTTACTGGGAGGCAGAATACATGAGGTTTGTAGTTAGAAGCCTGAGCCGAGGGTCGGTTGGGTGGTCAAAGCTTTACTGTCTGAGTAGATATGTTGTTGGTCCGCTCCACGTTTTGGGGATAGGGAAGCAAGTAATTCCCGTGTGAGAAACGCAAGGAGTGTGGTGAGACTCTCTGTGGTTCAGCCATGTCCCTGAGATCCCGGCATATGCCCCAAGAATTGGCTCCGCTATGAGACGTTAAGGCAGGCAGCTAGTTCCCTGTTTGCTTCCACAGCTTTTCTTAAAACGAGTTTACAAATCCAACAGCAATATATGTGCTGGATTTCTTCAAAGACTTACAGTTGTTGCACACAGAGTAGAATATGGATACATGTCATAGCTGAAAAGTGTTGCCCTTAATATAGCTTTAAATAATTTCTTTTTCGTGTGTATGTGTTTAGGACAGTTATTTACTTTCTCTAGTTACCCTAGAATTTGAGGTCCTGGAGATTTTAAAGAGCTRCAAATAAATTTTGAAATGTGTCCCGAACCATGACTGACTCTATGCGGTAATGCACCCACAGATGTAGTTTCTGGCTTGGATTTCATGTTCACATAGTTACTAGAGCCAGTGTCCGTCTGAAAAAAWKKWWTTTTTTTTTTAAGAAGGAAAAATTAAAAATCTGTAAAGCTGTTATAAAGCAGTTTGTGGAGAACACATGTTTTTTCCACKCTGAAAGAGAAAAGATTTAACACAATTACTTTTTTTTTCCTTTCTGCTTGTACATTTTTATGGCTTAATGTAGGAGTCACTGCAATGATTAAGTTCTGAAAGAGATCTTTGCTCCCTGTTTTATTTATATCTTTGAAACATTTTGTATCATTCCTTTGTGGAAGGTCTCTGTTAGCTGGGGCATGGGAAATGGTTATTTGAATAAATGCCTACTACTGTGGCGGCTTTTATCAGCCCAGCTTGAGTTATCGTTGCTAATCTGTAGTTTTATTGACTTCAATTAGAACTAATAATACCAAAACTAGGACAAGACGAGACTTCACTGAGAAAAAAAAAGTACAGTGGAGTTGCATGAAGACCAGGCTGAGAGRTCTTTGAGCCTGGAACAGAAGTGATAGCTTTTAACTCACATTTTCTTTGTGTGTCTATTTTATCCTGTTTTTCTGCCATCTGTAAACTAGCAATATGGGGAGGAGAAGACTGAGRGGGGATCTTCTCAATGTGTACAAGTACCTGAAGGGAGGGTGTCAAGGGGACGGGGACAAGCTCTTTTCAGTTGTCCCGTGTGACAGGACAAGAGGCAATGGGCAGAAATTGAAGCACAGGAAGTTCCACCTGAACGTGAGGGGGGATTTCTTCCCTGTGAGAATGACGGAGCACTGGACCAGGTTGCCCAGAGAGGTTGCTCAGTCTCCTTCTGTGGAGATCTTCAAGGCCCACCTGGATGCAACCCCGTCTACCATGCTGTAGGTGACCCTGCTTGAGCAGGGGRGTTGGSCTAGATGATCTCCAGAGGTCCCTTCCAACCTTACTGATTCTATGGTTCTATGAATATAACCTCTAGGTTTGTTATGAGGCTTAATAAAGCATGGAGTGTTTTGCCAAGTAGTTGCAGAATATGGATCACGTTGCTGCTGTTTAGTTACTCAGGCGGATTTTTAGCAAGGAAGTSTAGATGGCTTGGAGAGGACTCTCATCCCACCTTCTCCATTAGTCATAGAATCGGTAAGGTTGGAAGGGACCTCTAGAGATCATCTAGGCCAACCTCCCCGCTCAGCAGGGTCACCTAGAGCATGGTAAACACGGTTGCATCCAGGCGGGCCTTGAAGATCTCCAGACAAGGAGACTCCACAACCTCTCGGGGCAACCTGTGCCAGGGCTCCGTCACTCTCACAGGGAAGAAATTCTCCCTCACGGTCAGGCGGATCTTCCTGTGCTTCAATTTCTGCCCATTGCCTCTTGTCCTGTCACACGGGACAACTGAAAAGAGCTTGTCCCCGTCCCCTTGACACCCTCCCTTCAGGTACTTGTACACATTGAGAAGATTCCCCTCTCAGGCTTCTTTTCCCCAGGCTGAAGAGGCCCAGATCTCGCAGCCGTTCCTCATAGGGCAGGTGCTCCAGCCCTCTGATCATCCTCGTAGCCCTCCGCTGGACTCTCTCCAGTAGCTCCATGTGTGTTTTGTTCTGGGGAGCCCAGAACTGGACCCAGTGCTTGAGATGAGGCCTCCCCAGGGCTGAGGAGAGGGGCAGGATCACCTCCCTCCACCTGCTGGAAACGGTCTTCCCAATGCACCCTGGAAGACCATTGGCCTTCTTGGCCACAAGGGCACATTGCTGGCTCATGGTCAACTTGTCATCCACCAGCACTCCCAGGTCTTTCTCTGCAGAGCTGCTCTCCACAAGGTCAGCCCTCAGCCTGGGCTGGTGCCTCGGGTTATTTTTCCCTAGGCACAGGACTCTGCACTTGCCCTTGATGAACCTCAGGAGGTTCCTCTCTGCCCAGTTCTCCAGCCTTTCCAGGTCTCTCTGAATGGCAGCACAGCCCTCRGGTGTRTCAGCCACTCCTCCCAGCTTGGKATCATCMRCAAACTTGCTGAGGAGGCACTCTGTCCCCTCATCTAGGTAATTGATGAAAAAGTTGAACGGGATGGGACCCAGGACTGAGCCCTGAGGAACACCACTAGCCACAGGCCTGCAACTGGATTCCACGCCACTGACGATGACCCTCTGAGCTCTGCCTTTCAGCCAGTTCTCAATCCACCTCACTGTCCACTYGTCTAACCCACACTTSCTGAGCTTCTCTAGGAGGATGTTATGGGAGACAATGTCAAAAGCCTTGCTGAAGTCAAGGTACACAACGTCCACWGCTCTSCCCTCATCTACCCAGCCAGTCCTTACAGGAGCCCATGCTAAGGMCCCGGGGGTGGGAGAGCCAGCCCTGGAGCACAGCGGGAGGGTGCTGCCACCCCGGGGTGCAGGGCTCTGCCCGTCAGCAGCCACACCACGAGAAACTGCTCCCTTGTTTCAGTTCAGTCTGGCAAGGGTGGAAGTTTGGCACTTCCCCGTCTCTGTCTGGGAACTTAGACAGTAGGGTGTTTTTTATTTTTATTTATGTATTTATTTTTGGCTGCCTGTAGAAGGAAGTGCAGTCGCATCTTGTCGCAGCATGAATTGAAACTGTAGCACTCAGCATCTCAGCTCTGCCACTCAGACCTAAACCTCACATACTGCTATAAGAGCCCTGTGTTGCTGCGATGCAGCGTTTCACATCTGTCATTTCTCAGAAGGCAAATGGAAGTGGTATGCTCTGCGAGGAATCTCTTAAAATTCATTTTTCTTTTTCCTTTTTCTGGATAAAAATCAGTCTATCTCCTGTTTCCTGTTTCCTTTTTCTTTTTTTCTTTTTTTTCTTTTTTTTTTTGCTTTTTCAACAAAAACATTTTTAGTGTGCAAAACCCAAACCATCAAACAATAGTAATGGTAATACTATTTTAACATGGAGAAAACGTGACATATTTTTTTTAATTTGTTCGAAAAACAAGTGTTTCGTCCAACTCTGAGGTTTCCTGAGGTTTCATTTTAACATAGTCTGCCCACCTCCAGGAAGTAAAATGTTCTCTATCTTTTCCAAGCTGCTGAGCGGCCATACCTCGCCTATGGCATTTGGAGAACTGGGTTTCAGCTCCTCCAAAAATTGGGCCCTGGAGGCATCATATCAGTAGGTTTGAATGTGTTCTCTGTGTGCATGTGGTTTCTTGTGTCGGGCAAGGACATCTTTCAAGMTACAAGTTTCTGCATCCCTGAAATGCAGTTGTCCTTGGGTCAACAGCTGAGGCAGGTGGTGTGATGTCTCAGCTCCTGACCATGGAACAAAGTCTTCAGGTTATTTATGTGGAGCAGACAGGCCCTCTAGAAGACCTGCAGAATGAATCTGGTTGTTTCAGAACAGAGCAGAGTTAAATAAGATGGCTTATTGTAGTAATTTCTTCCCTTCCCAAGGGGAAGGACCATGTGGCTGGCAAAGCTAAGCTCCTGGTGTAGGATCACTTTGCACTCCTCGCCTCCTCCTCTGCTGATGCCATGCATTGCGTCGCTCTTGCCTTTGAAACCATTGTTTCTGGGTTTTCTTCTGACCTAACTCTTCAAGCATGTGGTGCTGGTAGATGACTGTGAGAGGGAACATACCCTGTTGAAGGGTCACATGCTGAATTCATTTAGGGTGGCCAAAGATAACAATCAGCTCCAACTTGGATCACTTACCAGCTTAACTCTTTGCTGCAGACCTCTTCAGAGCAACTGTTCCTTTTCTGTTTATGCAGGCACCTGTAGTATTTCAGGATGAGAATGAGGGCACAGTACAAACCAAAGAGCTGCATTTATGWGTGTGGTTCGGTGCTAGCCCTGAATCACATCGACTGGCTTCTTTCTCCAGCTGTGTTGCTAACGTGTTGTGACCTTGCTTTAGGCTGTAGGCTGACTATGCAGGAATTGCATCTTCTTGATTAATAGCCTTGTTCAGGGTTATATCCCCATGGTTCAACAGCACAAGCAAGTCTTTATTACCTCTGGTAGTAGCATGGAGTCCTGGCTCGCTGAATAAGAGCGCAGTCCTTTTCCTGGCTTGAGAACCGTCAGCGCAATTAATTTATATTTGAATTGCAGTGTAAAAATTGCCAGAAAGGCAGAGAMAGTCAGACCTACGAGTATTGCATGGGTTTAATTAAAAGGGTGATCTTGAGCAGCTTTGGGCATAGATGCTTTATACTTCTCTGTTGGGTTTTTATCTCCACCTTAATAATTAATTGTTAATGAGTTTGAATGAAATGAGCTTTTGTTCCGTATGGGGTAACGCTCTCAAAGGGGAGAGGTAACTGGTTTTGAAGAGTGTTTTAGTAGCCTGTAAAATAGGGGTGGAAAAGGGCACCTTTTCCTCCTTTCCTGGATATTCTTAGGCTGGAGATCACAAATGCAGCACGTGAAGAATGAGCCTTGACCAACRATCTTTATTTTCAGTGCGGAGGACAGCTGTGATCCAGCAATRCGTGCGAGCCCTCCTATCTGCTCTTGAAGGGATTCTCCCAGGCCTATTTCTAGAAGGTGACTAAGCTGGGTTGGGGCAAGCAACCTCAGCATTTTACAGGGCTAGGCCCTAACTGTTGCAACATTTCAGCATGTCAGAGGGAATGCTGTGGATATTACGTTGGCCTCCAAGTTCAGTTCTCAGATTTCCCCGGAGAACTAGGTAGAACAAAATACAGGCTCAGAAAGGCAGCAATTAATGAAACGACTCTGTGCCTCCTTTTGCTGCCGACCCMAGGAGCAAAAGGGGTTGCAGGAGCGCGATTGGGCTTGCTGTCCAGAGCTCGGATCTGGAGATGGCTGACTRCAAAGGGACTCATTTCAAAGCCCCTCGTGTATTCTTTGGTAGCGCACGTTAGGACAGTGTGACAGACATTGCTGCCCTGCCTGTAATGACTAAGGGAAAGAGCTCATCAGATTGKTTTTTTTTTCTTCTCCTGTATGTATGCTTTTGATGGAGATAAGGAATTAGCAGTATGGATTTTTGAAACACGCTCGAGTGCCCACAAATTCCAACCGGTCTGGGTATATTTGGAGACTAAGCCAGCATTTTCAAGTTATTTTTAAATGTTRAAAGTCTTACAAAGGTCTGGGAATATAAATGATTAATTATTTGCATCACAGAGCATAGGAGTCACTGCCCTGGACTAAGGCTCCATTGTACCGAATGCTCACACAACAAAATGACTGGTTTTACCCTCACATCCATGAAATTGGAGATTCAGATTGGAGATTGCAGATTCAGCTCTGGTCGCTCTGTTTTCTAATATATTGGTAATTGCTCAGTATGATACAGCAGTGTATCAAATCACAGATATGTTTTTTAATGGCAGATGAAGTGCAAATAAAGGTCAGGCTTGTATAACATCTATTTGTTTAATGCCTTGAATGTCAGAGTACAGTAAACACGGTATGAATGCCTGGATGAAAAATAATTACTCAGGCATAGAGTAGATAACATTGACTGTATGTRTCTTTACTATGTTTTTCTATTATGTCAAAGCCTCTGATCAGTGCTGCATTACCATTAACAGATGACTTGCTTTTACTGCCCTCCTTTGATCACTTTGCCAGTATGATGTCTGGCTGGTTTCCCTTTGCCAAGGTCCCAGGATTCTGATGAATTTGTGTCTTATCTTTTTTCCTTTAAAATCAGCCTGAGAAATTAAGGGTTCCTCCCTTTACCCTGGATGAGGTGGGTTTTCTGCTCCACCTTCCCACACACACACACTTTTTTTCTCCTCCCCTCCAAGAGGTAGGAAGTCAAATTCGATATGGACTTTTACAAAGCGCTCATCCCTGCTGCACCTTCCGATAATCTGTCAAGTGGCAGGCCCAGTGGTTTCTTTTGTACTCATACATGGTGCTCAGGGTATATGTTARAGAAGATTCGTTCCAGCTGGATACCTGGAACTGAGCAAAGACTAAAATCAGTGCCTGTGAGACTTGTTCTGCCTTGCCTTGCCTCTCCTGAAGGTCTGTCCCTGGCAGAGAGAAGCTTTATTCTTGCAGCACGCACAGAATTCAGCCATGACAGTGAAATGCTTGACCATGCTTGCAGTCTTGAAGTAACAGATAATATTTTTTTAGCTTGTTTTTTTTTTCTTTCAGTTTTTTTAGATATCTTGCAGCCACTGAGCCCCTTGGAAGATAAGTACCTAGACATCACACTTAGGCTGACATTCAGTAGGGAATAAGTATRGTTCAAAGTGTTCATAGCAGCCTGTGTTGCTGGCGGCTGTGTAATCTGCCACAGTATCTTATACTTACTGAAGTGTAAGTGCTAGTGCCTGGACAGACGTTGAAAACGTGCCTTGCTGAAGCCAGACTGCTGCTTTGTGGGAGGGAGATCTCCTGCCCACCAGCTGGTGTCACACATTAGTTTTAAGTGTTGCATTTTGAGAGCTCCATGTCAGGGAGAAGTTGGAGACCTGCACATCAAACCGAATGGTTTTGGGTGTGTTCTTCTGCATTTGCAAGCTCTTCAGAATATTTTTGTCTACTGTCCAGTCCTGGTCTAGTCACAAATTGAACTTTTGGCTAAGCTGATTTATTTAGGAAGAATTTGTTCTTTAACTGAAGAGCTCCAAACTGAAATAGTTTAGCAAAAGACTGAAACCCTGGCGCAGGTGGCTGGAGGGCTTGCAGCTCCTGTTTCCTAACACAAACCAGCATTTCTGTCCTCTGAAGTGCCATGGCAAAGAAGTTTTTGACCAGTTCTGCCTTAAACATTAAACAATTTTGAGTGAGTGACTCATTGTTTCGTATTTGTTGTTTGTATTGCTATAGCAGTTGAGACTCTTAAGCTTTGAATCCAAGACCTTGTTGTGCCAGGTGCTGTAAGAGCATGAAAAAAGAACAAAAAGACCTTATGAGGAAGAACACGAATTTCTCTGTAACCCAACAACAGATGGCTGCAGATAGGGGAGCACAAGGATCTGATGAGATAATACTGACCTGTGCAGTGAACAACAGTCRTCATACATCAGTTATCTAAACATTGCTGAGGTTTTTATAGACTCTATTGCAAAGGACAGTTTGAAGGAGGATGATTAAGTGATGGCAGAAACTTACAGCGACATCCCATCAAGCCACAAAGGCAGCACAAGGAGAAGACACGTGCCAAAAATGCTGCTTGATGAAAGGTGTTTGCTGCAAAATCCAGCAAATGAGCAGCAGAGGTTAGCAGCAGAGGTGCTGTGATCATGTGTGAGAGGGTACAAGGTACAGGAACAAAAGGCTTTGAAAGTAAAGACAGAAAATGTGTTTGGGTGAGCAGGGAAAGCAGAGCCACTGGGGAAAAGATTCCTACAAACTGTGTATTTCTGTTAGCTTTTTTTCTAGTGTATTTACTGCTAGCAACTCARGGAAGATGAAACTGCTGCTTCTTTAGTTCATAACCTTTAGTAGTCATGTGGCATTAAGGAATAGATGAGTGAACCAGAATGTGTGTGTTCCTTTATTTGTAGCACAAACGCCTCCCTAAAGGACAAAGGAAAAATATAACTTTTGGTAGCAGAATTACTCTGTGCAGAAACTCCAGCAAACTTCCTTATTTGGCTGTAAGATTACAAGATGCGAGTTAAATGACAACACCAGCAGTTTTGCTCGCATCTTTTTGTGAGTATTAAATTGAGCTTAATCTCCATCAGGTTCTTTCTTGTGCCTGCTGCCTACTGCTAGGCAGCAGGTTGATGATGTACTGAAGGGAGCAGCTGCCCAGTCCATGGGTTTTCTGAAACAGCTCTCTTTGTCCACAGACATGGTTTATCTCCCCTGCAGTGTGGGAGGAGACACAGCTATCAYGGCATCTGTTCTGGAAGTTCTCCCTGACAGTAGGATATCCAGGAGCCTTGCACTCATAGCCTGCAATATAAAAGGTTTTGCATGGAATGCAGCTTCACCGTGGTAGAAATAAAACTTTAAAGGTTGATGCTGTTTACTGAGAAGGATTTTTGTGAAGGAAGTGGGGAATCAAGAAAGTTCTTATATCCTGTGTAATGTGGCTTGATGTGAGTGCAGAACAAGAGAATATATTTAAACAGACTCCCTATAAGATTGCTGGAAAGATAGTTTCACAAAAGGAAGTGTATTGGTTGCTTCTGCATAAGATGTTATCCCAAATCCGTTCTCTGTAATAGCGACCCATTTATTTGGAGCCTTGTTAGTTGTGTGGAAAGAGCCAAGTCCAGGCACTTTCAGCAATAAACTTTRGTCTTGCCACTAGAGGGGGATTGCAAGCCGTACTCCATACATCCATCCTGCTGGACTTCACCAGCACCTTCGTAGTGCTAGTATGAATCGAAGAGTACTGGGTGTGGGACCTTTTCAGGCACATGAGGCTCTGGGGTATTACAGCACCTATCAACATCGGATCTGCAGCCAGAAAAATGTGATGTGGATGAGGGGAGTCTGGCTGTCCTGACTGGTGTGACATCCCAGTGCTCATCCTCTTTTGCAGAATGTTTTTTTTTTATTCCCAGATTGTCACAAAAAGTGTCCCGAGCATAAATAATGTTCAGTGAAAGCTGCACAAGCTCTGTGCAGCCTCTCCAAGTCGTGGAGGCGTMTGAAGAGCCCTTCTTCTCACCCCAATGAGGGAATGTGACAATGGCAGCCTACACAGCAGTGCCATTACACTGATCAAAGATCAAATGGAAATGTGTGCGTTTCTAGATCCTGGGAGAAAAATGAGTTTGTGGATAGCGGGTTTAGTATAGAGGATTCATTTGTGTCCTGGGCCTGGCTGCATTGCTTGACCTACCTGTTTCTTGTCGCCCTGCAGGGCCTTTACTCGCGTGTTCACCTTTGGCCCGACGTTTCGAGCTGAGAACTCCCAGAGTCGCAGGCACCTAGCCGAATTTTATATGGTAGAGGCCGAACTGTCCTTTACTGAAAGCCTCCAGGACATCATGCAGGTGGGTATCTCCAAATGCGTACATGGAACCAACATGAAAACTTCCTCCCTTAGCTGTGCTACCTGCCCTCAACTGAGGCTGCAGTTCCTCTTACTTTCTGTGATCCTGGTTGGGAACACAGGGACTTCCCAAGGATCAGGGTTCACTSAGCAGAGCAGAGGCTTCAGAGGAGATTTGGGAGGGAAGGGATAGGTGTGAACGCAACTGTAGTCTGAACTGCTCTGCAGCCTTGCYAGGAGATGTATAAATGTGTATGGTACGTTGACTGGTGCTAACGAGTGGCGCTCTCCCCTTCAACACCTTTCCAGTATATCTGAGTAGTGTTTGTGTAATGGGTCCCTCAGTGTGCTCTGTAAAGCACTCCTTTAAATCTACATGGAAATCTAAAGTAGAAACAGCAGTTCCTGGCAGACACTATTCAGCATGGCTCTAGTAGAAGGCTAAAATGCTTACAGTCATCTGTTGATTATCCAGGGTTGACGTCTTGGTTGCAGGTTAACCAGATGAGGGATGCTAAGCATCTTACTATGCTCAGCATGAGGCAGCTTGTGCCCAGTAGGACTTGTGAGTAAAYATCCACATGCACTCTCATACATCGGTTAAGCTCTTTGGAGAACTGTTGTAGAAATATCCTAAAAAGACCAGAGGCCCTACCTACACCAGTATAAAATAATGTCCGCGGAGTGATTTCTGCAGGCTGAGTTATATGCAGTTTGCAGGATTGGAGTAGTCTAGTTGACGTGGCCTGACATCAAAGATGACATATCCTGTCTGTTGTGTGACAGTGCTGTTTTTGCACTTATTTTTGGACATCTGCAAGGCGTTGGGCTGTGTGGGCTGAGCTATTAGAAATCTGTGCCCTCTATTAATAATATCTTGATCTTTCTTTTCTCTCTCCTTTTCTCAAAAACACCTTTGTGTATTGTTAAACTATATCTATGGTGTGATCTATGCCTTAACTTCCTGAGCCCCCATTTCTCTAAGCAATCAGGAGCTAACCAAAAGCTTCACTGCTTTTATTTAGCATAATGAGCAGGGCCTGATACTAGGATTTTTGAGTCCTTGGACACAGCATAAACATCTCTGTACTCTTTGCTGAGAATTCTTCGTTGTGAAGTATAGCCAGTTGGGCTGGAGGATTCAGAGAACTAGATTTGAGAATTTTTCTGGAAAATGTAAGGCCTTTATTGTATTTTTATTTTTACTGTTGCTAAACATCTTATGAAGTATCAGACTTGTGTTTTCCTCTTTCTCTTCTTCTCCCAACCCAAAGTCTTTGGTAAGCCTCCTTTCTATTCTAGTAATTGCAGTTTTGCATTCCCCATAGCAAGTCTACATTGCAACATGCTTACTTCTGTGATGTTCTCACTTAGAGAAGTGGAGCTCCTGTTTTGTTTATTTTTAAGTTATTGGGCAATCTATTAAAAAAAGATCTGACAGCTGCTGTAAATCCTATGTTAGGTTTCTTTTTTTCCACATAACTGACCTAAATTTAGCATTCTCTCAAGTATCTGCCTGTTGGGCAGTTTGCCTGTTCGTTGTCATCTGCAAGTTCTTTGTTTGGTACAGAATGCCCAGTTGAAAGCCCTGGAGGCTGTTGGCCAGAGTTAGTATCTGAACTTTGTCCTTGCATAAACGGCTGGATTGTTTAACATTTTAACTTATTTTTAAAATTTATATTCAACAGTTGGAGTGAATACTTCCAACTGCAGCAGGTTTGTGTGCTTGGAATGCTCAACTTCTTCAGGAATATGTTGAACTATTTGCTTGTATACCATTAAAGGGTACAGAAGAGCCYTGCTAAAAGATGCGTGCTTACCATTCTTTATTGAGGCTTCAGATCTTTCTCCCACCAGAACTCCAAAAGTAAAATAGCCTTCTTTACGAAATAACACACACCAAGAAACAACAAAAAAACAGTAACAAAGTTAAATATACTCAAGCCTGAAGGAATCTGAGAGTGATGACCTTTTTCCCTGCTTTAATTGCAGACAGCAATGTTTAGTTGTTCCTAAATTAGTAGCCCAGTTCTTGTGAAGTCTCATATGTCTTGATCCTGTGGTCTCAGTATTGGTGCTGTGCCCAAATGTATTTGAGGGCTACAAAGAAACTTGAACAATACTAGTTGCACAATACTTTCTGTGGAAAGTCCCATCATGTTCAGTGTGTTCAGCACAGTACTCCTGTTCAACTTTTTCATCAGTGACCTGGATGAGGGGACAGAGTGCCTCCTCAGCAAGTTTGCTGATGATCCCAAGCTGGGAGGAGTGGCTGACACCCCTGAGGGCTGTGCTGCCATTCAGAGAGACCTGGACAGGCTGGAGAGCTGGGCGGAGAGGAACCTGCTGAGGTTCAACAAGGGCAAGTGCAGAGTCCTGTGCCTAGGGAAAAATAACCCSAGGCACCAGCCCAGGCTGAGGGCTGACCTTGTGGAGAGCAGCTCTGCAGAGAAGGAGCTGGGAGTGCTGGTGGATGACAAGTTCACCATGAGCCAGCAATGTGCCCTTGTGGCCAAGAAGGCCAATGGTCTCCCAGGGTGCATTGTGAAGAGTGTTRGCAGCAGGTGGAGGGAGGTGATCCTGCCCCTCTCCTCAGCCCTGGGGAGGCCTCACCTCGARGACTGCGTCCCATTCTGGGCTCCCCAGGACAAGACACACATGGAGCTACTGGAGAGAGTCCAGCGTAGGGCTACAAAGATGCTCAGAGGGCTGGAGCACCTGCCCTACGAGGAATGGCTGTGAGAGCTGGGCCTGTTCAGCATGGGGAAGAGAAGCCTGAGGGGGGATCTTCTCAATGTGTACAAGTACCTGAAGGGAGGGTTTCAAGGGGACGGGGACAAGCTCTTTTCAGTTGTCCCATGTGAGAGGACAAGAGGCAATGGGCAGAAATTGAAGCACAGGAAGTTCCACCTGACCGTGAGGGAGAATTTCTTCCCTGTGAGAGTGACGGAGCCCTGGACCAGGTTGCCCCGAGGGGTTGTGGAGTCTCCTTGTCTGGAGATCTTCAAGGCCTGCTTGGATGCAGCCCTGTCTACCGTGCTCTAGGTGACCTTGCTGAGCGGGGAAGTTGGMCTAGATGATCTCGAGAGGTCCCTTCCAACCTTACCGATTCTATGGTTCTATGATTCTATAATTATGACTACCTCAGTGAACAGGGTGTATGTAAGGAGGGGCCTTTTTGACCTCTTTGCAGAAGAGTCTAGTCAAGAAGTGGAGTCAAGTTGCCACAAGTCGTTCTCCCCTGAAACTGAGTAAGAAACAGAAGCAATTAGGAGAGTATCAGGCTAGAAAAATAGAAGGGGTCCAGCCTGTAWGGCAGAGACTGGGCTCAGCAGAGCCATTTCCCCTTCAGTCTCTGAACTGGAAGTCCGACATCTGCAGTCTTATTTGTTCTCTGAGAAGCTTGCTCTCTTCCGTGCTGCATCATATACCATATCTGTAAGTCATTAT
Organism: Rhea americana; assembly: GCF_003343005.1. Classification (NCBI taxonomy): domain Eukaryota; kingdom Metazoa; phylum Chordata; class Aves; order Rheiformes; family Rheidae; genus Rhea; species Rhea americana. The sequence continues at coordinate 235,913 of NW_028185572.1, read as the reverse complement.
CTTCTATTTTTCCTTTCAGCCTTCTTGACAATGCAGTGGATTTAAAGGATCCCAATTCACTCATAATGCTAATGGTGGCTTACTGAGGCCATGTGATGCAGTCATTATTGTATTTCATCAAATCCACATGCAATACCGTAGTAAAGGAGCATCATTTATGCTGAAATGTTAGGAAATGCCAGAAGGAAATTTTGCCTAGGGCACTTTTTGAAGTTTATGCATTGTTYTACTCCTACATAACAGAACTGCATCCTAGCACCACTTTCTCTCTAGGTACATAAGATGAGACTACAGTATAACAGAAATTATTTGAACTTTAAGGGCAAAAGTACTGTCTTCCACTTGTTACAAACTTCTTCAAAATTAATTTGCTGTCATGACATGAAGCCAGTGACATGAAGCATTGTTATCCCCATTTTGGAGTGCTGTGACCCGTTCTGGGCTGCACAGTACAAGAGAGACATGGAACTACTGGGGAGAGTCCAGCACAGGGCTAYGAAGATCATCAGAGGGCTGGAGCACCTGCCCTATGAGGAACAGCTGTGAGAGCTGGGCCTGTTCAGCCTGGGGAAGAGAAGACAGAAGGGGTGGATCTTCTCAATGTGTCTTAAGTACCTGAAGGGAGKGTGTCAAGGGGATGGGGACAAATTCTTTTCAGTGGTGCCAAGTGACAGGACAAGAGGCAATGGGCACAAACTGAAACACAGTTCTRTTGGAATATGAGGAAGACTTTCTTCCCTGTGAGAGTGACGGAGCMCTGGRCCAGGTTGCCCAGAGAGGTTGTGGAGTCTCCTTCTCTGATGATATTCAGAACCTGCCTGGATGTGATCCTGTCTAACATGCTTGAGCAGGGGTGTTGGACTAGATGATCTCCAGAGGTCTCTTCCAACCTCAACCATGCTGTGATTTTACAGAAGGGGAATTTAGGCATGAAACGAACTGAAAAGTAGCACTGGTTTTCGGTGCCAGTGTGAGGGACCTCAGGTATGATATGTAGATGTGATTTGGTTTCCAGAATACTTTGCACTGTGAGTACTTTATCTTTTAAGTACCATTTCAGTTCCTGTTTGAAATAATTGATTTTGGAACCCTGATGCTATTTTTAACTGTATTTTAGAGGTGCTAATAAGTTAAAAAATTCAGTGTACTGTAGCAGATGCAAAGAGGATATCCCTTGCAAATAAATGGCTTCTGTTGTACTGGGAAATGCTTTCTTTGTTACAGAAGTAGAAATTCTTGACGTGAATGCTAAACTTAACTTTCCAAGATAATGGTTTTGCAACAGCATTCAGGGCAACAACACTGCATGGTCATATCCTACCTTTGCAGCAGGTATATCTCAAGCAGAGGTTGAGTTTTTCACCATGTAACAGAGAGAGTGACCCTCACCCTACAGAAATTTAGCACCTGAGCTGTTGGTTTTATGTCCAAGAGGGGAACTTCATGACCARGATCAGGTGGGAGTTTCCCCTGTGTGTGTGTGAGCAAGCATGAAGGTGACAAATTATGGTCTAGTTGGTGCTTGGTAGGAAAATAATGGGTGGTCTACACTGCATCAATATACATTGCCCAGGAAGATGCCTAGACAAAATCCCTCCTGGCAGTTTTTGCGKTTTTTTTTAACATCTTGCATAATAAAATGATTCAGATCAATCATGCTGCGCACAGCACCTTCAGTTGTTGCTGCTGACATTTACTGCTACATTATTGATAATTTCCTCTGTTTTATCTCTGATCGTAATTTTGTTTGGGAAGAGAATAAGTTGTAATGAGAAAATTTTCAAATCAAAATTAAAAGATACGGTTGGGATCKGCTCCTAATCCAAATCAGAGACCTCTAGCACATTCCACAGAAACATCAAGGGAGGACAGAATTGATGCTACTGAACTTCTTTGAAAGGTGGGAATCCAGAGACAAAAGCTGGGAGAGATGAAGGAAGACTTTCACATTCATCTTCCTTGCCTGCTCTCCTATCAGCAGAACTTCCTCATTTTCGTTATGTAGCAAGAAAGCTAATGGCAGTTGGGGCAACCAGAGCCCCACCTCTAAGACAAGCTGGGATTCCCATGGCTTCCCCTGTGTAAGCCACCTCTCAAATATGCTGCTTTCAGGATACATTCAAACCTGATCAGTGGGCCAATTTCTGCAGCCCTCACCCTCCCTCAAACTAACAAGCCACTGGCTATGCTTCTGCACTCTTTTTTCATATATTCTACTTTTCAATCTTTCATTATATTATCTGCTTAAATCTATGACTACTTTGCATTGGAGAGCGTGTTCTTACCCCCTCCTCCCCTTTTTTGAGTGTTTGTGCCTAATGCACGTTTAGTGTAAATGAGAGTAAGTGCAGTGAAGAGGCCAATGCCTGACCCACGTGTCTGTCTTTCTTTCTTTTTTCTTTTTTCTTTTTTCTTTTTTCTTTTTTCTTTTTTCTTTTTTCTTTTTTCTTTTTTCTTTTTTCTTTTTTCTTTTTTCTTTTTTCNTTTTTTCTTTTTTCTTTTTTCTTTTTTCTTTTTTCTTTTTTCTTTTTTCTTTTTTCTTTCTTTTTTTTTGCCAAGAAAAGACCTCAGTCTCAAACCTGGAAATATTTCTCAGATTGTTTTTCCCATACCACCCACAGTTCTTTTCCACAAGAGGAAGCTGCTTATGTTGAATGCTGTGGGAACCTAATTGTTACTTTATCGTGCAGTAAGGGGGGAAAAAGTGCTAATTAAACAACATGCTTTTCTAAAACCAGATGATACTTTCATTTTCTAGAAAGAGGAAGCTTGATGTAAAATCACTTCGTCTCTGCCTGACTGAAACCAGATGAATTGCCAAGAACTTTTCTAATTTCATTTGCATAAGCTTTTTTCTAGCTACTTTGAAGAAAGTTCAAAGCTGTTTGGTTATTTGCCACTCAGCAGCAGGAATGCTGGCTTTTCATGTCCTTTGTGTTTCAGTACCAGTAGGGGTAAAACCATTCGTTTGCATATGATAACGCTGTTCCTTTTTAAATAGAGGGTCTAGATTCATGCAGGAGTCTGAAAGTTGCATTTGTCTCCAGAAAATTCAAAATAAGAGCTGATTTACAAGCTTCTCTTGGCTGGTAGTATGCAGAGGCTGCTCATCAGCACAGAGTAGTGTTTCAGTAGTTGAAGACACATGATAAAGTATGCTCTTCTAAAGATGAGAGCTTGGACAATAGGCCTGAAATCTAGTCTTGGCTATGTCACTAGCCCAGCTTCTTCTCTCCATTTTCTTTCCTTGTTTTTGCCCCATAACACTGGTTCCTTGTGAAGCAGAGGCCTGCTTCTCCAGCAGACTCTGCTGACTAAAAGTCACATTCATCTTTTCCACGTTAGTCTTCCCTGGGCAGTGGTTAGGGACCTGTTCACTTGGACATCAYCGGTGGATACTTTGCTTCTTCTCTCAACTCTGCCATTACTGAAACAGTCTTTATGCCTACAGAAAGAGCAGAAATGTGCATGGACATCAGGAGCTGCTTTTTAATGGAAAAAAAACTGGCTCCTATCCCAGGTTGAGATGAAACACAGTCAAGCTGCATCACTCTTGCTTACAAAGGAGAGGAGGTAAAGAGGAATTTAGGAGAAAGTCRTGAGCATCGGAGCTCCACAGGCATTGACTCCCTGCTTTACACAGGCATGAGGCTATGARGAGCAAGGGGAGCTCGTTTGCCAGCATCACAGCCAGTGTCTTGATCTGCTTTGCATAACCAAACAGGGAAACGACTCTTTAAACAAGATGACCAAAATACACTGAGGCCCTATTTGGGTGCTTTTTTTTTCTATTTAGAATCAAAGTGGCATTTGTTTAATTTCTTCATGAGTGAAGTCTGTTTTAACAGATAGGTATACCCAAACTGGACGTTAATGTCATGTAGCTTATCCATATTAGTTTAGAGAAATTCAGCCACGTCTTTGTTTCTTATTTCTCAAACATCCCTGCATTGATGTGCCCTCAACTTTTGCTGCCCATTTATCTCTTTGCTTTGCTCTTACTGTGCAGGATCTGTGTGGCTGAAGTCTGTCTGACTTTACTCAATACATTTATTCCCTTTTCCTTTAGTTCTGCCTGTTGTAACAATTCTGGTTTTCTGGTTTGTTGTTCATTACAGGAAAGGTATCTCACTAATAATCAGTCTGAGACCAGTCACCACAAATGGTGATAATGTGCTTATTTGTGCTTTGCCAGGGGGTTGCTGGGGTTGTGGCAGCAACGATGAGGGCTGCTGCTTGAATATTTTAGATGTACTTTTTTCACTGAACAGATTTGAAGATATTGAAGGCACCAGCAGATACTGAAACTCTAAACCTATAGCAGAAACACGAGTTGCATTCCTCTTTGGCTGTGGGCAAGCCTCCTATTAGGAGCGCTAGCAAACTAGTACCTTTGTGCGCAGTCTGACCATGCAAAAGGACAGAAGCTCCTTCTGTACCCTTTGCCTGATGTGTAACATGCTTTACTTAGTTTGGGACATAAAACAGTGTTAATTTTTCATGCGCTTCTGTTTTCTCTGTTAGGTTATGGAGGATCTCTTCAAGACAGCAACAAGTACTGTACTCTCCAAATGTCCTCATGATGTCGAGCTTTTTCATAAATATGTAGCACCTGCACAGAAGGTAATAAATGCAATAGGAAAGAGTTGCAATCCTTTTATGCCTTTTCGGTGCTCTTGACAGTAGGAGACACTTTTTTTTTTCTAGTATACTGTGCTGAGCTGCGTTAGCTAACTCTGAAAAGSCAAAAAATCAGCCTGATCTTCTACRATTGTTCAAGCCAGTACAGACAGGACACAAAGCTTTCTGTAGCTAGTATGTGTGGCACAGTTGTGGCTGCTAAATCATCTAGCTACGTCTGACTGCTCAGCTCCAAAAGCCAAATATTCTTTCAGCACTGAGTGAGTGGTAGTGGATTTTGACCTACGTCTCAGAAATTAGAGGGAGGTGACTTTTCTACATTTTCACTGGGCCCCTGACTCCTTACTAGTAGCTTTACATTTTTGTTTTTCTTGTTTTAACCAAGGGCAGGTTGGAACAAATGCTGAAGAAGAGATTTGTGACGTAAGTACTTCTATTCCAAAATGATCTGGAAAAGTGTTTTTGCAGGGGGGATCCTTTTTTATATATCTTCCTTTCTCTTCCCAAATCAGTGTCTTCTGAAAAGTATAAATTGCGGTTGCTGTTGTCCTGTTTTCCAGTTGCCCTTCCATCTCCACATGAGACTGGTATATRTGTCTGCTGTTGTCCTTTAGCTTTTGCTGTCCTTCCAGCACGTACCAGAGCAGAGTTCAGCTTTAGTGCTCTGCCTTCTTTCACTGCCTCTTTTATACTATTTAAAATCCTAGTTGGTTTTYTATTGCCAATTGCTTGTGCTACATTTTTTCCAGTTTTTTACGTGCTAAAGAATAGAGGAGATTTTGGTTTCCTTCTTTCTTGGGCCTGCAATCATCTCTCTTCTTCCCATCCTTTCCTGGCTCCTCAAATAGGAGGTTCTACATTCACCCCAAAAAGCCTTGTCAGGCCGCTCAGTCCATCGCTAGTTTTCCTATTAAGCAGGTATAGCTGCCTTTTACAAAAGTAGCCACTTTGAGAACCTCAGGTCTTATATTGGAGTGAAATTTTCGATCAAATTAGTGCAGGATAAGACAACCCAAGCACATGGAGCAATATCTTCCTCCCAGAGGTATTTTTTCCAGAAGCTTTCYATATATTAGGGAATACTGTAGATTGAGCTAGTTCTTTAGGGAACTTGATTAATAATTGGATTTAGCTGATGATATAGAGATATTAAATTATCGTGACCAGGTTATCCTTCTTTGTCTCCACCACATGTGTGTGATATGTGGAAAACTTGTCACCAAAGTATCTTCCATTGAATCTTGATTTCCTGCTATCAGACKTGCAGCATCTTTCACTTTCTTTGCTCTGCCGTGGTGCTGTTTTTTCTTTCTTTTATTTTATACTGATAGAAGTCAATAGAGAAACTGCTCTCAGAACTGTGTCAGAGCAATAGAGAAACATTGTTGAAGCTAAATCTTAGAATTTTTGCAAAGTAAAATGAAAACGTTTGAGCTACTAACTCTTTGTACCTTGGACTGCCATTTTCACATAACATTGTGCTGAACGCACTGTTGGAGTTCCTTGTTGATGGTACAATAGTTTCTTTTAAAAAAGATAAAAAAGATCAAAATTAGATGAAATAGTTCTTTGCAGAACTCATTTCTGACTGAAATGCAGCATTGTGGTAATGCGAAAGTGTYTTGAGAGCTTAGCACTTCCTGTCTTGCATCTAGCTGAAGCACAGGAAAAAGGTAGGGTTCTTGCCATATAAAATGTAACTTTTTGGTTTCCATCCAAAAAAGCATTGCTGGGAAGTCTGACATCACAGCACAAGTTGGCCTGGTAACGGGGAAATGCTTCCTTAATTTTCCTATGCAGCACTTGGCCAGAAAATTTTCTTGTTATTCCTTTCACACTTATCTCAAAAGACTTTTTTTTTTCTTTCAGAATTTCCTACAGTGAAGCAGTGGAAATTTTGAAGCAAGCTTCTCAAACTTTCACTTTCAAGCCAGAGGTAGGTAATTGCCTGGTTGCTTATCCCYGCGTCTGCTGGTGTATACAGCCAGGCTGAACTTCGTAGATCTCAGGGAAGCCTTCTTTCTCACTTTCTGATAGTGCAACAGTGTTGTTACTCAGCAGAAGTTTATTTATCTTGGTGTGTTTGCTCAGTGGGAACCTCAATACAACTATTACCCTTGAAAGGTAAAATGGGAATTTTGTAGCAGTGGAGCATGTAACATTTGTAGGGAGGGAAGAGACATTTGTAGGGAAGGGATGAGTTTACTGTTGGGGCTTCCGGGCTTTGGCGAAGACCTCTGCRTTTCCCATGTGTGAGTACTGCTGAGTGTATTGTGGATTCAGCAGCAGTCATCTCAGGAGGGTTATTGCAGTAGTCTCCAAAAAACAAAATGGTATTTAGGTAGCACTGAGAATTTGACACGGACTAATAAGGCAAAACCTTGTCAAAATACYGTCTGATCTAGATGTAGGTAAAAGGATGCCTTGTTTTTTCAAATGGTAAGTATTGCCTAGGAAAAAATATCACATGCTTGTCTTCCTAGCACTGTTAGGTTACATTCTTTTGAAAACCGTATTTTAACCAGTTTCAAGCACATACACTAGTAGGGTAGTGTTCAAGGCAGTACCATTCTCATGTGTTTATTAATTAATGTTAGTATCATTTTGCTCCAAGGAACATAACCCTCTAGTTTAGGGAGTTCATAGTGAGTTAGATAATTGTCTGGTATCTCTGTAAAAGTGAGTGTAGAACCCCCAATCCTGTGTCTAAATGTAGCTACAAATCATATTTGTGGTGCCATCCCCCAAATCACTGCTGTACTTCTGTTGCAAAGGAGGTGAATTTACTAGATGGCTGTGTTAGAGCAGGGGGTTGAAAAGAACCATCTCAGTGAGATGTCTACTACCTTGACCTGAGACAGAAAACTCAGGATTCTTTTAGACCAGAAGAGTCAACAGAATATGCATGCCTCTCCTGCCACCACCACCACCCCCTGCCTAGCCCCTTGCAAATTCTTTGTGCATCCTACCATGGGCTGGAGATCTCTAGTCAAAAGTCACAGAATTTATAGCATTTTACGGGAAGAAAGCAGAAGGGATGAAGGGCACTGAGAGAGTCCGATGTTTCTGGTAACAAAGAGTTAGTTGATAGGATGCTGGGGTTTATTAAGTGAGAATTAATGTGGCATGTAACAAGACACAACAGGGAAGAGAGCAGTGGATTGAGCAAATATACTTTCTATACACCAAAAGTAATACTGAAATGAAGTTGGTTTACTGGGTTGAGTAAGCCAATTTTGGATGGGTGCCTATTTCCCTTAAGCTATCTGGAGTAAGGGGGGTTTTTGCTCTTTTTTTCTTCCGGTGTGATACATCCAACAGGGATGATCTGGACCTGTTCTCTGGAAGTTAAAGCATGTTATTCTAATGGCCTTGCTCTGCTTTAAAATCTGCAGAACTATGTTTTTCTGCTTAGCAAATTTTCTCAATGAGAAGTTACTGTTGCTGGTTTTGTGTTACTGAAAGCTGCACATCATTCTTGTGCAGGAATTTTGCTATGTTTCTTGCCACAGGTAAGATGCCCCAAAGCAGGATCCCAGGTCTCTTGTTCTTTTTACAGTGGGGCTGTGACCTCCAGACTGAACATGAGAAGTACTTGGTGAAGCACTGTGGTGAGGTTCCCTTGTTTGTGATTAACTACCCCTATGACCTCAAACCTTTTTATATGCGGGACAATGAAGATGGACCTCAACACACGGTGAGTCCACTAGTCATCATTCTACCTCCTTTTTGGTTAGGCATCTGTCTTAGTCTATTGATAAGTAGATCAGGATACTTTTCTGCTGGTTCTCCAGTCAAGAAGTCTAAGATAAGCTGTCAGCTTCTCCTCTCCAGTCTCTGTTTGCTGTTGTAGGAGAAATCCCCAAAGCAAGAGCAGGATGAAGATTCAGGAAAGATATAAGCAGGGATATCTTATATATATATATTTTATTTAAATTACTTAAAACAGAATTGCCGTAGTTTTTTCTTGTTCTGAGAAACTTTTGTACTGCTAGGCAAAATGCTTAAAACTGCATGGCTCCAAGCAGCCAGTGACTCTTCTGTCATGTAGATCTACTGCAAGTAATCCTCACATAGCAGATAGAGACAAGAAAAAACCTTTTCTTCTACAAGTCCTGTGCTTTGAAGATGTGATTGCCTAATTGAACTGAAATAACCTGAAACCTTGCTTCTACTAAAAAGAGTGATTTAGCCTACCACGTGCCACTGCTGCTTCATTTACATCAGTTCTTGCAGCAGTTCAGCTGTGAGATGAGAAAAGTAACCTTGCAAAATGAAACAAAGAAGAAAACCAGCCCAAACCTAACACACATGCAGATGCTGACATTCTAATCCTAACACTTAAATCAGCATATCAATACCATTGATCCATTGCTATCATTACCGCTAGAGCTGGCTCAAGGAAAGGGGGCAGGTAGAGGGCAAACACATGTCAGCTTCAGCTTGTGGTCAGAGCAGTTTAAACTCTTGAGGAAATCAGGGTTTCAGAAAATTTGCCTGTGTGTCTTTCTCTGCCAACTCCTGAGTTGCTGTTAGTTGCTGTTCTTTGTACCCTTTTCAGGCTTGCCTACGTGCACAGGCTATCCCACGAGAATAACCTGATGGGACTCAGTTCACAGCCCCTGGTCTAGATGTCCTCCATCTGGAACATCAGTGCCCTTGGTTAGATTTTGCTTAGGCTTACTGATATCTACCATTTGTAGCACACAGCCCTCTCACAGCATTTTCTGCCAAGCAAATTCCTTGATTTGATGCAATTAAGCAAAGTGTCTTCCCTTCCTGTCAACAAGGGACATTTCCTGCACATGCAGATAGTTACCAAAGTGTCCTGGACTCAGTAGATTACAGTAGCTTTTTATTAACAGCCTGGCTCTGCTAAGTGTCAACCATCTTTTGATGTAAACTGTGTAGTTATATGGTGTGACTTACATTACATTTCTCTTTCTTTATTCAAAGGTTGCAGCTGTTGATCTTCTAGTACCAGGAATAGGGGAGTTATGTGGAGGCAGCTTGAGAGAGGAGCGACTGCCCTTCATTGAATCACGCTTACAGAGGTACAGAAAACCCGGAGGTGCCATCAGACCAGCCTAACTGGAGAGTGTTTCAGCAGCCCTCAGTGGTAGGGAAGCCAGAGGACTGGAAGGACAGCTAACACTATTTTAAATGTCCTATTTGTTGGCTTTCAGATACCTATTTGAGTAAGYGATTGCTAACTGGTAAAGAAGGTCTTATGCTTCTGTTGCAGGTRTGCAAAGTACCTGTGTTTTAGCTCATTACGGAAGAGTTCTGTTCTGGGAGAGAACCTTTTCTCTGGCAGACAGGGCAGCAGGATGCCTCAGTTGTGAGCAGACTGTCTAGGGCCAGAGCTGGTCTGAGGCGCTTCATCTTTGAGCCTTCCCTTCCCAGCTCACGTGGCTGAGAGTTGATGGCGAACATGGAAGTTGTAATGTAGACAGAGCCTAGATATTTTTGTCACCACATTGTGTAACTGAGGAACTGCAGTTTGAGTCAGAAGCTGCGCTAGCTGTGATGTGACTGGCCTCGATGGCATCTTTTCAGAGAATGCTGTTCTTTGCTAATGGTTTGATGGGAAGCTTCATTAGGAGTGGATAGGATCTGTGCTGAGTCATCTGGTCTCTTTGACAGTTTCCTTCCCTGCTTCTGTGTTCGGGTCTGTGCGACTAAGAGTGATTTTAGGCTAAATTAACTCTCCGAGCTTCAAATCTGGTGGTTAGTTAACAATCATTGGCGTTATAGATGGGGGAACCCTCCATGGACAAGTACTCCCTGGATCCTGTCTCAGTTTTCAAAAGAACCTTTCATTGCTTGTCTGAGTCAATTTGTGCCAGTCATACCCTTGTACAAAGCAATTTTGGAGGAAGATTAATCCCAGAGTAACGTCATTTGCACATTGTGAATGACTATCACTTAAATCAGCTACCCGCTCACAGAAATGTATCTAGTCAGTGGAGAAGAGCAAAATCCATTTCTGCATAATGAATCCAAAAGGCAGGGCAATTAAAATCACCACAACATTGGTTCCTAATATATGGTACAGGATGATATTATTCCCTGCATTGCTGCTTGTTCTCCCTCCAAACTCTCCAGAGACAAGCATGCTTCAGCTGAGGCCAAGTACCGTGTTGCCTGCTGCACTTTTTCATTTGATATTTTTACCGAGGGGTCAGTGAGATCTGTAGTCCGCTGATGTCAAGGYGTGGAGTTAGAGAAGGGGTGCATGTAGGGGTTAAAGCCAGACTTTCTTGTTTGACCAAAAAAAAAAAAAAATCACGGGAATTACTTCCAGCTACAGATGATGCTTTTTCAGTGACTTTAAAGTACAGCTCTGCCTTGAAGATGATCTGGAATAAAAAAATGGAAAAATAGCACCTCTTATCACAGGTTTTTCTCAGTTTTGAGTACTTGGGATCTGCTCTGCTGAGCCAAAATATTTTGTTCTTGCTTTTAAACCTACTTCTTATGGAGCCAAYGTAACTGAGAGATGAAGAACTGGATTTTTGTCTCTTTATTCACATTTCATGGAATAGTCCTCAAAATCCTACAGGGACAATTTTGTAATGCACTGATGATTAGAGAAGTGGCCTCTTTTGGCTTACAGAGAAATTTTTGCATTGAGAGAAGTGGAAGAAACCTGAGCATCATGCCAACTCTGTGAGGGCAGGAAGGGGAGAGAAGTTGCACTAGTGGCAATTAGAAACAAATATTTAGTAGTTTTACAGAAGTTATCACACATTAGTAAAGCCATGGAAGTTTAGTAGGTTTGTGCACTAAAAAAGGAGAGAATTTGCATCATTCCACCATTCTGTAGCCGACACGTGAAGAGATTTTATTTGTCTCATTCGTAAGTGAGATCTAGCTGCGTATCATGGTAAATTTAATATGCAAGCCTGTACTCTCCAAACACTCAAGCAGAGTTTTATCAGTGTGGCTAAAATTAAGAATATGCACGAGTCTTTGCATGAAGTTGCAATCAACTCTATATGTTTACAAAATAAACTATATTGTAAGAAGGATATTGGGAATCTGTTGAAGATTGTCTGTCAAGTACCAGAATCCACAGGGCTTATCATGTATTCCGCTAGTTTCCTGCCTTTTCTTTTTGGACTGAGTTTAGTTCAGATCCTCTGTTTCATACCAGCGTTCTCTTCTAGACAAGTGTTGTTTGTACAAATCTACTATTTTCCTTTACTTATGAGAGATTTTCTTTTTGTTCCATAGGTTGGGACTTGCAGATGCCTACCAATGGTAAGAGAATTTCTTGGTCTGTACACTGTATTTTTTCTTTTGATACTCTTTAAACAACTATTTCRGTTTTTGATCCTGTTCTTCAGAGGAGAACTTGGCCCAGTTGCCTTGCCATCACTGCCAGTCTAAATGGAACAGCCAGTTCATCTGAACAAAATTTAATCTAATGTTACTTAGTTTATCTTCCCAATTTGTCCACTCACAGCACAATTCATTCCTGYCATTATTGCGTAAAGTGGATTAATTTACAGCCTGTCAGTGAATTTTGATATTAAATCATTAAACTGTGTCCAAAATTGAATAGGTTCTCACCACTGCTGCATGAGATAAACAGGGCACAGAACTACAAGCAATTTGTGACCTTTACCAGTTCTATGAATAACTCCCTTTGCAATTGACAGGGCAGYTGGGTCGAAAAATTTTCCCTAACAAAGTAGTTGAAGCAATTACRTCTGTCCTCCTAAGGAGACAAAACAACCTTTGAATTAATGGTCCAACCTATTAAAATGACAAGATTTTTATGCTTCTCTTGAAGAGTGTTACTTGGTATGCACTTTGTCATAACTACTAAGAGGGTGACGGTGTAAGAGAATTTTAAATTTAGAAGAATATGTTCAAATGCTCTTCAATTTTGGAATGATCGTTATGGATACTGTCATGATAGAAGTGGAATAAGTGTAGGATTCTTATCCTCCCYTCTTCCCACAATATGAAATCATTTGGAAACAGCCCAAGGTACTGCAGACCTTTATATCATCCATATGCAAACAGGRTGAATGAAGTGTCTTCCTGTAATGTTTACATTTATGGGCCAGAATAAACCATATCGTTTATCTGACCCAGAGCATAACTCTTCAGGATTTCTCTCTGTAAATTATTGGAGCCCATAGCTTCTGTTCATATGAAATATTTCTTGACAACCATACAGTTTAACTTAGACTGGAGGTGATGTCTATGTCCCCAGGTAAGACTGCTGGCAGACAGCTGTTCACATGTCCGGTGTGCTTTCTCAGAAAACTGCCAGTCTGTGGTAGGAGGTAGCACTCAAGTTGAATCCATTTAGCATGTTTTGCTTGTTTTTGTCCTTTTGAAACTATTGTGAAATACTTGGAAAAATCCCAGGACCCCAGATRATGCTTTGTAGGCCAGATTGTTGTTTATCTCCTGACTCTGACTAGCACCTGGTATTCTAGAGGAGCATAGTTAGCAACATTAACATGTTTAGGTAATTGCATACTAGGTGTACTGGGCAGGGAAGTATTATCTTGACCAAGAATGATCCATGGTTGGKTTAGATGTGGAAATACAGCCTGAGGAAGCCTGGTGTTCAGTGCCAGAGAGCCTTCTTAGCACTACTAAGATGGTTCAGTCTTCCYTTAGGCTTCCTTCAAGAGAGAAGACTAAGACTTTGTCTATCKCCAACTTGCAATTTCATGTGCTATGTCACAGTCACATTCTGGAGACTCTTTCCTCCTTTCCTGTCTGCACTCCATCCCAGATGATGCAATTTCCCTGAGAAGGTTAATGCTGTTGGTACCCCCTACTGTAGTAGGGTCTGGTGTAGTAAAGGGGCACAGGATAGGAGTATCRTGGGTTGCTTCTGGACTCCAGTCCAGAATCTGACAGAAAATAGGAAGGTGGCTTTGCCAGCATCCATCTTTTCAATGGAGATTGATTTCAGTCTCTCCTTCCATCTCTTCATTTTAGTGATTGGATTTAGTCTCCAGAGCTGGCAAACAGACTCTTTGGAGAACAGTTGAATCTTTCCTTTTGAATGGGCAGCCATATGAAACATGATCCCTTTTGAAATCCTTTATATAGCTCAGTTGATTAGAGCGTGGTGCTAATAATACCAAGGTCATGGGTTCAATTACTGTGTGGACCACTCATTTGAGGGTTGGACTAGATGATCTCCAGAGGTCCCTTCCMACCTTACCAATTCTATGACTCTATGTCTGCCATATGTCTGTTTCTACTTGTTTTCTTCTCTCCTCACTGAGCATGAGGATATTGTGGGAGCTTACTACCTCTAGAACTGCTTCAGGAGTACCTTGCATGTAGGAGAATCGTTGAGCATAGAGGCAACTGATGATCTGAAACTGTTTTGCTTTTGCCCATTCCTGCCTTTCAGRAAGCTTTTCCAAAAGGTAGATGAAGGAACATTGCAGAACCCCTCTGAATCTCCTTCAGATGGATATATATTTCCTGTTTTGCAGGTTTCTTTCCATAAAGAATGATTTGGAAAACTATTTGGCTTGGTTTTACAGTTWTTTTATGTTATTTTCATACTGCTTCCTTCAAACAGTAAATAGAAAAGAGCTCAGTACTGTAGATGGTGACCTTGGCTAGACTGAGAGAGATCTGTGAAGATGAGGTGGGAAAGTCAGGAGATCGAGGTTTACTCTGGGAAGTTGTTCACTTCCTCTGTGCCTCTTTCCACCTATYTTTTGCCAGTTCAGCCTGTTAGACCTGGAGGGCAGAGACTGAAGTCTCTGTGGCTGTATGATATGAATACTAGGAACCCGAACCTGATGGCAGACTCCAGGTACTGGCTTAACACAAGCAATAACAAAACAGGTACTTTGCCATGATCAACTTCCACCACCAACTTGAKCAGCATTTCTGGTAGTCTTTCAATGTATAAGACCCATTTCCTCACTCTGATTTTCCTTGTATGCACAAATGGAAAAGATAGGATCATATTGACCCCTTTACAGTCCAGGTATCTTTCTGATCTTCTAGTGTAATGCTCGTGCTGGTACGTAGCGCCTGATGAGGTGTTATCTGCTCTCTCAAATGGGACGTTACTATGTCATCTTGGCGTTGTTCCTGGTCTAGATGGAAAATGTTGAGCTGAATTTTTGTTGAAAATATTCAACAAAACAGTCCTTCGATTTTTTTTGCACAATTTCATTAGTAGTTTTTCATTCCCTGAGTTCTCCTCATTAATGTATTCTTTTCTTCCTGTAGAATACTCAACTTTACAGACTGTGTAATGTCTTAGTTCTCTCAGCTGCACTTTTCTTCTAACTGGCTGATGTGGGTTTCGATATAACAAGGGAGATAAATAAAAGACTCAAGGTTGTATTTGTTTTGAAAGGAGACCAACAATATAGTCTGCTTATGAATGGTCACTAGGAGAGCACTGCTCTTCATAGTGCATTGCTGTGCAACACAAGAGCTTATGATGATATTAAAAGGATGCAGGTTTTTAAATGGATGAAAGRAAATGCTTTTCTAACTTGGCACATAACAAGCTCCTGGAATTCACTGCCAGGGGATGTTGTTGCAGCACATAGTTTGGTCAGATACAAATCTCAGAAGAACTACCAGTCCTCTAGGTCCAGGGCATGAACTCTGGGGCCAGCTGGGGTCATGGAAAAATATTTCCCCCATGAAATAATGCTGCATATTCCCCTCGTTGCTGATGGAGGGCTCAGGCCTSCTTTAGAGTATGAGCTACTGGGAGAGATAACTGGTTTTGAGGTGAGAAACATCCAGTGTCTGGAGATTATTGAATAAARCAAACCTCAGGGAGCATTTTCCATCCTGAAGGGAATTTTCTCTTCATCTGCAGGCAGTTACTTTTCTTTTTATCTGAGAAGAATGGAAAATTTCACAATTCCTTTGCTCCTCCTATGCACAGTCATCAGAAAAGATTCACAGGCCTGATCCACAGAACATTTAATTCAGTGGACTTTTTCCATTAAACTTTAATGGTTTTGGTTTCCGTCTTTTCTTTGCCAAAATGGCTTCTGAAAGTGCTTTGAGATCTACAGGACAAAAGCATTGGATAAGCAAGGACAGAATTTATTATTGTTCATCTGTAAGAAGCTGAGTTATTTCATCTCATTTACAATGACTTTATAAATTCTACTGCCAGCAAAAAGGAAGAAAAGATGCTAGACTCAGTCTCAACTATCTTTACACTGTCTGAGATGTGCTCRTAGATGTCATCAACTCTGCTTGTACTATTATTTAAACTACTAGTTGCAGCTAGACTTGTCACCAGCTGGTTTGCCAATTCCACTCATGGGCAGCGCCCGTATCCCTCAGATTTATGAGATCTTATTTCACAATAGCAGCTCTGTGCATCGTTTTCCTTGCAAATCCTTAAAAAGGTGCCAGGGAGAGCTCCCTGGAGGCAGTGCGCAGTCTCTCAGCAGACGTCCACGTTCTTCTTCATACAGTCTTTATGAAGTGCATAGAAATGAAGACTCCCTGCTGTTGCCCAGGCTACCTGCATGTACTCTAAGCAGTCCTCATCATAGGTATGGGGTGGATACAACTGAGCCTTAGCTAAYCAAGGCAATATCCAGCAGACAAAAAAACAGGTGGGTCTCAGGACTCAGGAAACATATGTCCTACTCTTGAGTCTACTGTTCAACTTGCAGCATTGACATAACTGCACTTTTCTTTATGTGACAGTACTAGGAACGGGTAAGAAGTTCTACTTCTGGGTTTACTACTAAAGCAGTGGAATGAAGGTAGAAAAACACAGTGAAAAAAATGAAAATTGAATTAATTATAAGAAATGACTCCCCAAATTTTACTGCTGTTAATGAACTGCAAAGGAAATAATATTTGGTGATAATAAAAGGCATGTTGTCAAGCTGAACTGCCAGAGTAATCTCTTGCAGCCCTCAAATTTGTTGGGGGGGCTATTTCTATTCTGCAAATAGAGGTGATCAGTCACATTATTTGGCTTCATTCTGTTAAAAATCTCAAACCAACAAAATGCTTAAACACGTGAAAGTCTCATCAAAGACCATAACCAGGTGTCTTTTTAAAGACTGGCACTATTGATATGTATTTAAGTGTACTTGCTTTTTTTAAATAGAGATGGGGAAACATTCATACATGAAGATTAGAGTTATGTTATACATCTGGAGTCACTCAGTCCCTTACTAGTATAAAGAATAGCAGCTTTGTGGCCTGGCAAGCTAAAACGTGACTCCATAAATGGCAGAACCATTGAGATGTTTTTTCCCTCCTGTGAAAATAAAAATAAAGCTGTTGGTGACAATTGATAGCTGCAAACTTAGTTCTTGTGTATCACATCAGATAGAATCTGGCTGGGGAACAGGGAAATCTAAAGAAAAACCATCCTAATCCTCTGTGCAGCATTGCAGCCACAGGTTGACACACACATATTTGGAATATGTGCTTCCAAACCAGGGAGCTGAGATTTCTGTGGGCAACAGGTACTGTTCTTCAAAATTAAATGTCTTGTTCCAGATCTGAATTTTGGACAGGATCTGTCCAAGATTTTTTGCTGACCTAGCTGTGGGAATAAATGAATCAGGCTATAAGAGTGATTGAAGTAAAAGGAACTAAAAGCCRTCATAATTATCTTAAAAGGAAGAAAGAAATTTATAAAGAATATTTTAGCGGGCAGCAACACCTATTTAGTCTGTGTRACAGTCTTCTAAAGAAATTACTGGAAATGAAGTGACTTAGACTACTGAAAAGACGACTCAACAGAAAATGATAGAATCTGTTGTAGGGCAGATTTCAGCACCAACATGGCAAGGGTTAACCAAACCCAAGCAGATGACTCCTGTCCCTGACCATGGGAATGWTTTGTGTTGCTGTAGGAGCCTTGGTTTGTGTCTCTGCTTGAGATTTAAAACTCAAAAAGGTGTTCCCATTATGAGCAGAGCTATAATGCTAAAGCTGTTCTTCGTATCCCAATGATCTGTTGTTCCTAAACCAAACAGGCTCTCGTATATGGGCAAGAGCGTAGCTATGCTGGTTTAAATGCATCTGCACTTGGGGCTTTTGCTAGTACAATTTACTTGTCAGGGAGTYGCACCTTTTCGCACCTCTGACCAGCGCAGGCTGTGTTGGCAAAAATGCTCATRGTTAGGGTCAAAAGGAAGTAATTAGGATGGAAAGCAAAACCCTAGGTAAAAAAAAGCTCTCTCTGATTSCATCAGTGTAACCGTGCTGTGAAGGTAACTGTTTGTTTAAATTACAGGTATCTAGACCTCCGAAAATTCGGCTCAGTTCCTCATGGAGGCTTTGGAATGGGGTTTGAACGCTACCTGCAGTACATCTTGGGAGTGGACAATATCAAAGATGTTATTCCTTTCCCCAGGTTTTCTCACTCCTGTCTCCTGTAGCTCCACAGTTGACTCGCACGGAGAAAACTGCTGGAGTGACCATGTGCATGTAACCTATTAGCACATGACCAAGTGTGATGATTTATTGGGAGGGCAAGAGGATTTTTGTAWSAGTGAAATTTAGGTAAATGTAATAYYAAGTTATAATATATTTTCTGGTGAGATTATGGAAGCACACTTGCAATTAAGCTGATAATAACAGTTCATGTCTTCAGCACCCTTCCAAGTATTAATAAATCCCGCTTAACTAAAGGGTTAAGATTCTCCTGAGAGTAGCACAAGCCTTGGAAGTACTGAAYAAGCATTGTTGGGAGGTAGTGGGGATTTTTTTATGTAAAATGTTAATAAGGAGGTGTGTCCTAAAATGTACTGGGAGCTAGGACTACTGTGAGGCTTTAATAGGCTTTAAATAAATGCCTGCGCAGTGCTTTGAAGATGGAGTGTTACAAAATTACGAAGTATTGACCTTGCTGTGATGCATTTGTTCTTACAAAAGGGCAACAGTAAAGTATGATTCTCCCCACCCAGAATTAAAAGCAAATTTTGTTTACCTTGGACAAATCAGCCAAACCTTGCAAGGCAAAACATCATACTGTAACTGCTGGAGTAAATTAGGTGAATATGATGTTTGATCTTGTGAATCATCAATAAAGATGTGYACTGTGTTGTTTTGTAACTCTGTATGGTTTCTTCTTCTGTCATAAAACTGGCACTCAGCATCACAGCRTTTCCTTCAGTCTGTTTGGTAGATGTTTCCTTTTCCATATACCCTCATTAGCTGCACAGCTTCTGCAGAAGGTATCTGTTTTCTCTCTCCAAGAGAGCACATGTTCATAGCAGAAAGAAATGTTCTGTTAGATGAGAGTTCACTCATATCACGGAAGCCAACWTGCAGTTTAGTGTATGTAGTGTTGTTTCGCTTGTTCTTATTGAGAAAATATATGCTTATCTGGACAAGCACATTTTTCTGTATTTCAAAACAACCAACATGTACTCCCAGCCATTGCATTTGTATTAAGTAATTGCTTATCATTATAGGATCTGAACTCCTTCCAGTCTTCAATGGATTTATGCTCTCAGCCTGCCTGCCAGGTAGAGAAATATTCATTTCTATTTTGAAGACAGGATTGAGGGCAGATCAGGTGACTCACCTAAGGCAAWTGGAAACCAGGCAATTTGGGACTTGGACTGAGGATTTCCAGCATCCTTCCCTTCTAAATTATCACCATCCAGCAAATGGTCATTTGCATAGTGCTTACTCCTATGAAGCCCAAGACTGCTGCAGTATAAACAGTATACATAAAGAGAAAAAGATTCCAAGGTAACAATCTTATTYGCAGAATCACAGAATGGGTAAGGTTGGAAGAGACCTCTGGAGATCATCTAGTCCAACCTCCCTGCTCAAGCAGGGTCACCTAGAGCATGGTAGACAGGGTTGCATCCAGGCGGGCTTTGAAGATCTCTGGAGAAGGAGACTCCACAACTTCTCTGGGCAACCTGTTCTAGTGCTAATATTGCTAATGAACCCAGTGTAAATTGGCACATAAAATGAGAAGTGGCTGCAGAACAGCCCCGAAGACTTTTCTTCTGAGTAGATGGAAGAGACTGAAAAATAGTAATCAAATAGCATTGCACTGATAATACTGCAGTCATGGTTCTCTCTGGTAGGGCTGTAAAATGCTGCACCTGCAGTATCTAAAAATATRTGTTCATGTAATGTGGCACCTGCCATGTTTGGGTTTGGTCCGTGGCTGGCRTTCGTACATACTACAGTCAGGCAGATAACCTCAGCGCGAGGCTGTTGTTCTGGGGCGTTTCTTGCATGTGTTGAGAGTGTTGAGGCATCCCTTGCATGTCAAGATTTCTTTCATATCTTCTTCCTCCACTTGAGTGGGCAGGTGTTAACTGTGCGTTTACTGGTTTGTGATTTCCAATACAGCCTGAGTCAGTAAGTCCAGTTCCACAAAAGGTTTCAAGCACCTGCCTTGCCTTTGAAACCACTGAGAAGTTCCTAAATCAGACAACTAAGTATCTGCGTGTGTTTGGACCATCTCCACTTTTAACGGGTTGTCTTAATGTGGGCCGTCACTGACTAAGCTGAGCCCTTATGTTTTGGAATAACTCCTTTCAGCAGAAGGAAGTGGAAAGAGTACAGCTGCCAAACAGCCCCATGCATACCGTGTTCCTAATTAACTACCAATTAGCAARGTGTCCTTACTGAGATCCTTAGCTGTTGATTCTGTCACAGCTGCTGTTAGTAAGAGGGTCTGAGCTGGAAGCTCCTCCATTGAAAACARAGTAGGTGGATGGCAAAGCCATGTCCTGGCTGCTCTTACCCCTGGAGCAGCTTCAGGGTAGCTGGATAGTTTCAGGCCTTAGTAAGGTGTTCTCAGGGCCGAAATGCAGGAGGCTGTTGATCTCTCAGCAAGGTGCGGAAGCTGATGGGCAGGGAGGGGCTAAACAACTAAAGGCAAAAAAAATGTGGAAAAGAAGATAATAGAAGGTGCCAGAAAGTTGCAGGATGATATGGCATGATTGACAAGTTAAAGGGAAGGACAGCGGGAGTGTTTTAAATAGGCTTGCAGAGTGGTTGTCAGGGCCCATGTGAGGTGRCAGCTTGCAAGATCAGAGGGTTGGTGCAATCCACCCTTCATTCTTTGCCTTGAGAAGGTTTCTGTAGGACAGATAGAAAAGGCTGAACCTTTGATTTGTTTACAGGCAGGTGTGGAAAGAAACGTCAGAGGTTTTTTTTTTTTAACCTGTTCTCAACCATTGCTGAAAGGCAGATTTCAAACAAAGATACAGCAACGATGCACTCCGAGAGATTCTGGAGGTGTTTCTCTGGCTGCCAGTTCAAGAAGAGCAATCTCCCTGGCCTCCTAAATGAGCTTGATTTATGGGTACGTGGCGAGGGAGGGTGTCGCATTTGTTCTCAAGGTTGGYGTTGTTCACCTTATGATACATGCATACATAACACCGGTTGGTATTGCCAAGGAATGCGCTGTGTTTTCCCTGGGATTTCCATCTGGAATGTCCTGCATTTCCTTTGAATATCCTCTCAGAATGAAGTGGAAGTTGATCTAGAGGACAAGGGAGGCTGTTCCTCTTGGACACGTGGTCAGGGAAATGTGCTGAAGATTTCTTAGACTCAAGTCATTTCCTTGCTACATGTTAGAATCTGCCGTCCTGCAGTGGTCGAAACCCAGTAAAAACTCTTAACACTTCTTCAAGTAAGAATCTCTTATCCTTTGTACGTAGGAACCATCTCTTAGCCTGAACATGCGATGCAGTAACTCATAGCGGGGTTAGGAATGCAGTGAGCAGTCAGCTCTTAAGCGCAGGTAGCCAGCATCCTTTCAGTGGGTTTTTTGGAAGTTTCCGTTCCTGAGGCAGCTGCCATCACCTCTTTTCAGGTTTGTCCTCACCCTGAGCTTTTGAGGTAAGAATCAGCGACATGTAACTGAGTCTCTGGGCATGCAGCGTTAGGCCAGAGTGACGAGAGAGGACACTCCCGGGGATAAACCAGCAATGCCATGGACTTCGCCTAACCAAGTGGAAGCCTCTGAGAAGGGTGCTAGGGAGTCTTTACTGGCACAGGAATTTTGTCTGTGTTACCTGCATTCATGCTSCCAGCCCTGAGGGAAGAGTAGCCCGGTGATCTTCTCTGCAGTTTGTTCAGTTGTAGTTGTAACTTGGAATGCCAAAACTTTGATGGGAGATTTAACGTATAATTTTGCTAGACTAATACTGATTGTTTTGGAAGTAGCTTATAGACGTGTTCGTCTTTGGGGGAGAAGGGGACTAATTTGCTGAGAAATACTTTGGTCATCATTCCCACTAAATGTGTGTAAAGAGATAAATGAGACCTTTCTGCTACTGAAACCCAGAACAGTAGTTATTGCTGTYCTTTGAGCTTCTACCTTAAGCTTAGGGAGAATTGGGAGATTGATCCAAAGGAGAAATAAGGAAGATTTTGTATAAAGACCATCAAAGTCCTAATTTCCTCAGGTCTAACCAAAGCCACAGAAGGTACAAAAATGGCGGTCTCAAAGGTGAATTTATTGTTTTGTCTTACTGTTTGTTGCAAAGCCCTGAGCTGCTGAAGGACTGTAAAGTTTTATTTTATGATCCTGCTGGTAAAGAGATGCATGTAATTTACTGTACGAGTTCTTACAGACTTGACTAACAACAAGTCTGACCCAGAGTTCAAAGAAATTATGGCTCCTATTGCTTTATAGCTGCTGTCAAATATATTATCTGTACTACAGTTGTGTCTCAATGCCTTCTGCACAAGGTGTTAGGCAAAGATGCTGTAAAGAGAGAGCTCTTGCATCCTGCAAGCTTTCATGAAGAGGGCAGGAGTGGGACAAGACTGCAGCCATCTAAAAAACGTGTACCGGCTCCATCAGAACTTGCAGGCTTGATTATGGGTGAAATGTGGGTGAAACAGCTTCAAAATCCGTGTTACTCTTACTGTTGACGCTATTGTACCGTGGGAAATTGAGGCATCGAGCAATTAAGTAACTTGCCCAAGGTTATCAAGGATGTGTGGCAGAACCGTGGACCTGACCCAAATCACCTGATTCCCTGCTCAGTGCCTCCCCTCGAGACCTCTCTGGTTGCCTTTGGGTGTACTGCCACACTAGAAGCAACACAGGGTGTTTGCAACTGATCTGGTTTCAAATGCATTTTTGACATTTCTGAGATCTTAGACTCTGTTTCAGTGATGTGTATCATTCCCTCTATGTCCTGAGGCCTTTCAAACATAGCAGTAYGTATTTTACAGTGCTGCTGTTTGGTTTTATTTCTCTGATAGTTGACTTTTTTTCTGAATAATTTGAGGCAGCCAAAAGAGTACATTTTTTGATTTCTTCGCAAAGCTTGAGCTATGCTCACAGAGCTTAGCAGGAGCTTTTTGCTCTTCACTGATAGCTGCATATTTTACTTATTGTCTCCAGCAGGTTAATACACYGATATTTGCGTATTCTGTAAAGATGGAGACCAAAATTTTAAAAAGTAACTAATCATATGAGTTACTGACCAAAAATACACAAATTGCTGAGAAAAAAAACATACTGTGGTCTGGAAGGGGGCCTCAGTAAGCCATAGTAAATATCTAATTTCTTTGTTGGACGATTCTGTATGCTTTTCCGTGACTTCCAAGAGATGCTAGATCTTAAGCCACAGGGGAGAATAATTATATTTCATAGTCACAATGGCTTTGTGTAATATTCCTATGGTGTCTTTACCTTCAAAGTGACTTTTGAGCATTCAGTAATGTCTCTGAYGCTCTTTGAAGATCTCAAAGATCCATCTAAATGCTGAATGTTGTGATTATGCCGGATTAAGCCACGTGAAGTAGCCTTGTGACCCCTATTTTCGGAGACTCAGGCCTCCCGTTTTCCTTTGCCTCCCTTCATGTTGCTGCTGCTGTGCTGACGGAGGTGCTGCTGGAGGCTGCCCGTCCAACCTTGAGACAGACTGAGCAGGCCCAGACAGCCCCAAGCCCTRCTGACCTCTCTCTGTTTGTGCTACCAGGACTGCTCATGCAGCACTGAGACATCTGATGCACTAGGTGACTGCAGAGTGGTCAGGGACAGACAAAGAGACTTGCCTGAGGCTATGGAAGGAAGCAAAGTTGGAGCTCAAGTCGGAGAGTTAGACTTCCAGGCTCTCCTTCGTGAGGTCAGGGCACGTTTCTACCATCTCTGCATGAAGTTATGGAAGACCAGTTCTCAGCCAGTGCCAAGCAGGGTGGCCAGTCCGCAGCTCCAGATGATCCAGCTGCAGAGATAGTGGTGTGACTCTAACTGGCGATGCTTGGCATGGTGGAGTCTAGCAATGCCATCTCTGTATAGCACAGATTGAAGTGACCTCTCCAGCTTAAATAAATCACCATGTGTGCTCAGGCTTGCCCAATAACATGCACCGTGTCATGGTCACCAAGCAGGGGCTCTGCGTAGCTGTCATAGGACAGGGGTGGATGTGTTTTGGGTGCCTCCTTCTAAACATTYGTGGGCATGGGTGCTGCTTTCTGTATAACCCAACACATTTGAACTTTGCCACTTGCAAAATGCGAATAACGATGCAAATCAAATCCGAGGGCCTGGTTTAAACAGTGACCTCAAACAGTCCTTCAAATCTCATTAATAATGATAGGATTAATGAATTATTATCATTTATGGTGATGTAGGAATAGCATGAGCTTATTTGTTAATGAACTTGCCAGATGACTTGCCTGACATGATTATATTGCTATCTCCTTGGAGCACATGCCCTGATCTTAGCACCACATTACTCCAGTCCCTGACTGAGATCTGTTACCATCTGTAACAGCACTGGCATAGAAAAAGGAGGAAAGTTTGTGCTAAACCCTCTGAGATACAACATTATGAAATGTTTGTTTCCCAGATTATTAAAAACTCAAATAGCCATCTGGCCAAAACCAGAGATGCATATRGCTGTATCTACAGCTTAATGACATTCAGCTGTGAGGACGACTGGTCTGCAGCTTTTGAGACTGGGAGATGGAGACCATGCTCTGCCACTAATCTTAGGGAAGTCTCCTCACAGCTGACCTTGGTCTTTTTATGGCCGATGTGCAGTTGCAAGTTCAGCTAACTTTTAGGAGGTGTCTGAAACTCAAAGGACATTTCAGTCAGGAATGTAATACGCCTYTTATGCCTCCAGCTGGCCTCAAGTGCTGTGAAACCACCAGAACGTGCTACAAGCACAGGTTACTCTAGTGATGATCCTCACTGTTAAAGATGTCCCGTATTTTAGGCTGCATTTGCCTGGCCTCAGCATCTGTCTGGGGGATATCACTGTGTCTTAACTCTCAGCAACTTGAATTTGCAAAGTTAGGCCTGAAGTATGGTGGCAACAGGCTTTCACGTGCCACTTCAGTGGCTTAGCGTTGGTAGGAGCTGCATGGGGCTCTGAAAATAAGGCCACTGTGCCACCGACTTCATTATGTTTAGCAGGCGTGCTCTCTCTCATCTATAGCTTATCTGGAGTAGAGCTATACTGCTGTAAATACAGCACTCGGTTATTCCCTGTTCTTGGACGGTGATGTACAGCAGAAAATGGGACCTGAGGATCTCCTTCCTCATGAGTCATTGACTTCTGCTTCTGCTCTCAGTTTCCCTATTTGTACAATAAAGATAATAAGATTTATGTGCCTCAAAGCTCACAAGCATCACAGATATATGCAGACTGCTCTGGTCTCTTTAGCTCTAAGCTGGTGTGTGTTATACAATTGTAAACAAACGTGGAGATGTATTTTCTAGATAATTTACACTTTTCAGGAGAAGCCCGAATGTAATATGACAGCAATGACTTCCTTCTAATAGAATTTTTAGTTCATTATATTGACTATACAGTGCAAGCTCATATCCTGAAGGGGTGTCGCTGGAAGGAGGAATAGGGGGGAAAGCATCTGTTTTCATTCTGGCTTCTGTTTTGACCAGCAAATATAATGGCACATGACCGCTGAGCCGACAGTAATCCAGTTACAAAAGTCTTCAGAGTTACTGCACCAACCAAATTAAACTTGATTACATCCAATTATGCTGAAAAGCCAGACAACAGCTCTTAGCTTGGGGTGAAGTAACTTCTTGCGATCGCATGCGGGGAGGCCTCGCAGGGTGTCAGGAGGATAATTGCTCGTTTGCTCTACCGCAGAGCACCATCTGCTCTTGGAGTAATGCGTAAGGATGTGAGGATATACCAGGGTCGGGTAAACAGGCAGGGGAGCCGAGCTAAGATTTCTCCCYGCTTGTTTTATTATGATTTGTTTTATGGTTGCTTGCCCAGAGCCCGGCTGTAGTCAGAGCCACGTTGAGCCAAATAGTGTCTGGAGAGAGAGTCCTTCCCATACCCAGCTCATATGGTCTAAACAGGGAGAAAAAATAAATAAATAAATGCAAAGAAAAAGAAAAAAAAAGAAAAAGAAAAAGAAAAAGAAAAAGAAAAAGAAAAAGAAAAAGAAAAAGAAAAAGAAAAAGAAAAAGAAAAAGAAAAAGAAAAAAAGGATGAAGTGGCCTCTATGCTTAACTCAGAAAGCATCCATGTCTGGAGCACAGGCTGGTGGTCTTACCACTAGGCAAGGTTACCCTGGTTTTCTGTCCTGAGAAGATGAGAAGAAAATTTGAAAACTCCCATTTCCCTGCTCTTCCTCTCCCCAGGGGAAACAGCGTAAGTGAAAATAACGGTAAACAGAGCTGCCAAAAATGTATCTGGATCTAGGCGGAAGAGTTTGCGGGAGGAATTCTGATCCATTTCCTTCCAGATGGATAGACTAGATGTAAAGAAGTTCCAATCTGAGCCCCAGATTTGGGAATATTTCAGTAGCATCTTGGTGTGGTTTAGCTCCAGGCAAAACCACTTGAAACTATCCAGTGTAGTGAGAGAAGCATGACTGGGCTTTAGCTTGGAGTRTGGTTTGTGTGTAGGAAAATCCATTTAATTATCTTCAAGAGCAAAGAATAGAAGTGCTCCACCAGCTGCCCTGGAGCCTGGCCGAGCTGCATCCACAGAAAGGTCCAGCTCAGCAACCCAGACATCATCACTGTGCTGCCTGGTGTGTTGCCTCCACAACGATACGCCAGGTTTCACCGTGATCCCCAACAGAAAGGGGATRAAGCAGGTTTGATCTATCACTTTCCCACCACCACCTTGGAAGAGCAACACCTACTTTTCACTACTAGCAATTGGACCGCTAAGTCCAAGAGCAGACTTAGATGCATGATGACCCATGTGTCATCTCTTCCTTTCTCCCTTTTTTTGAGTCTCTGCTGAGGCATCGGAGATACGATGCCTCTGTCTTTGCCCGAACACTAGTGGAAATGCTTCAGCCTCATCATCTCAGAGCATCCTGTGCTACCATTGCCCCAGCTCGTGGAAAGCAGCCAGTGCTGTCTGTCACACAGGGGAAAGGACGGTCTTGCCGTTTGGCTTTGATTACGGGCTGCTCTTGGGGGCCTGCTGTGCTCTTTTATGGAGGATGCAAGACTCCGGTTCTCCTTGGAAGAGATGAATTTTTAACCTTGAACATTTTTTTTTCATGAAATAAAGGAAGCCGTTTGCCTCCAGCTCTGCTGCAGGAGCTGTTCGGTGAAGATAAAGCCAGGTCGTGTTGTTGCGGAGCCGGACCTCAAGAGACCGAGCGTTCGCTCCGGATGAGAAGCAGGCACGTATCGCAAAGCAGCACGGCCGCCTTTTGAAGCCCGTCCCCCTCCAGCACGTTGAGGGTTATRTTAACCTCAGCACAGGGCATTTCCAAGGGGTTAGTGCCTGGCTGGGGTAAGTAGCCCAAAGCATTTCACCCGGCTGGTCCTTAATCCCCAGGAAATGCCCTGGGGCTCTGTCCTGGCTGCCTGCACACCCAAAACCCGGGGTGTGGAGSGGGGACACCGCGCTCTCCGCAGCTTTCCCTTCTGCCAGTAGATGGCACAGCTCATTCGAGCAAATCTGGAGCGGTGGCAGGCCTTGCGGTCTGATTCTTAGAAGTTGTGATTTTTTTTCACACGTACATTTCGGTTCCCTTGCAACCAAGAACGGGGAAGTGCGCGGCGGATTCCGATTAAAAAAGCGGCGGCTGCCGCCGCGGGAAGCTCCCTCGCCCTGCTTTCGCGGCACGGCGAGGTGATTTTGCCCGGTTTTCGGCCGAGGCTGCTGGCTGCCCGCTCGGACTCCGGAGATTCGCGCCATCGGCTGGGGCCAGCCCGAGTCCAGGCTCCGCCGTCGGGTGGAAGAACAGCTTGAAGCTGGGAGAACTGTCGTGAGCGTGCGAGTGCTGCCAACTGAGAGCCGTGCTCGTGGAGCGTGATCGCTGCAACTCCTAGAAGCGCTTGGAGCAGTACTTGCGTGGCCAGATGCTTTAAGCGGTACCGGCGTTAGAAAGTGTTGTAACATGACATGTGTGGAAGAAAATGTGATCTGGCAGCACGATGCCGGAATTAACTTGATGTTCTCACTCGGAGTGCAGCCGCGGCAGAGTCAGGCAGGCACGTTCCCATGCAGCGTCGTCGTCTCAAACATTTTTCTTTATTTTATTTTTTTTGCATGGAGCTTACATTTTACGCTTGTGGTGGTAGCGTGCTTAAGAGCACGTAAAATGCAAGCTGTTTCATTTGCCCTCCGAAAGCCGTGGCAGTCTAGGGTACGCGCGTTAGCTTTTCGCAGTGGGCACAGCCAAGACGTTTGGAAAAAAATCCTTGGGGGTTCTTCATCCTTTGAATGCTGTTCAGATACATCTTGTGATATAACAAGGTCAGCAAGTTGGATCCAAAATAAAGAGTGAAAGGAGCAAGGGAGCAGGCGAACATGATCAAGGGCTGTCCCCAAATGGGTGACAACTCATTCCAGTCCAGTTCCATGCAAATGGGATAACTGCGGGACGTTTCTTTTAGACGCCTGTGGCCCGAACGAAGCGCTTTCCACGCGGCGTGGTGAGAGCTGTTAGCATAAAAATGCGGACGGGGTTCTTCGTGACCGGTTTGAAGGCTGATATCACTTTGCATCAATGTCAGYGTGAGGGAATTCCTAACCTGTGAATCATTAACGTGCTCTTTGGAAGGGATTTGTATGGTATCAGCGTATTAATAATGAGAACCGACGGTCTGTGCTCGATTATGTCTTAGGAAGTCCGTGGTAAGTCGCTGACTTCCCTGGATGTTGGGAAGACCTCTGAGATGGAGAAGATCGGTCACCGGGAAGCAATMTCTTCCCCGTGAGCGTGCAAAGCACCTCAGTAAGCTGGGGGAGATTTAGAGGTGCCGCCTCGCGGGCAGCACGAACCGATGCAGCCCCGGTGCTCTGAATACAGCGGTTCCGATGTACGTCACCGGAGAAGTGGCCTCTCCGTCTTCTCCAGCTCTCAGTCCCACCAGGCGGAGCGCGTTTTCGGAGGTGCTGAGCTGACGAGAGTCGGCCTCTGTGGAAAGATGGCTCCACGCTTGCGTAGGATCGAGCCCGCGGTTTGGGCAGCGAAAAGGTGGAAAAGCTGCCTTTTAGGCTTCTCGTTTCCCTTATGGAAAAAGAACGAGCGTTTTKAAAAATAAATGATGCACTTGTTGTTTAAGGGCTTGGTTAGTCCCCTCCTTCCAGCGTTCACAAGGACAACAAACAGTGCTCGGCTTAAGCACGTTGCCCCCGTCTTGAGAAGAGGTGCCACCCCCACCTCTCCGAGGCAYTGCAAGCTTTAATTACTGCCCATAATGTCACGATGCATGATCCCCGCTTGAACAGCGTTGAATAAAAACTGTTGGTGTGGGACTTACAGACGAGCATCCAGCCGGCATCTAGGTGCTACTGCACCAGACACGGTCCAAAACGAGGGACTGTCCTTGTCCGCGTGGGTTGGAGCTGTTGACAAAACGCAGTGAAGGGAAACTGAGGCAGGGAGGGACGATTTTGATGTGCCCGAGCAGGTTTTAGGGCARAGCTGTCATACAGAGGCAGGTTGGGGAAATGCATCTCCAATGTTGTGTTTTCCCAGCAAGTGGATAGGGGTAAACGCATTCAGAGCTAGCAAAACTCAGCACTGGAGAACTTTTCTTTCGGTGCAATTTCCAGATTTTTGCGTCTAAGGAAGGAAAAAAAAAAAAGAAGGTTTAGAGCATGAGCCTCCTCTCAGGGCTGTTGAAGGGACTTTTTGGTGGTGCCTCGGCTGGGGAAAGGATCAGACCTTGGAGTGTTTCTAGATCTGGAAGAGGATGGGTAAATCTCAGCTAGGGTACAATACACTGCAATACAAAACCCGGCTTGTCTGCGTGAGACTTTGGTGGCAGTCAGTCCCCCTTTCGGTGGGCGCTGCTCCATTATTTAAAAATCAGTAATAAAATATGAAGCTTTTATTGATTCCACTCTCCTTTTTTTTTTTTCCATGAGGATTTTTTTTTTTTTTTTTTTT
>NW_028185572.1:37909-204950 GCF_003343005.1 Rhea americana | reverse complement strand
CGCGGCTCGCAGCCGCCGCCACGCGTGTCAGCGAGCCGCGGCGCCCGCGGGGGGCAGCCCGCTTCTCGGGCGGAGGGGGGGTTTCTAAAAAAAAAATTTTTATTAATTAATTTATTTATTAATTTATCGCCTGGGCTCGCCCCGTACCGCGCCTGGCGCCTTCGGAGATGGCTTTTTGCGGAGCACCTTTGTCCCCCCGAGTGAAGGTAGCGGCCTCGGACCCCCCTCCCGCTTACCCCCCGCCACGGCTGCTGCCCCCCTCCCCATCTGCGGTCTCCGTTCATCATTTGATGTTCAAACTCTTTGAAGATTGGACCAGTAGCGCTTCGGTAGCCTTTTTTTTTTCTTTTTTTTTGAATTATATATATTTTTTTCTGTGCGGCAATAGCGGCGGAGATCAAACAGCTCAAGGAAGTTGTAAAAGAGGGTCCAAATGCCAGCTCTGTCACATTCCCGCCTCAGTGAAAGAAATAACTGTTCTTTGCACCCGCCGCCTGACGCTCTAGCAGCGCGCCGCGAGCCCCGGAGCTCGGGACCGCGACGGCGCAAAGCCGCCGTCCTTGCGGCTCGGCGGCTGGAGCCAGAGCGCCGAGCGCTGGCTCCGGCGACCCAGCTCTGCCCTGTGCCGGCTCTTTCGCACCGCGGCATCCAGAGCGAGCGGGATGCTCTTGCTTCCCGGGATGCTCGTGCTTTCCCGGGAGCAAAACTATCCTTCGTTGCAGTTGCTTTTCCCCCGCCTCCCCTGCGTCTTGGAAAGCGCAGGCAAGGAAAGCATTGCCCGGGACTCCCCCTTGCTGTAGACCTGTTATTAACTGAAGCATCGCTGCACGCCCCAGAGTGGGAGGTGGAGGCGAGTAGTCCCGTTCCTCACACTGGGGCAGGGCTGGGGAGGTAACTGGTTCACGATTCAGGGCTTGCCCCGTCCCACGCGAGTGCAGCAGCACAGACTTTGGAGGTGCTGCATCTCCTCGCTTGGGACCATGCCTGTTTGCTCTTGGCCATCCTCGTTGTCATGCCTGTGAGGGTCAGGTTGCCACCAGGCTGCAGATCGACTGTGTGATGGAGCTGAGAGAAAATCCAGTTCCTTCACTCCCTGCCCCTTAAACGTACTGAGACAAAGCCTGATGTATGCAAGCAGGCTCTCTGCAAGATGGACAGACTGACTTTGTGCCTGCTGAACAGTGGAGGATGCTTTTAGCCTAATGGAGCAAAGCACCTTCCTCCCGCAGAAATCAACTAATTGCTGATACTGAGTCACCAGTGGCCTTAACTCATCAACCATCATTAGCTCTCCAGCATCTGCCCAATGAAAGGGTGCTCACATCGCCTTCTGAATATCTAGCTTGTGCTCCAGCATTCCAGCAAGAGCTGAATAAATCTGCTAAATGCTATACATGGGAGTGTGACACTCTAGTGGTTAGTGCTAATTATTGATGTGCATAAGAGTGCTTTTCATGCAGATGCATCCCAAAGTGCTTTGCAAGCCACCTATGTTTTGAAAACATCCTTATTCCCCCAAGAGGAAACGCAGCCCGTTCCAAAATGTGCCCGGCCGTCCTACGCAACGTTAGCGGGACAGGAAGCGGCGACGAACAAATGTAACTCAAGGGGATCGCTCYGTACCCTGGTCCCAGAGCTGTGGTCAGTGGGACTTCCCTTCAAGTCATGCCGGTTGCACTGGCTTCCTGTATGACCATGGGCCCGGCTTGCTGGATTTTGCCCAAATCAGAAGATTTTGAAGCCATTTTTTCTTAGGGAGCTTACTTCCTTTTCTTCTTCTTTCCTTCCTAGTTCCAGTTACATAGAGAAAAGTTCTGGTGAAGTGTGTCACAGGGAAAGTCAACAAATCACTGGCTGGAGAAGCGTGGCCTTAATTTGTGCTGTGCCTCGTTTGGTGTTGCCCTATCACTTTTTAATATAGAGAAGGTTATATTATATAACCATGCCATGTATTAAGAATGTTAGTGCTGAACTCCTTAGTACGGGTTCAAAGCATATGGATGTGACCAGGAGTCCAGACTCTTACAAAACCTACCACCACAGCAAAAACACATAGCCAGGACCTTGGTTTTCCACCACATGAAAGGTGAGTTTTCCGCCACTGTGGCGTTGTGCTGACTTCTGTACTGATCCAAAAGGAAAGCACCGAATTGCCACTTTTTRCCACTTTCCTCATGCCTGCAGTTTCCGTTCTGCAGGGAGAAAGAAGGAATCGCAGCCTGCAGGATGCTGCTAGTCGCGTTTGAAGTCTCTGCTTCTACTGCACTGACATAGGGACTCTGATAGATTTTATTTATTTTTTTTCAAGACAAGCACATTTCAGATGTGCGTGTCTGCACATGGGAGCGTGGCTGAAACTGCACTTGGAAGAGCTGGGCTTCTGTAAGCTCTCTCTTGTTTCGGTTTTACTTTTCAAAGAGATTCTTGGCAGGTGGGRAAGATGCTTAAATTTGCTTTCTACCTTCCTTCTTGATTTGTGGGGAAGGGGACGCTCCTCTGTGTTTAATCCATGCAGCGTTAATCTGCGTTTATGGCAGTACCTGCTCTGTTTCACTCTAGAGGCAGGAAGGCGTGTAGGGGAGGTTATGTGGTCTCTTAGGTGGGACCTCTTCGTACAGTGCGTTGGGTGGGGGTCAGGAATTATTGCTGTTCCCTTGGGTGAAATTTGTCTGATCAAACGATGATTACTTCGGGATGAGATGAACTGTGCCCTTTCCTGCCTCGCTAATGAGGGCATGTGCTATTTTGGGACRGGGGTTCATATGGACCCTAGACAGATTGGATATGAGCTCAGAGGTGCCCTACAGCTGCTACTGTAGTACTGGTAATAGGGAGTAACCAAAGAACGGCAGGTCAAAGGGAATGGAAATACCAAAATATCAACGCGAGTCTTAGTCCTGCTTGCAGCGCCAAGCTCCGGCGTCTGCTTGCTTGATTTGCAAACACTTTCRTACCTTCTCCCCTTTTGACTTTCACGCATGGAAGGATCTCCTTGCAGTCGGCCGCAGAGCACAGAGCTGTCTTTTAATTCTCCTCCTTAAAACTCCCATATCTTCCCCCCCCMAAAAAAAAATAAAAATAAAAGAAAGAAACAACCCCAAACAAAACCCTTGGCTTTACTTTTGTGGCTGATGAGCCGCGACCAGCGCATGTCGTGCTGGTCCGTACTGACTCACTGTCTCGTTTCTCACTGGACATGCCTGTCTGCTGGCTCCCGAGCTGTACGTGGGTTTGTTTCGTGTTTATACAGTGCCTGGCATGACAGGATTCAGGAGTGGGCTCTCTGGTGGCGAAGCAGTGCAAAACATAACTCTCGTAGTTAGATAAGAGCTTGTAGCTTCCTATCGTTAAATCACTGCACTTTGCCTGTTCATTTGCGTATCTTGAAGTCAGTGTGTTTTCTGGCTGGCTGAGACGTATGTCTACAGTTATGACTAAAATAAAATSTCCTCATCTTGCCTTGGTTTTACAATCCTTCAGCATTTTGCACTGGTTTAACTGGGAGGAGAATTTGGTTTTGTGCATCAGTGGTCATTTTTACCTCAAGTGGAAGAAGTTTCATGAGATCATCAGAAGACCTGGTCACCTGTGGGGCGAGCAGAAGGGGTTAAGGGAGMTCAAATGGGCTGGTCTGCTGAGATAGTGCAGCCCTGTTCACAGTAAAGAACCTCTTTTGGCCCTTGAAGTAGTTGCTTGATATCCCACCTGAGAATGTGTATCAAGAATATCTTCATTAAATAAGGCTGTGAGATGTGGGCTGAGATAGGAACCACTGAGGCAGAGAAGTCTTGGGTTGTTCAAATGCTTGAGGTACCAGRTCAGGTTTGGTGCTGTGCTAATCTGGATGAAGGTTTAGAGTCAGGGGAGAAGGCAAGGATGTGCCTTTAACCCCACAGCACAATACAGGAAAATTGCTATTAAACAAAGCAATAGCCTTTTTCTTTATCTGCAAGGAGTTTTAACGGGTAGCTGTCACGTTTGGTGCTATGTTTAGTTCAGGGTGCTCTCTGAATAGAGAATAGGAACCGGTTACAGAGAATCCTGAGAAAGACAGTAAAAATGTGCAGAAATCTAGAAAACATGGGAAGATTGAAGGAAATGAGGTTGTTTAGTCTAGGGATGAGAGGAGTATATAAAAGGTAGCTGCAAAGGGGAAGGGAGTAGGCTGTTCTCCATGTCCAGGGCAGAAAGGCCAAGAAGTGAAGAGCTCAAACTGCTGCAAAGGAAATCAGTGTTAGGAAAAACTTCCTAACCTCAAACTGCAAGAAGAGTGAAGCAGTGGAAAAGATGGCCTGGGAAGGGCTCGGYATCTCCGTCAGTGGAAGTTTCTAAGAGCAGGTTGGCCAAAGGAGTACTTCAGGAGAGCCGATCCTGCTTTCAGGCAATGGAAGAAATTTGCCGAGTTCTCCGAGTCCCTTCCAGTGCTGGTTTAGGTGCATGTATGGATTTCTAGCCTGAATTCAGGAGGAATAGCAAAAAGGTGTTAGGGCACAAATYGTCTCTGGGATCCGCTGACTGGTCTCATTAAATACTTGTGGAAGTCCTCCAAGCCAGT
Organism: Rhea americana; assembly: GCF_003343005.1. Taxonomy (NCBI): domain Eukaryota; kingdom Metazoa; phylum Chordata; class Aves; order Rheiformes; family Rheidae; genus Rhea; species Rhea americana. The sequence goes on along the minus strand of NW_028185572.1, from coordinate 200,395 downwards.
GTCTTTGCAGTGTCTTCGTGCAAAGCATCAGCAATGCTGAAGTCYATTGCTTTGCATTTTATTCCAGCTGTCAAGTTGTCTCAATGTACCTTACTCCTCCCTTATAATCTCCAGGTCTGATTCAAAAGGACCATCAGGTGTTTTAGCTGTTGTCTGTCATATGATTCAGAGGAAGGACAAACACTCGCTCCGCTGGAGCAGGAAAAGGTTTTGCAGGTCAAGGGGTGCACTTCTCTTCCAAGGGCAGTGCCCTCTAGCACGCAGGCAGCACCGCCTCTCTTGTGCAATGCTGCACAAAGATTGTGCACCCTCCATAACTTGTTTCTCTACTGCATCATTACTGATGATTCAAAACACACAACCTCTTTCCTGTAATCTTCCCTCTGGGTCATTTTGGTTGGGAGTACGGGGGCTATGTTTCTTTGCCCAATTGTAACACTTGTCTGAGGTGATCAGCCAGGATTATATTTTAATCCTGATACTCTCAACATGTATCTGCAGTTTCCCATCCATCCAAGAYGGACTAGCTGAGTGACAGCCCTGTTAAAAGGGTCTAAGGGTTACAGTGGAACCAAGCAGAGTGGRGCCAGTGGTATGGTCATATCCAGTGAGATAAACCATGAGCTGGGCTATGTTAGGAGAATGGTGGCCTGTGGATCAAGGGGTGYTGTTATCCTCCCTAGTTCGTGCTTATGAGGCTGCACCTGCAATATTGTTGTCTCTTTTGGGCTCCACATGCTAAGAAGGGTGTTRAGTAACTGAAGTCCAGTAGAGGACTTACCAACGTGGTTAGGGGCCAAGGGTACAAGATCCATCAGGAAAAGTAAAGTAAGCTGGGCTTGTTCAGCCTGGTGAAGAGGAGGCAAAGAGGCAATTTAATAATTTAGAGCTGCTTGAAGGGTGGTTACAGGGATGACCRAGCCAGACTCTTCTCAGTGGTGGCAGGTGACATGGCTAGGAGCAACAGCCACAAAGTGCAGCTTTGGAGATATAGGTTGGACATTGGGGAAACAGTTAGGAGGGCTGTGGTGCGCTRGAAGAGGTCATCTGCAGAGCTTGTGGGATCTCCAGCTCTGGAGATTTTCAAGACTTAGCTAGAGAAAGTCTCAGCTGACCTGATCTGCTGGCGATAGTCCCATCTCAAATGAGAGCTTGATCTAGAGACCTCCAGAGGTGCCTTCCAACCCGAAGCATCTGATACCGCTGTGGCACTATGCAGAGATGCTATGCTAGGAAGCAGCACGGCTGCTTTAGCAGAGCTCTCCACCCAGGTGTATATTCCATGTTTCATTTTTTAATGAGGCTAACGACCTCGGGGAGGTACTGTGCTAAGACAGCTACTCTGCTGAGACTCAAACTGGTTTGGTCAGAGCTAGCTTGCATGTCTTGCCAAGGTGCTGCATTGGTCAAGGTGAACATGCCCTTAGAGGTACGAGGATTGCATGTTGTGCAGGGAGTGAAACCTCCGTTTTCYGCATGGTTAGGCTTTGTGAAGACAGCTTGAATAAATCTTTAGCTGTCTATCATGACTGCATCATGACCTCAGAACTGGCCAATGGCCCTGGCAAAGTCCAGGGTGGATGTAAAAGATTGATGATGGCAAAACATAGGTTGAGCTTAAGAAAGACAAACAATACTTAAGGAAAGTATAACAGGAAGCTGGATTCATTTTTCTTTGGAAGAGACCAGAAATGATACTGAAGCCTTTTTTAATTTTCTCTTAAAGCAAGTGCCGTATGCGTGAGGTGATGTAATAGTGTTTACCAGACTAAAGCACATAATTTATAGTAGTGACTCAAATGCAGAGCAAATATTATTTATTTGGATTACAGTAGCAGCTGAGGTGACTGGGAATGAGGCTGTGATGAGCCAGGCATTTATGTTCAGTGGGACCAAATCTTCCTGAAGGGTTTAGTCTGAGTGGGGAAACTGAGACACGGAGGAAGTCGGTGCTTTTGCTTGCACTTCGTAAAAGATCATTCCCACAGCTGAACTTGACTTTACTACTTCTACCTTAGACAGGGATTTTTGAGCTGCTGCTCACAAACTGCAGCTGGTGTGTGAAGCTATGGAAAATGATTTGAAGTGATCTGCAGAGGTGCACRGTACTCCCAGCGAGTATTTTGACAAGGAAGGGCGCATGATGGTCTGRGGATGTGGCCAGGGGCTCTCCTAGACTAGATGGTCCTTCCAACTCTCTGAAGTCCTACTTCTCTGTCATAATGCTGATGTGTTATATCCTTGGATCTTATAACACCTAATAGTGGTGATGATGCATATTTATCCCCGTCTTTCAAGGTGGAAGAATTGCGGAATAGAGACTTTGATTTACTTCAAAGCACACTGAGTGCAGTAATGGAGCTGAAGGAGGTATCTAAATGGTCTCTGCCGTTTGGTATGAATCTCTTTCACCTTTCATCTCTTCTCCACAGGATGGACTCATCCTGCCAAGGGTTTGGGGAAAAAAAAGGAGGTTAACTCCAGTGGAAGCCGTATACAAATACTCATTATCCCACACCGTCCTCTGGCAGTGTCAYTTGGTGGAATTTTAATTGCAGCACACCTAGGCCTATCACTCGGCCGAGAGGCGGCACGTAAACACAGTCTGCGGTGATTTCCTCATCCAGAGCCGCAAGCGAGCTCAGCCACCCTTGTCTGCCTTGGGACCTGGCTCTGGTACCGCTCCTCASTCCTTAGTGCCATTTTCTCTAAAGACCCCCCAAAGGAAGGAAGGATGCTGTCGCCTTTGCTTTCTCTTTCTGAGATGCTGTAGCTAAGGATCAGAATTCTTTGGGGAGTTTAGATTCTATGAGCCACATCTTCTAGATGGTCTTCTAGATGGTCACATGGTCTTCTAGAGCTTCCTAGATCTCGTAGTGGTGTGTCTCTGAGCAGCAGCTGTGATAGCACTCGTATCGGAGATGCTAGGAACAAACCTGCCCCCAAAATTTTCATCTGAAAACAGTGCCTAGCAGAGACAAGCAGCATGTTCCTCTCTCCACAGGGTCATACRGTGGCTCTCCTGCTGCCAGATGATCTGTGTTCCTTATCCCTGAACCTTTCCCAGCGTACCACACTGCAGGATCAAATAAGCTGAGTGGTGCGATTGGGCAGCAGGGAGAAGTTGGATTGTTTTTCGGTTTGGCTTTTTCAGCCTCCCATCCCAGCTGATAAGTCACCAGTGTTAGGAATGAAATGTTTACAAAACACTGGTGTGCACCATTCTGTTAATATCACACCACACTCGRATGCTTTTCAGCAAAAGCTTTTAGAGTTACGGTCCTGAAAAGGCTGCTGCAAAATGGTCCGTGTCTCCCTCTCACGAAAGGGTTGCTCTTACCTGTGTATTTTTTTTCAAGCTGAATCTGGAAATGTTTGAAGGACGACTGAACAGCTTGCTACCAAGGGAAATGAGCTGCGTGGCTAGCCCAGCTTCAAGCAGCAGCAAACTGGCAGAGAACAGACTACACCTGAGCTCGTGTAGATGCAGCCTGTGGTCTGTGTTTGTTTTGTTTCTTTTTTGCCATTAGCAGCAGAATAAGCAAATACTTAGTCATCATGGAATCACAGAAAACAAACCTGAGACATCTAGAAGTGATGCAGACCATGTGCGTGCCTCGAGGCGAACGCAGTTACTTACACCTCAAGTATGCCTTTCAAGACATGGGGGGTTTTTTTTTGGATTTACAAATAGGAATTCTTCGAGGTCGGTGTGTACAAACCTGTACAGTCTGGATGGTGCAGTCTTGCGCCTGTCATCAGTCATATCTATCCACACAGCAATTTAAAAGTGTGCTGTGTTCAAGCAAACAAACAAACAAAATAAATCAGCGCTGGTCCAAAAGAGCTCATGGTCTTTAGCCTGCAAGCTGCGCCTTTAAAGAGCAAGAGGAAAATGTGAGTGCTGTAAGCATGTGTTTCTTGCTGTGTAAGATAGCCAGCGGAGCCTGTTTCTCCAGTGAATCTGGAACAATTTGATGCCAGCAACCTGGGGTGKGGGGGGTGGATTTCATTTCTGGATTTGTCTTTTCTTATTCAGTTCCCTTCTTCTGAGCTGTTGCACAGTTTTCCTGGAGAAAGTTAGACGTATCTGGGAAATCTTGCATCAGTCTGCTCGTCTGCATTACACTAATACCTAGAAATGAATTTCTCCGTCCAAATGTGAAATTTCTCGCCTGAAATGATGCCTGTTCAGGATGGGAGGTTCAGTCTTGGGCCATAAATGGGACATTTTTATTTATAGTTTAAAGCTGCCTTTGAAGCAGGAGCAGTTCAGAACAGTGCTTAGACATTTCTGTATTAATGCTCCTTCCTTGCTGTTGCTTGGAAGGATCTTCCACCTCTGCTATTATGGATATTTCTTCACATGGCCTCTGAATTTTTAAATCCTATACGTTCATTCTTTCTCTTTTTCTCTGAATATTGCTAGCAGTCTCTTTGGATTGGCCATTTCTTTATTTCTTCTGCTGCCCAAGACCCTTTGGACAACATTTCCATTATGTCTTCTGGATAATGCTGAGCTGCTGTCCTAGGAGGATCTCAGTACTTGTTATGCATCTTATTCCATTTAAACCTGGTATTTTCCAAAGGCATTTGCTTTGGAAGGCATTTAGACATCTCTTTGGTGGAGTTCCAGCTCTCACATCCATATGGTAAGATGGAAATAACATGTGAGTCAAAGATTTGTGGTCTTTGAATTTTGTAGATTTTCAGTGATTAAGTTTTGTCGGCGATCACAGCTGCTGCCTTGCCTGTTTAGATTCCTTGCTGACTTTCTGGACATCCCCATGGACTTTCACATTGCTGCCAAAGATATATGTTGACTTGCTAAGTATGTTCCTTTGCCACTCAACATAATCCCTGAACTGGATTATATCTCATTTCTAAAAATGATTAGGAAACCTTTCTTTTGCTCTTTTTTTTTTTTCCCCGTGGTGATGTTGAGGCGTCTTCTGATCTTTTGGTTTCAAAGAATCGTGTTACTTGTATGCTGTAGATCTGGTACYGTGGAGTGCATTGAACCAGGTGACACCTAGGTTACATGTTACTGYGCTTTTTTCCCTCCCTCCCCATATTAATGTCAATAATCGTGCTAAATGGAATTATTAGTCATTGTGCTGGTCACTTCTGCAAATCTTCTTTTACATACTTATTTAGGCAACTCTCGGTCGTGATTTTGCAGTTGTTTTGGCGGGGAAGGACAACTCCCAGTTTCTGACCGCTCCCCAGATGCTCTTGGCTTGAAGCAATGCCCCATGGAAAAGGGAAGATTTACTACATGACTCATATCAAGGCCTTGGTGCTCCTTAATTGCATCTCCCTCGCAAAGTCACCACGACYGTCCCTGTGTAGGACATTGCTCCGGCTAATCGCCTCCATGCCTGGATACATCTAARTCTCCTTTCTCTTCATGCGTGTTTGAGAGCGACCTAGCACAGGAAGGGGCAAACAAAATAAATATCCTTTCCAGCTTATTGACAGCAAGAAAACAGATGAGCTGCTTTCATGCCATCGATATCGGGCATAGCTTCTTTGATTCTGGGTCTTCTGCAGCTCTCTGTGCTGTTCCTAAATAACTCCCTCCAGATAGGAAGCTCATAGGAAAATGTCATTTGCTTTGATTTTAGGCAGAAGCAATGACTTGAGGCTTGTTTGCTCCCTTTCTCCTTTCCTGCCTGTCAGCCCTTGCAGGCTGTGCATGGCACGTAATGTCAGATTGGGGTTTCCAGCGGGAAGAGCGCGGCGATAGGGAATARAGTGGCCCACTGTTTTGTGGGTCAGGGAGCAGAGCCAGGATGGCAGGAGAGAGGGGAGCAGAGCTGGCAGCGGAGCCCCATCCCTACCTCCAGCACCACATGACGTTATAGTATCCATAGCTGTCAGCACTCCTGCAGACAGTGAGTGGTCCATAACCAATGCAGACTCAAAGCCTGTAGGGGGGAAAAAGTAAATAATTAAAAAAAAGCAAATACAAAACCCAGACAGAAGAGATCAGATATGTGGAATGACTTGAGATGTGAGGAGTGTATGGTCTGGGGGGCTCTAGGCTGTGCTGAGCGGAAGGAGCGATGAGAAATCATGTTCCTGCAGCAAACCAGAAATTGGGGATTGGAGTTCGAAGCTAGCAGTGTGTGCGGAGTTATGCAGGCCGGATAACAGAGAGTTTTTCTCCCAGCAATCAGGACTGTGTCCTGCAGAAATGTGTGTGGGTGGACTGCTGACAGCAGAGCCTTCGATGACGGGTAATGTGTGCGATTAGGAGCCTGGGAAAGCTTTCCATGATGAGCCTCTGCAATGTTGAAGGATGTCCACCTTCCAAAGAAAGTGAATGAGAACATGCTTGGTAAAAGCATGTAGGTCATTGATGCAGATGATGCCCGACGTCTGAGCCTGAGTTGTGGGACTTCTTACAGGAGCMCCCCAAGGCTCTTTTCCCAGTAGGTGACCAAAAATGTTTGTCACATCACTAAAATGCAGTGGGCTCTGATCATAGGACTGGTAAGCAACCGGACATGCAGCCATGAGAAAAATGTCCTRGCCCATCATCTGAATCCACCCATGTAACAAGATGAGTGGTCTCTAACTGTGTGACCTGACTTGCAGACTCACTTCTGTCTTGGCTGAACCCAATTCAGAGCCTRTGTTGATCCACTCTGCACTAAGGAAAGGTGATTAGCCATTTCTCTTCCATCAGCATCAAACTTAGAAATAGTCACAGCTGTTGAAGCTTGCAAGATTTTCGGCCTCTGCATCATTCAGCAGGTTCTGCTGAATTCTTTCTCCTATCAAATCTGAATTTGCACCTTCTAAGGAGATGAGACATGAGTAGTAAGAGTGTCTGGAGCAGTAGAATTTGATTCAACGAAGAGAACACTGGAAAGGAGAAAAATCTGTATTTTGAGATTTAAATGAGTCGAGTTGAGGGTAGGCCTTTCTTAGTGATGGGGGCTACCTCCATCTGCTTGTTCAGAGAGTTTCCAGATGGAACTGGGCATGTTTTGAAGTAGGACTATTAGATCCAGTTTCTGATCCAGGCCAACTCCATTGTACCCATGGAGGTACTCTCTGTTTTAAATTCCTGAGACGCATTCCCTTCAAAATCAACATAACAACAACCCAGAAAGGATCGAGCCATTGTCTTAAACAGCACAAAATATGTTGGCTGAGGCTTCAACTCAGAATCAATCAATACTCTCCTTTTAGCACCAAATCAGTACAGCCAGCTGGCATGCATATGGTCTCATGTATARCGTGCTATCACAGGGAGGCATACCAAAGAGTAAGATTTGAAGAAGGAGCAATGTGTAGAGGGTAAGGTTGTTTGCAATTCTTTAGTACTAAAGGCACTTCACCAGTTGTGTCTACATACAACAGAAGGCAGAGCTGCTTACAAGTCGGTGTCATGGCCAGCTCTTCATAAAACACTAGATGTTCAGTGGCTTATGTTAGATCATGGTTGCACTGAGTGTAGGGCTAAAAATGAGTATTTATAGTGTGCATTGACGATGTATGGGCTGCTGCCTACTGGGTAGCATCTCAACTGCTCTCTGCCACACGACCTTTACTGCTGATGGTGAGCTTCATGCTACCAAGGGATCAGATAATGTGGTGTTGGATCAACAGCAAGGTGCTTGAGTTTGGAGTTGCTGTGGTGTGCATCCATGAAATTTTATTCGGCTACAGGCTTTCTGCCCTGGTTTGAACCTTGTGCACATGGTCTGAACTAGAAATAAACATGGGAAGCAGAGTGACATCTGTCCTGTGTTATTCATAGGATGTTCATGGGGCTCTTTGTAATGTCGTATGAATTAATGGTTAACTAGCACATTTGATGAAAGCATTCAGTATGTGATGTTTCTCTCCATCCTTGTGTATGGAAGAGTCTGCCATTACCAACTCAAAGTGCTGCTAAATACACTTTAGTTAAGGCTAGGTGAGATTAATACTAGACCTGCATCTCTGAAGCACTCCTTATTTCAGACATGATCAAGTTGTTGGGTACCACCTGAGGATGAGACACTTCAAGATTTGCATTGATAATTAAAAAAAAAGAAAAAAAAAGTTTTAAAGCTTTTTCTTTGCATTTCTTTGTACCTGAAGCCTCCCACTAGCCATAGGATCTGGCAGTGACTGAAAGTGAGAAGGCAGAATGAYGTGTTCAGGGGTTAACTGTTCTTGAGTTATATGCACCTCTCTTTTGGATGTATTACTGTTAACTGAACTGTGATTTAGGCAAGGCTTTAACCAGCTTTTTCGTGCAGACAGTTCTATGGAAAGGCCTGGCCAAAACCTTCTGTTGGAATTGTTTCCTTCAAAACATGTGAGAGTTTTGACTAATTATCCTTTAAAAAAAAATCTGTTTACTAGAAAGCCAAACGCCAACAACAAGTATGTTCAGAAATGCAGCCACAGTGCTCTCAGCATTGTAACTCAGACGTCCCGTGTGTGGTTCCTCCATATGGACTGGATTCCCTGTGATGGATGCATCGTGGTGTCTCCGCAAGAGAAGAGATCGTGGTGCCTTTGGAGAGATGTGGCTTAGCCAAGAAGGCTCTCTCAGGGGAGCGGAGACACCCAAAGTACAACCGTCCTGAGGTATCTCTGAATGTGACTACTCATATCTGAGCCAAATAATTTTTTGGGCTACTATTTTTATATTACTTGAAAAGCTGACACTTTCTGACAAGCTCTTTCACTGCTGTGAGTGATTGCGATACTAATTAGGAAAGGAAGTACTYAAAATGTAGAGGAAGGATCAGGGTTTTTTTTTTTGTTTTGTTTTTTTTGTTGTTTTTTGGGTTTTTTTTTGTAGGTTGGTTCTCACTTTTGGTGTGTCGCCATAATAAAATATTAAAGGGTAGAACTCATTTCAGAAGTGTGAGAATCGCTTCCCAGGACTGAGCTTTGCTTCCCTAACCTGTCCGATGGGTGACTGCGGTACGTAGCATCTTCTAGTCTGAAAGCCATGGTCCCAAAACCTGCAYGTTTCTAATCCCGCTTTTCCTTGCCCCATGTCCCTGCCACCGCACGCTGAGAAGCTCAAGTCTTCTGAGCCTCGCACGTGACTTTCCTGAAATCAATAGGATAACGCTAGCAGTAAATTTGGCCTGTTTAAAAACTCACTCCATCTGCCAGACAGGAAAATCTGATGAGTGGAAAGTCAATCAGACATGGGAAAGGAGGGGGGAAGCGGAGYGGTTGTCATCAGCAGCGTGATCGTCGTAGGGTTGGCAGTGGGTTCCTGCCACATCAGAAAAGTCGGTGGATGGCCCATTTCGGGAGCGAATGCGCTGCGGTGCACATGTATGTGCTGGTGGCTGAACTCGGCTGGGTAATAAAGAGTAAATCTCCCATTGCCCTGCTTTAGAGTGTTATATTATAACGTGTTTAGTCCTATAATTTCGTATGGTGAGCTGGTAATTTACTACGATGTTTTGGGCCATCAGAGCCACAGTTAGAGGCTGTTAAGATAATTTAGTGGAGGTTTGTGGTTATAAAAACAATTTCCATTGTGACTAAGGATTCTAATAGATATTAAATTCTGCCAAGRGTTTTTTACTATTATTTCTTTTTTTCTGTATACTCCCCAGTGTTTCTGTTTTGACTTACAAATCTTACGGAATAAGCTGAGGGATAGCTATTATATAATGTTTTTTTAACTCATAAAATAGGAGTTATAAAAGATGATGTGATTAATGTAGTGTAATGTAGTTGTTCAGCAGTGCAGCTCTGAGTTATCCTACTTTTGGATGCTGATATTAGAGTTGTATTGTRTTAGGCAGCATGCGAAGCTATTGTAATGCAATTCCTTCTCATGTACATCGTTTTCAGTTGTAACATTTTTGGTAAAAGGGGAAATATTCTTCTCCACCCACCTGGCCTCATGCAAGAAAAATTGTACAGGATTAAGAACTAGTTTCTGAAATTTAAAGATAGACTTCAGTCTAGTAATGTAACACAAGATCCTCCTCTGAGTCTTCTGTTTGCTGCGTGAGCAGCATGATCCCACATGCTGGGCCAAAGGCTGCTTTGGTATGCATCTCTGAGAAATTCAGGTCTAAACGCGTGGAAACGATTCACCCAGTCTTTGTAACATCTGTTTGCAGAAGCAGGGAGTATTCCTACTGCTCGGCTGGTCCAAGTCAGAAATGGACTCAAGCTCTGTTCAATGTTGAACTGCCCTCAACTCTCAAGATGCCAGTGGTTCAGCTCTGATGCCAGAGGTCTCGGAAGCATTAGCCAGTTCTGACTGTAAAACCTCCAGGACCTCAGACATGAGTTTCCAAAAGTATCTTGCATCCATACAAATGCGGTCTCCCTTCCAGCACTGAGCATGCATTGGTCACTGTTGACCTCCTTGCTGGAGGCATGCATAGTTAGTGAACAAGACTACACAGGGATAGGGTTCACCATCCAAATGGAGAAGTAGTCGGTGGGAGAAGTGGCATGGTTTGCTGTGGGAATGCCTTGGCTCTACTACTCTGCTGTCTTAATGCAAATAATAATATTAATAATAATAAAAGTTTGAAGGCATAGTTTGGAATTGGATAGCCCTCCAGAAATAGGGTCTCCCTAGAGATATCTCTTACTTCCTGCTGGRCTGGAAATATTGCACTAATAGCCTTTATGCTTACATATTTAGGCATCTTTTGGAAACTAGAGCATGAAGGAATGCAAAATAATAAAGGAAATCAGCTGAAGTTGCTCAAACTTCAGAAAAGTATTTCATAGCATTTGATACGAGCTTCGGAAAGTGTTCCCCCATGCACTCCACCTGGAAAGGCATCTGAGCTAAACCCCAATATTCACAAATGTTTCTGAAGTTTTTTGAGATCTTCCAGACTTAGACTCTCTTTCTATAAATAACAATATTTAGTTTGAATGCATCTGAGCTCCTGGAAAGCATGGTCCTCAAACAGAGCACATTGCATCCTGATCCATATTCACTCCAACTCTGTCTTCAGGTGGTCTGAAGTGGGCTCAGAGTGTTGACTTATTGCTTATAAAGTAACTTGTGGCATATTGGAGGATCTCTGACAACCTCAGGGAATAGCTGATACCATCTGGTGTATCTTAATGAGTTTGTCATCAGGAGTTTTATCTCCCCACTCACCTTTAGGACAACTGGCTGATCCTGAAGGCARCAGGCTAAGGTTTTTGCTTCACTGCTCCCTGAGGGCTGCCTATTTCGGTATACTTGGTCTTTCTAGTATGTTTTGGTCTTTCTCTCTTCTCCCCTTCTAATTCTTAGTGCTCAGGGGCTTGTCATTGGGAACCCACTTTACCCAGTGTGCAACCTGATGTATTTTATTCACTGAGGATCTGGCTTCATGGAAGAGAGCTTCCTCTGCAAGTCCATCTTAAATTATCTGTACTCCCATTCCTACTCATCTTAAGAGGGCTATGCCCATCTTGCAGTGTCTCCCAGAAACCTAGCCAGCACCTAAATCAGCACCTCAGAGTGCAGCTACACAGTAATAATCCTTGTTCTGAAGTGTTTACAATCCTCAAAAAACAAGTTCAAGATACACAAAGCAGTATTAGTAACCTGACTTTAAATGTGGAGAGCCTGGGCTTGGAAAGCTGGAAAATCTGAATTTCCAAAGCTGTTGATCAGAGAGTTAAGTGCAAAACTCTTTCCCCTCATCCTCTGGCTTTAAGGTTTCCAGAGGGATTACTGGGATGATGTAAATGGCTGGTATTTCACCCACTGTCTCCCCAGCCACACCGCCACCATGTCTAAAAGCCCGTGTCAAGAACAGAAGTTCAGAAACAGACAGTCTCAACCTTTCCTGTCTTGTTTTCCCATCTGTTTTTAACAGCGTGTTCTTGCCATTTGGACCTTTCTGGRCTCGATCTTGTGATCCCTGATGTAGTATGACATTTCCAGTTTATTAGGAATGCTTTTGTTTATTTGCTGGGGTTTTTTTCTTCTTTCTTTCTTTTTTTCCCGCCTCCCCTAGGTTCTGTGGAGGCTTTCTTGCTCCTCTGCCAACACAAACGAACGGGGCTGGGCCTCCTCCGAGTCRGGGAGGGTGCCACCCACACCCATCCTCTCTGGAATGTGGACACAACTATCCCAACAGCAACGAGCCCTTTGAGGGCTCTCAGCAGTTCGATTTTTAGGGGCTGTTATTAAACTGCAAGARACATTGATTATTTTTCTTGTGCTTCCCCGGCATTCTGTAATAAAAGGCCAGCTCCTCTCGTGCTGAAGCCAGGGAGAGTTTTGCAAAATTGGTTTAATTTTATTAAACTTGCTTAAGGAATACCAGCAAGAATGAACTGAGGGCTTCAGTTTACTGGTAGTATTTAATGTTTACCGGGCCTGGATGTGGGATTGCGTTTCAGTTCTGCCTGTAGCAMGTAGCGCTCCATGACTTGTGTGTGCTTCTCCTTAAAACCTCCTCTGTTCTCATGCCTCTGAGAAATTAATCAAGTGATGTCTTTCAGAAACCTGGATTTTGTTCCTGGTCAGCATGAATCTCATTGTGTGACTTCAGAGGTGCGCTGTTGTGGAAGGGGTTTTTTTTTTTTGTTTTGTTTTTTTTTGGTTTTTCTTTGTTTTAAATAACCTCTGCTATACTGTACCGGCCCGTGTAGTGCTGCAGTGGTATGAGAAAATGCAATATCTGAGCAGGCAGTGATGTTGTTTTCTGGGACTTTTGCATCCAAGAGGCATTCTTTAAATCAGCAGGAGAGTCATGCGAGTGTCCAGATGTGGGAATATCAGTTCTGTAGCACAGCGGACTCTCTCCTACCACAGCGTGGGCAGGAGATCCTTACACAGCGGGGATGGCACAGGGCAGKCTCTCCAAGTCATCTCCCTTGCCTGAGGGTGAGGAAGATGCGGGGAACAGATTGTGCATCTCCAAGAGGCTTGTATTTGTTAATCCAATTTTAGTTGCATTCCTGAGCCAGGAGAATAAATCCAGCAAGYATTATGGGGCTGCAAAAGGCAAGGAGGAAAGATGAGGTCCCACAYCCCAGTGCAGACTTATTTGGGGTTTGTCCACCTTGAGGGAGAAGCTTGAGGACCAAATCYTTGGCAGCTGCGATCCACTGTGGTTCCTTTCAAGTAAAGGCACTACTGTGCAGCAGAGCACCTGGTTTGGGATGATGAATCTCTCCCGTACATCTATGTTCCTGTACAAAAGCAGACCTGCAGCACACAATAGTGGTCATTTGAAAAAAATCTAGGAAATCACTGTTCTGTTCCTTGTGGGTCTGGAAAGAGGATCAGAATTTGGGCCGGTAACAGTAAGAGTTTCCAACCAAAAATCATCACGTAGCCAAAACTAACAACAACAACAACAACAACAACAAAACCCTCTGAAAGCCATGGGAAGGTCAGCACTACTTGTCTGCGTTTTATTTATTTTAAACATTGCCCTCCCCAGGAAAGCAGATAGAGAGCCTTCCTGAGCCCGGTCTACTCCGATTGCTTCCAGCCAAGCAGCAGCAGCATGTTTCTACAGAGGCAATCTGTTTCATGCATCAAGTTTCCCAGGGACCAGCCTTCATATCATTCCATTTGGTGCAGAAATCCAGTGTATGGGAATGTCACYAATGCATGAATATCAAAGCCACAGTGATATTTTCTCAAAATGACCTCTCTGATGTCTTTCTGCCAGCAGTCTGGAGACCGTGCCCACTGCTGGGCATTGCATGGGACGTGCATTGGGCAGGGGTACCGAGGTGAAACTCATCTTACCGTTGCATTAAATAGCCTTGTTTAAAGGCTATTTCTTGGCAGAAACCCTGCAGAGAAATATAAGGAACCACCCATAAGAAGGGCTGATTGCAAGTGCAGATGCTTCGGAAGAGGCTGGAGTGGGTGAGCTGCACGTGCACGCGAGCAGTCAGGGATTAACTGCGGTGCTTTGTCCGGACTCAAGGCTGAAGGATACCGGGAATAATACACCGGGCGCTAGCAGAGCAATTGGAAGGATATGTCAGGCTGTTGAGATATGCTGAATTAGCCTTTATGGGRTTATTTTTAACACTGGGGAAGGCCTCGACTGCTAGAAATAAACCCGATCAATACCCRCTCGGGGTCCTAGTCCTGCTGAACTGTCTCTGTGATTGATGTCTCTCAGGCCCTCAAGCATCGCTCTTCATRGGCTGTTTGGAAAGGAGCAGGGAGTATAAGGCAGGGATTTTTTTTTTTATTTTAAATTATTATTATTTGTTGCTCAGCCTCGGTGGAATTTGGCCTTCGGGAGCTTCAGCCCCAGTGCTGCCACGGTTTTGCCCCCATCCTGTGCTCAGGGACAGCTTTCGTCCTGCAGCAGGATGAAATAATATATTTTTCTCAGGCTGATGGCCATTTTATGAGACAGCCTCTAACTAACAGTGTCTCTGCTTCCCSCGGGTTGATGTCTTTTAATTTTTTCACTTATAACGCTAGTACTGGATTTGCCTGTCTGAGGATTTCTGAGTAAGGTTTTGATCTCAGATTATTACCCCGCTGTGCTACTGGTTCCCATTTTTACCTTTTATTCTCCTTTTTTCCTTCCTAAATTTTGCTAGTTCCTCACCTATTTCTTTTTATCAATATACGTATCCTCTGAGGAATAGTGCTAGTGTATTTATTAGTATTAATTGGCATATGTGCAACAAATGTCATGCAAGGATCACAGAGCCCGTTGCCTTGGAGAAATCAGTGCAATTATCCCCCATGGGGAATCAGAGGCGCAGAAGAAGCCAGATGGGCATCGGCTGCAGGCATGCCCTGACTGAGCTGACCATGATTTCTTCCTAAAAGGCAATTTGGACCTTGCAATCATTGGCACAGCTTGCTTGAAACTACTTCGACCGTGCCCTGGAAACCATGTGCTACTACAGCCTTTCTTCCAGCAAACCTGCTGGGTTTCGCTTCGGCTCGCTCGAGCCCTGCGTCTCCTCCCTCTGCACCTCGCGGGTGGTTTTGCAGCGTCGGGGTCACCCGCCTGCTTAGTGGAGCCGCTTGTCTGGGATGGATCCCCCCTCATCCACCTCTGCGTATGGGTAAGGGGAAGGGAGGGGCTTGGGAAGTCCCACGTGCCACAGCCCYGTGCCTCGTTCCCTCCTCGTTGGACCACCCAATGCGCCACAAACGTCCCCAGCACATGGTGTGCTGGAGCACTCGCTCGCCCAGTGGAGAAGAAAAAATAGAAGAGGCTTGTTCTGGAGATGATAATCATAATAATTTCCTAGAGGTGTCATTTCATAGCAACTTATTGACGTTTAAAAACAATGCAGGCAGAATGACCTAAGATGGAGCTTTGCTCAGAAGGTAGAAGTAAAGCCAAGAGGGCAAAAAGGAAGTCTGAAGGCTTGATTTATTATATTTTTACCATACTGAGCTGCCTTTCAATAGTGACTGGGTACAATAGSCACTTGTTTCCAGTAAATGTCCCACAGAAGACAGCCTGTGCTTTGGAGGGGACTGTGCAGGGGCTTCCAAGAGGGAAACCAAAGCCCGTTCGTTCCTGCAGATCAGCACTGACGCCCTCACTCATCCAGCTGAGCTGGGGGAGTTTATTTTTCCAAAGTTCCTACTCAGAAACATTTGGCTAAAGGAAAATTTGTGGAGGAGGTTTAGCTCAAATGAGCACAAAAACATGTGTCCTTGTAGTATATTGCTTTCTTTTTTTCTTTTATTTTCTTTTTTTTTTTTTTTTTTAATATCTGAGAGCTTGGGAATCATGTGAGGAGGGTGGGGGTGATGCTTTTCAGATGGATGCAGAGCTATGTAAGCATGAGGAAGGGAATGCAATTCTGCCTGCAAGTTCTCCCAGCATTATGGGCAGCCTGGAGTTTTTCTCTTTTTTTGTACTACTTCTTCAGCTGAAYGGGCAGAAGGATGGCAGAGGTCTCCAAGGAAGTCTTTCAAAGCTGGGCTAAGCTTTCTACCTTAACTRCCATTGCCTCTAGCATGTCCACCCCCTCGTCTTCCAGTGGCTCCCAGATGTCCCTGGATGAGGAAACAGGGTCCAGTGCTGTGCCAAGGCCCCTTTTCTTTAGCTGTGACCTGGTCACCAGGGAAAAAAGGGGGCAGGGTGTGAGAAGAGCCGGGATCTGGACTCTTAACGAGGAGCAAGCAGCTGCCTTCTTCCCTCTCACACCACTTCATTCTCACGCACAAGCTGTTCCTTCCAATCCCTTTTCTCTCCTGCTCTTCACAAGTGAAACATGTTGCTTTATGCAGATACGAGATGCTGAGCAAACAAATTGCAGGTCAAAGTCTTCCCTTCTTTCCCCCGCTCTGTTTTCCCACCCGCACATTTTTGTGCACCAACCCCCTCTGCTTTTTCCCATGCCCTTTTGGTGRGGAGCAGGGCTGGTACGCGATGCTGCCGAGCGCTCGGCCCAAGAAAGGCGGGCCTGCAGATGTGAGCCGCGTTCGGCAGGCGCGGGGTTTTGTGTGCAGAAGGGGTGGAAAACCCGGGTAGGTGGATTCCACCCTCCTCGCCAGGGTGGTCTAGGTGCAGCTCTTGCACKCGAGGGATAGGAAATGATTTAGCCCCTGCGACTTTTTAAGCCAGAGGGTCGCAGAGTGCAGCTGAAAGGAGAAGAGGTGCGAGTGGCTAGAGAAGCTCTTTCTGCCCTCCTGCGAGGTTGCATGAGGGCTATGGGGCAAGAAACAAAGTACCATCTAACTCGGTTGTGAAGCACTGCAAATGGTGAACGAGGAATGATGTGCATGGACTTGTGTACCTGGGGATTGTGCATCCTGAGGAGGTGCCATGAAGTTCACCTAGAAGCAAGATGGGGGTTATAAAAAGTGATAGAATGAAAAACATGAATTTTTTGCATACCAAGACAGGCATTAGAGGGGAGGGATGTTGAGAAAAAAGGGAACCGCAGGGTTTTAGGAATTCAGGAGAGAAAAACAGAATATTGTGGCTACATTTACTGTGGAGCACTGGGTTTGCAGGGTGGAAGGTGGTCTTTATCTCTTCTGTTGGTGCAAATAATTTCATAGGGCTAATCTAGTAGGCAGGATTCTTCATCTCAGGTTGTAACTGAACCACTTCTCTGGCCTATGTTGTCAGCAACACCTCTGAAAAGGGAAGAAAGCAAAGTCCTGACCATGCCTGGCTGCTGACCATCTCCTACATGTTATGAAGACTCCAAATCCCAGGCTATCATTTCCATCTAGAGTGAAGGACTCTGCCTGACCTGGTTGTAGGAGAGTGTCTTCTCTTTCTTTTTCAAACCTTTGCTTGGTAACTGAGTGGACAGGTCAAGTTCTGTCACTCCACTGGGCAGCGGAAGTATTCCTGAACTTGCAGCTGAGCTGCTGTAGGAAAGGAGTTGTGCTTTTCTTGGTTTCTCTTGCTCATAACACAGAGCTTATTCTCTGGTCAAACTACCTTGTGAAGCTAAATTCACTCTGCCCCAGAGTCTGCTGGACTCCAGGTTACACCTCCAGCCAGTAATGTGGACCTGAATGAAACGAATCTAAGAGTATTGCTCCAAAAAGCAGATGCAGAACCATTGCTGCATCTGCTGTTCCTCAACATCTGTGCTGTGTTAGCCAAAAAATCCCTGTCCTGTATAGAGAGAGAGACAAGAGTTTGCAATCTGGTTTATACCACCTAGTCTTAAGCACACCCAGCTGAATTCTCCTTAGGCTCTTTCTGCAGACAGTTATTTTGTTTTCTAACCTGGAGCCGCTATTAGGACACTAAGTGATGATTTAATAGTGAACTAGATCATCTTGTTGATGACTTGGTCTCGTTATGGACATGCAAGTCAAATAACCATCTGGGAAGCTCTGCAGCGTATGTGCAACTGTTGTGATGCCCGCTTATGGATGAGCAGTGTTACATCCTTCCTCCAAGTGAGTGGTAAGGAGCGTTAATGCCCAGGAACAACATKGCCACAGTGCATGGAGGCAGCGCTTTGTGTCCAGGGATGAGAACTGAAATGTCTGCAGCCTGGTGCTTCACGGGAGCAAGGCACTCGCTGCTCTGGGAACTGCGATTCTAAATTTGGGTGCCTGTGCTCCAGTAATGCACAGAAAAGGGAGACCTTACCGAGGAGGAGAGATAACTTAGGTGAGAAGTTCAGTGGAAGGTGGCATCGGATTTCCTTATGCTTATATTGAAAATCATGCCTAACAATATTAATCTCTGGCCGCTCGCTCCTCTCTGTCCTTTCCAGAKTTTCACCRTGTTTCACACCTTCTTGCACCACTSAGGTGGGTGAAACCATGACTGAAATGGGGTTGGCTGTATAGCATGTGAGGCACCAAGCAGTTTTAATGAGGTCCTTTTCTCCTGCTCATCCCTTTGTATCAACCTTCAGCTTCTGTCCCAAGCCACCAGAGACTACTGCCATGTTGCAAAGAAATGCTGTATAAGACAGGGGATTTCCTCTCATACAAATCTAAAAGCTGGGCATGTTCCATGTCAAGTATTAATGGTGTAAAATCTTGAGTGGGTATGTCARAGTGAGCTGCTGGACTAATTTAAGCAGAGGAGAAAGGGACTTTCACTTCTTGTATTCACTACCTTGCTGCTTCCTGCAGTTTTACTGCGTTGCTTGGTCAAATCAGTCCTTTCCCCAAGAACATGCACAGGGAAAATGTGACAATTTAGCTTGCTCCTGTAACTTTCATTGCTTCATCAGGTCAGAACTGTTGACTCATCAGTCTGTCTTCATGTGATTCCCTCGAAATAGCTTCCTTTGGGCAGACTGCGCGTGGAATATGCAGCCCTGTCGGCACAACTTCGCTTTGAGAAACTGATGTAGCTGATCCAGCTATTCTGGTCTCTTCCACTTGTGCTCACCTACTCAGCTTTGTGTGTGTGCAGGAGGGGAGGTGGGTTTGGGGAAGAACAGCTTCTTTTCTTCAGTGAGTTTTATGAGAGGAGGTGAATATTTTCCCTCCACGGGGAAGAGATGCTCCTCATGACACAGCGAGGATCGTTGAGACATTAAGACAYGCTTTTCCCAAACCTTCTGAGCCTCTTCAGTGTTTTTCCCCATACCACCTTTGTTTTCCAATGCCACCTCCCTGTCTAGAAGGTCTCAGGCAGAGATGGACAGTGACAGTGGTGACCTAGGATGACACTGCAACGTGTGGCAAGGTGACAAGGAGGTCACTGCCTCTGGGGGTGAATTCCATGGGGGAAATCCTGGCCACACTGAGAGCAGAGTCCATCCATCTTCCAGGACTTGGGGGACTGCTTGATATCTATCAGAAGGAAAGAAGAGGGAAAACAACCTTCTTGCTCTTCCTTTAATCATTTCCAGAGATTACCACTTCTCCAAAATAAAGCTAAGAGGTGACGGATGGCCTGAGGTACACTGACTTTGTCTACCCTCTGCATGACTGCCCAGGCTGTGGGCTGCCTGTTTCATCCTGCCTAATGTTCCTTGATTCCTGCCTCAGACCCTGGCTGTGCAGGCTTTTTGCTGGTGTACCCAGGGCAGACTGTGGTCAAGTGGTTTGGGGCCTGTGAGTCAGGTCTGCTGTGCCCTGTGTTGCTGTTGCTCTATGGGGTGTCCTTCACTAAGTCTCTTAAGGAATCTGCAGGTCTTCATGAATCTCTTTAGAAACCTTCTCTCTGAGCAGAAGGTGGACAATAAAGAGCTGGAGCTGATCAGTTTGTGGTTGGCTTACTTGTCTGAGGGGGCTGTTTTTCTTTTGGGGTGTTATTAAAAATTTTATTCCAGTTTTAAARGTTTCCCAGGAAGGATTTGCTGCAGTTTTCTTCTTTGGCAGTTAGGAWAGAAAGAATAGAAACAGGTTTCAACTTTTTCTAAAAGCAATGAGATGAAAATTGTCTTCATTGGTGGTTTTACCTAAGTGAGAGCTACTCTTTTGCATGATCTGAAGATGCTGCTAAGAGTTTTGTAACCGCTTGTCATCTATATCTCAAAAGTGTTTTGAAATCCTGGGCTAGAGGTCATTTATCCTGACATGTCCTTCCTCCCTACCATTGCATTTGGTGACAGGCGTTGCATTTGGTGACTGACGTTGTAACTGAGGTTATATACCCCCTCTTGCGATACTGTCGAACACTTTCCCACTTCCCCCCCCCCCCTTTTAGGTTTACTTTTCAATAGCAAACCCAGTGGTTTTCTGCAAGGAGTGAGCCCAGTAGAGCTGTCTGCAGAACCAGGGGGTGCAGCCATCTCGTCTGATCTTGCTATTTCAGATGACCCCATGGCAGTTACTTGCAGCTAATGTARCATAACTAGTCTCCCAGCGCTTTGGCCTCCTGTCTGAATGCTTCCATACCGGCTTCAGTGCCAGCTATAATCACTGTCTAAGAATGAGAAGTAATTTAGTTCCTAAGCAACCTCTCTCCTGGACTCTTGCTAAAGAGTGACTTAGCATTTTCCAAAGGAAAAAGGAGACACTGATAGCAGTGTGTCAAGGCAGGTTCTTATTATGCATTTAACCCTTAGCAACCTGCTTTAGTTAAGAGACACCAAGTTTCAGCCAGCTAGGTTGCTTCCAGGGAGGCTGGGACACTAAGTAGTGCTGTGCAGTGGGGAGTCAAGTTCAGTCCATCTAGGGGAAGCTCAAATAGGGATTAAAATCTGTAATCATTAGGAGTGTTTCTAGGATAGCATTCTTAAGATGACTAGTTTTTTCCTCATGTCTTCTCACTACTTTCATTTTCTACCTACCCTTAAAGCATTTTACTGTTCACTGATAGTTTATTTCTTCTGATCCCGACCATTCTAGCCATTTCAAAAACCCAGGAAAGTCAATGAATGCCATTTTATAGGGCATTTCTGTTGTCATGATTACTGGTTTTATTTCAAACCCATCARTGCTTGTCCTGGAAAATGAATTTGCAGGCTATCCCTATCCTAATCATCTCTGTCCATCTGAGATATTCCTATTGCCTCCATTAGAGTAGTATCTCAGTAGATTAAGGTGTTTAGTGTATTTGTCCCTGTCTGATCCCCATAAGGCAAAGCTTTAGGTCAATCACAGTTTGTGCAAGTATTGTAGAGAAGTCAGAACCAAAGCGATGAGTTTAATTTGTTTCATCAGGGTACCCAGCTCTCACATGGGACATGCTGACTTCTGACCTCCTGTTTTCATTCAGTTCCTCTTTAGTCGCAGTTCTCAACTCCTTCCGGGAGCTGGGAGGCTTGAAGGGGGAAGTATGTTGCATTTTGAGATTAGGCCCTAGGGGAGGGACAAGCAGCTTGAAAGGAAGGTGTAAGAAATGGAACAAGGGAATTTTTTAGATCACAGAAACATAGAATTGATGAGGTTGGAAGGGACCTCTGCAGATGGTCTAGTCCAACCACAGAATCACAGAATGGTTGAGGTTGGGCCCTCCAGCTCAAAGCAGAATGAGCTATAGTATGCCCTAGACCATGTCCAGTTGGGTTCTGACTGCTTCCAAGGCTGCCCTGCTCCAGTGTCAGGTCGCCCTCACTGTAGAAAGTGGTTTTTTTCCTTATATTTACATAGAATTTCCTGTATTTCATTTGRTGTCCATTGCCTCTTGTCCTGTTACTGGGTGCCACTGATAAGAATCTGTCTCCATCTTCTTTATTCCCTCCCATCAGGCCCAAGAGCTGGGCCTGTTTAGCCTGGAGAAGAGAAGACAGAGAGSGGATCTTATCAAAGTATACAAATATCTTAAAGGAAAGTGTCAAGAGGATGGGACTGGACTCTTCAGTGGTGCCAAATGACAGGACGAGAGGCAATGGGCACAAACTGAAACACAGGAAGTTTCATCTGAATATGAGGAAGAACTTCTTTATTGTGAGGGTGACAGAGCACTGGACCAGGTTGCCCAGAAAGGTTGAGGAGTCTCCTTCTCTGGAGATATTCAAAACCCTCCTGGATGTGATCCTGTCTAACATGCTTGAGCAGGGGTGTTGGACTAGATGATCTCCAGAGGTCCCTTCCAACCTCAACCATTCTGTGTTCTGCGTGTATATATGCACATTGGAAAGATCCTCCTGAGCTTTCAACCTTCAGGCTGAACAGTCCCAGCTGTCTCAGCCTCTCCTCATATGACAGATGCTCCAGTCCTTTAGTCATCTGTGTGGCCCTTCATTGGACTTGCTCCAGTAACTCCATGTGTTGGAGAGCTCAGCACTGGACATAACATTCCAGCTGTGGCCTCATCAAGGCTGAGTAGAGAGGAGGAATTACCTCCCTTAACCTGCTGGCAATGCTAATTCTAATGCAGCCCAAGATACCATTGGCCACTTTTGCCACRAGTGCACATTGGTGACTCACACTCAACTTGGTGTCCACCAGGACCCCAGGTTGTTTTGTGCCAAACTTCTCTCCAGCTGGTCAGACCCCAGCCTGTCCAGATGCCAGGAGCTGATCCTTCCAAGAGGAAGGACTTGGCATTCCCCTTGCTGAACTTCATGAGGTTCCTCTCTGCCCATTTCTCCAGGCTGTTGATGTTCCTCTGAATGTCAGCATGACTATCCGAGCTACCAACCATTCATCCCAGTTCTGTATCATCTGCAAAGTTGATGAGGGTGCATTTGGTCCCATCATCAGTATTGATCCCATATCAGTCCCTGAGGGACACCACTAGTGACTGACCTCCAGCTGGCAGCTATGCCCCTAATCRCAACCATCTGAGCCTAGCAGTTCAGGCTATTTTCAGTCCACGTCRCCAACCATTTATCTAGCCTGTACTTCCTCAGTTTGTCTATCAGGATGTTAGGAGAGACAGTGCTGAAAACCCTCCTAAAGTCAAGATAAACAGCATCTACTGCTCTCCCCTCTCCACTGAGCCAATGATTTCATTGTACAAGGCTATCAAGTTGGTTAAGCATGGTTTAGAGGCTTTTCCACAGATGCAGCTGGAGATCAGAGAGGATTGCATGACTGTAGAAGGTCATGATTACATACTTGTTAGCTGGGATAAACCCAGATATTTAGGTTAAACCGAGCAAACTGCTAACAGAATTTTGGAGTATTTCAGTCATTATATTTGTACTTTAGTAATACCTCACAGTRTGGGAGGTGTCCTAGAGCAGGCACAAGGCTTTTCTGGTGGAGCTCTGCAGTCTACAGGATTTTTTTTTTTACCCAGAGAGTTCACCCCCATTGCTGCCCCCGTAACTGGTTTGCTGAGGTCAGCACATATCTGTAGTCTGCTCACATCCCTGTTTGTGCCAGCTAAACTGGGCTCTTCTCTGCATGCTCCTCTCTCCAYGCCACTGATGCTAAGCTACATCTCCCCTCTGTCATCTGTGCAACATAACTTACGTGTACCTCACCATGGACATGCAGAGTGGAGCTTTTSTTTCTTTCTTTCTTTCTTTTTTTTTCCTTCTCTCCCTTGCCTTGTTTTTGTAGGGCTAAAAGAAAGACAAAAGGAGTGACAGCCTGGTACACTTGTGAAGTCAATGGACAAGAGCGACTTCACACAAGGAGCTGTTCTGCTGAGTAAAGTAACACTTTCTCACGCGACTGAGTGAAGCCAAAGTGGGCATGTGTGTGTGCTTACATTAAGCAAGGGCTTGCCAGCTCTGGAGGGCTGAGGTTTAGCTGTTATGAACCTAGGAGCTGCTAATGGTAAATTTGGGAGTAGAACCCAGGCATGATCTAATGGTTGCTAATGACCCCCTCAAGCTGCAGTAAGTTGTCTATATATACTAGGAAGGAAACACTATTAATTTTTATTCCTCTTTATTTAAAAAAATAAATCGTCCTGGCAGAGAGTCAACATGCAAGAACTGGACAGGCACACTGCCTCATTTGTTGGAATGGTCTACAGATTAAATTAAGGTTTAAAAAAAAATTAGAAAGAGAGAAAGAGAACAAGCGTTTTCTATGGGCAGAGTTCATTYGCAAGTCAGTCATTTCTCTTGCTCTTCAGGGAGTGATATTAGACAATTAGCTAATTGGTTTGGGGAGGTGACCTGTCAGTGACTCAAGGAGGAAATGTCTCCTGTGCAGTTTGACATAAAGAATATATTTTCAGCCCGTTGTGACAGCTGCAAGTACCCCCTCCCGTTAAAGTTGAGCATGTAATGGGTGTAATAACGGCAAGCTTGGAATCCATTGTAGTGAGAGAAAAGCAATGAAAAACCTGATAACATGCGCTACATGGCAGTCATAGCTAGCGTGTTATATTGTCAGGTCTGAAATATTTCTGAATTATCTTACCATTAGCACCACGTAAGCATTCAAAGCCTTTCTGAGGTTGAAGTCTGTCCCCGATTCATTTTTTAAGCTCTGCAGTTCAGTAGTTCATCTATCTTCAGACCGAGGTTCCTATGAGTATTCATTAGGTAGTTGACTCTGCTCTGAGTCTGTGTGAAGCCTGGAGGACTTGGATCCAGGATTTTGGCCCAAGCCATTGGAAAGAAGGACCAGTTGCTAGATTTGCTCTAAAAAAGCATGTAGATTTTCCGTATTTTTTTTTAAGCTCTCAGGGCGTGGTCGGAGGTCTTTGACATGCCCCCGTAAGCCTCTCTCTCTATTTTGTGTGTTTTGGCAGATGCAGGAGGTCAGGGGGAAGCACACTGGTACCACTGATGTAGCAAAACCGAAATACCAGAGGGAATGTGTTGCAAATAGACACCAGTCATAAGCTAATTGGCCGAAGAAAAGCAGGAAGTCTCCTTCAGCTGAAATGATGTAATTTTCCACAAACAGAACTCCATTCACGTGAATGTTAAAAAAAAATGCAAGTAGGGCAACTCCAACTTTTAACTGATGACCTTTGGAAGGAGGAGGAGGTCCTAAACTGATGCTCTGGAGAGCATGGTTTTCCTTCCATAGATCATTGGCCCTTTCTAAGTGTCAGATGCCTGAAAATCATGATATGGGTCTGAATATGTTGGCTACCAAACCTGGTCTCCATCCCTTCCCACACCCCCACCATTCACTCGTATTTCCTTGTCCTTTGAGTTACGGGGCAGGACTGTTATAATATTTGTGAGTGATGAATAACTTTGCAGGAGTTTAGAGGCTCGAGTTTCTATGCTGACAGGGATGAGGTACGTGCTAGGATCAGACCTGTGGATGGAGTTACAGTGGAAGCCCTTCCTTGAGGATATGTAGCATCCATGCCCTGCTGTGGACACTGAATTTAGGAAGCCACTGAGGCTGGTATAATTTTTGCTGCTCACACTTGTGACTAAAACCAGATGTTTATTCTCCTTTTGCTGGTAAATTATACAGGGTCAGCAGGTTGGTTTGGGCAGAAGGCTGTGGTTTGATGACTGGTTAACTTGAGTTGATGCAGGATGTAGAAAGCCAGATGTTTTCCAAATTGCTGAAGACCCAAAGTCCCTTTGAAACACTGACACATCACTCCTCAGCCTTTTTTCTGTTACATCCCATAAACGGTGCAACTTACTGCGGACTCAAACTGGGCTGTCTAAGCCAAAACGATAGCTACTAAATAGAAATCTGCGTTTGTGTCCGAATCACAAGCAGAAGTTAAAACAAGCGGGTCATCAGTGTGCCTGTTAATGAAGTGTGAATGTAAAGCAGCYGTCCTGAATAAGCCCGTTGCCTCTTGGAGGCTGCTGCATAGGGAAATGAAAGAAATCCTGCCACATCCTTTTGCTCTGCAAGTCCCTATGTGAAAATATGACCTTGGAGTTTTTGGTGTCTACAGGGTTTTTGATGTCTATRGACTAGGGTTTCATGGGACATCCCGGAAAACCGCAGGCACCTTGTTGCATTGATGCATTAGGCAAACGATATGTATATGATAAATTAGAAAAGGAAAAAATATATTTCATCTAGCTGGTGTGTTTATGTCAGAATGCCAGCCGGTTTCGTTYGGGCACAGGCAGGAGACAGTTGCTATTTTAATCACCGCTACACAAGAATTTCTCATAAAGACCTTCAAATTAAAATAAACTTCTCAACTGACTGACCTGTCATTAGTGGTAAAGGCAGCTATGCACCACCGCAGTCATATCCCACAGCAGGGCAACATGACGTAGAAATGATCTTTAAAAAAAATGGAATAGCAGCAGACACATTTTCCAAAACTGTTTATTTGTTTTGCAGAAAATTTCTAAAATACCTTAATTTACCCCCCYCATGTGAAATATTAAGAATATGTGAAATTGTGAAGCGTACGGAAAGTTAGTGTTTCCCAGTCCTACCCCACAGCCTCTCTGATTCTTGCCCTCTGAGCCTGGGGATCGCGGCCCCCAAAGCAAAAAGAGAGGAAGAGCTGCAGAGACCCGAGGTTTCCAAGTTACCCCACTGCCCTTTCCCCCTTCCCTAAGGCCACACGTGGGCATGCGCGTAGGCTGGCTTTAACGCAGATGGATTTATTCAGCCAACGTTGGTCTCTCTGATGCCGCCGTTGGGAGATGCCGCGTTGCCAGGCTATCTCCTTTCACAAAATAAGACAGAGCTCTTCTCCGAAAAGCTCCGTGCCTGGTTCCCACGTTATTCTCCTTTCTGTTCCYTCAACTCCTTGTGCCATGCCCTCCGATCTGCCTCCCATTCTGTTTTCCAGATGCAAAAAGCCTTATATKGGGCTTGTTCCCATTCCCCCATTAATACCATCATGCTACTGCAAAACAGCTGCTGGTGGAGTTGTTCCTCACCTGCCTCAGGAATACTCAGAGATTTTTCTCTCTGTCATTGCAGACTAGCTGGAAATGGCAAAGAGGTTCCAAAATTACCCACTGGGGACCCGGGGTCCATCCCTGCCGCTCTCCGGTGGCTTTTCATGCCTGCTGGGCAGCTTTGTTGGGCAGGTTTCTCAGCTGGTCACCTTTGTTGGGCAGGTTTCTCGTGCTTGATTCGTTAGTTACTGCTAATAATCTGGCAAGTGCCTGTGCTAACGGACAAGTGGATATTTGTGTTTTGAACAGCTAGAGACCCTGTGCGACGTGTGGGGTGTGCCTGCCCTGCGGCGTGGTGCTGGCTGCTCCTCCTCACGGTTTGCCCTCGCAAATTCGTGCTCATTTGGGCAGCTAAGCATCTAATGTGTTTCGTGCAAGTGATGCTAGTATTTCAGCAGCTACTGAAGTATTTCCCTTAGGGAATTTTCAAAGCAAATCACAATTACAGTCAGAATATATGTAGGAAGTCTAAAGGTACTAAATCTCCACATTTTAGCTACACAGGAAAAACTCCTTACCAAGAGCTTGCTTGCTTTGGGATTTATGTTTTTCTCTTCCAAATACTGTACTCTAGAGTGCTACAGTAAATCATCAGTGTATTGTAAAAGAAAAGAAATCAAAGCTCTGTGATGACCTTTTGAAAGCTCTCAGTGCGGCTGAAGAAAGTTTCCGGGGCTGCATACTAAAGGGCTATTTTTTTTTCAGACAGCTTTATCTGCAAAGCTTGAAGTCAAGTAACTTGCCCAAAGTCTACAGAAAACTTGTAATGAACCCCAGGGAGCTGCACATCAAGAGTTATGCTTTAAACCAAAGCAAGAGCTTAGGTCTCTGTTGTTTAACAGACCTAAACAGGCATTTTTTTGACAAATCTTTTTTGAGGGTCAAGAAATTCCAGTTTTTCAAAAATAAACTGTTTTGCAGACGTGATTGTGTTTCAGCAGGGATTTGGAAGGGCTTTTGAGACTCAAGAGGGAAATTCTGATTGAAAGGAGGAAAAAAAACCTCCAGAATAACCAGTCACACGGTGACACATGGTCAAAGCAGAGCAACTTTTGCTCCTGTATTACCGGAGATGAAAGCTGAGGAGTTAATATCCTGGTGCATTTTGGTGGGGCAGRTAAAGAATAGACTCTCATTCCTGTTGCACGCTGGAAGAAAGCTGAATTTAAAAGCAGCTACGTTTTCTTGGTGAAACAGAGCATTGTTTTCTCGACAGTTTGCACTGCTGGGGGGGCTGCATGGCCCCACCAGGTTTCGCGTGAGGAGCATTAACACAAATTCCCTTCTTTCCTCCTGCTTGGCTCTGGGGTTATTCTCGGCCTTGACCCMACAGCCCCATCTCTCCGGGTGAGCCACGGCGCTCACCCAGATGTGCAGGTCCACCCAGCGGGATCCCACTTGCTTGGAGATGCTTGCTGCCTTCTCGGTCATGGCAGGGGGTTTCGATACATACCTCCTTCTGGACTCGCCACCTCACGAAACAGTCAAAAGAAACCCCAGCTATAGGGCAAACATCCTGCTGGGGAGAGGAAACACTTCCTCTGACACTGGATAACCTGCCTTCCTATAGAAAGAGAATTTATGTTTCCTGGCGGAGCACACGGATGGACGAGGAAGAGGACACCGCGCATGTGCCAGTTGTGCCTGGAGGCCCAGCCCCGTCGTTCACCAAAGTCGATGGGAACGTTTCCCACATTCATTGGGTTTTGGGGTGGGAAATATGTGAGGCAGCTTCTCAGGGATGTGCTCCGGTCACTTTTCTTCTGCTGGCTCCTACTGCCAAAGAAGCAGTGCTCAAGACTCTTGCAGGAGCCAATTCCACCCTTGCAGAAACTAATTCCTGTCTTGGGGAAGTTAATTCTGCCTTTGCAGGAGCTAATTCCCTCCTTGCAGAAGCTCATTCCCCCTTGCAGAAGCACTGAATGCAGTCCCATGTGCAAGGAGCAGGGACAAAGGCTGGACCTGAGGACCAATGCCATGAGGCTGCTAGAGCAGGTAGATCCTCATTGGCACCTTCTGCGTAGGGCTCATCAACATGGCTTTTACAGCATCTGCCAGAGGGACAGCAAGAGGATATAAGCAGGCTATTTGCACACTGCTGGGAATTTGGGATGAGTTTTGCCTACACCATCCACATCCATACAGCCCAGGATGGACACTGTGGTCAATTTGGAGTAGAAGAAATTTCTGCTTCTGAATGAGGACAGGCAGAATGAAATCTGCTAGCTGAAATGCCCTAAAAAGAAAAGAGAGAAAATGGGTAAAGAGAGACGTGAGGCAGAGAGGAAGACTCCAGGAAATGAGGTTTTGGGGTTGTTTTGTTTGTTTTTAATATAATGGCCAAGAAAAGATTTCCTGCTGTGCTAGAGGGACAACAGAGGAGGGAAGCTCTTCCTAAAAATAAACAGGCGGCTGCATGTACTTGCTAGACAGCTCCTCTTTGGGGCTGTCTGGTTTGACAGGGAACAGCTCAGCCTGCTCCCGAGGGCACTTCCACTCGAAACCCGCTCCTTCTCCTCTGATGTAGATGTGCTGATCCAAAGCATAAGTGACTTGGCTTTCTCCCCTCCCTCCCCCAGCATTTTCCCCCCATGCACTGAAAATACCCAAACATCTGTCAGCAGAGGTGACGGGCAATGAGGAAGGCATTTGTGAAGCGAAACGGCTGAAAGAAATGCTGGATCCCTCGCGGCTCCACGCAAGAAGAATACAAATAAAGAGGGCGAGATATGATATCCCTCTAGCTGAGCGTCATGTAAAGGCAGGATTTGAGCAGATTGCATGTCTGAGAGYAAAACACGACTCCGCAGGTGTTCCTCCTGAAAAGCAGAGTTAGCAATGTTTTACAGCCTCCGCTACAACCACGAGGCATTGAAACTAGGGGGAGAAATAGTGTGATAATTGAGACTTTGGGGCAGGGGTGGTATGCCTGGCCTGGGCAAGTCAGAATATYTGGCCCCAAAGACTCCCTATTCATCCTATTCCTGCTAGAAGAAATCTACTGGCATCAGTAGAGAGGGGTGCCAAGAGGCAATCTGGATGCAGAA
This sequence comes from Rhea americana, assembly GCF_003343005.1. Classification (NCBI taxonomy): domain Eukaryota; kingdom Metazoa; phylum Chordata; class Aves; order Rheiformes; family Rheidae; genus Rhea; species Rhea americana. The sequence continues at coordinate 170,801 of NW_028185572.1, read as the reverse complement.
GGCAAGAAATCAGATCCTCTCTCTGCAGAGTGGTTTCTAAATGGCAGTTTTACGTGTAACCTCCTGGYTCAGCGCAGAGCTGGCCTCAGAATTACTCTGGGCAAAACCAGCAGCCAAACAGGCTMCCACAGGGAGCTTGTGCTTTTATGAAGAAGAAGATTATCTACTTTTTAATGACATTAAAATACAGAAGAAAAGCTTTGGATGCATTGTTTTCTGATCCTCTTTCCTGCACRTGCCACAGCAATGTTCAGCAGGTTGCTATACCTCTCTTGCTCAATATGCTGAATTAGGRTAATGCTTTCCCCCAAAATAGGCTATTTCACTATTTCAGGGATTCCAGAGATTCCATGAGATCTATGGTAGTGGCCATTATTAGGGGGACTGTCTAGCAAACCTTTGGCTGTAACCCACCATCGCAGGTCCTGTGTGACCCTTGGGAGGACATGCTGAGCATTAGGTATCAGCATCTCAAAGCCTCCAGGATCTGAGCAAATGTTTAGATCTTGTGTTTCTCCTTCCTCTGGAAAATCAGAGGATCRTCCTTCAGATGGGAAAGTGGGGCAGTGTCTGGAAGAGGACTGCAGGAGGCCTGCAGGAACAACAGCTTTTGAATGATAATTATGGTCCTTGCAACCTCACTTAGACAGGAACGTAAATCGAGGAGAACTTGAAGCCAGGGGAGTTTGTCTGGATATTAACCTGCATGTCTGAGATGAGAATCTAACCCTAAATCTTCTGGCCAACCTCCCAACCTGTATACATATTTCTGCTCTGCTAGTCACTTGCCTGGGCTGAAGCAGATTTGGTCAAACCAGACATTGAAATCATAGCTTATTTCAGATAAAACCTGCGTCATCTGCTCCATGTTGTCTGCTGTGGTGGCACCCCCCCACCCCGCAAAGATATCACCATCCTGTTCCCTGTCCCTCCCTCATCACAGCAATGTTCCTCTATGAAGAAAGCAATGGTTTCCCTCCTCTCCCTTTCCCCTTCACCGTTTTTGGGGCTTAGACCTGGTGGTCTTYACTCTTCCTGAATGTGGAGGACTGTTGCTGCTAGCTAAAGTTGCACAAAATCAGAGTTAGTCCCACTGTAGCAAACCAAAACACCAGTAAAGGGTCTAGACTTTCATTTTGCTTCCTGCAAGCTTTTTTGGAAAGCTTTTATCCACATGGCAGATAGGCTGTGAAGCTTGGGTTTGTATCCATGGAATCAGAGTGCTGCAAGAACAGTTTCTTTAAACTTCTCTACTCAAAGAGTGAAAAAAAAGTCTTTAAAAAACTAACAAAAAATATCTAAATCTATCTTAAAAACGTAAAAAAAATTCCTTGAACTTTCCAGTTTGCAGAAAGCATTTGGACTTGTGGCAGACACACAGAGGCTATGTTGCTAGCCTCACCATGAGCTACAAGCTGTGTGGAAGAGTCTTATATTCATCARTTCCTGCCCATATGTGGCAGCCTGGACAAGCTTTCGATCCAATCTGGATTTAAGAAGTTGTGTATAAAGGCCACTTCATCCATCCTATGAGGCTGTGCTTAGGAAATATGAACAAGCCCTTCTTGWAGTGTGGTCCTTGCATGCTCTTTACATGTAACCTTGGATGTTTCCTGCCGTCCCCGTGTGGTGCATTCTCATGCCACAACATGTAAGGCCCTTGCAGCAGAGCAGTGCACACAGGGCTGGGGGTAATGCAAYCCCAAAACTGCCTGGGGTTTAAGTGCTGAAGAAGCAATGAATGTAATCATCTGTATTTTCACATTTTTACCCAAATAAGCTCCAGGTCTACCTGGAGGAGACTCAGCTGCTGTTACCATGTTATGGGTTGAGGGGATTAATATCCTTTTAATTGTCCACATTAATATGTGAAGAACACTCCCAGCTCTGGGTCAGGATGCTCCTATCCAAATTAAGTTCTACCTTGTTTTTGCCTGCAGCTGTGGTGAGCTGCACGGGCAGAGCTGGGGATGGAGCAAGAGGATCAGCTCTGAGATAGCAGCACTTGTTTGAGGCAGATTTGTGGTGTTTGTCTTACTTGCAACTGCTTTTAAATGCATCTGGAATCCAAGGATGTAATTAAATAATGGAAGCAATTTACTGTAGACCTGTGCCGTGCAGCTAAGAGATCTCTGCCGGTAAATACAAGAATATCAATATTCTAAAGCAACCACATGTTTTGAAATCAGTGATGCAGCAAGTGCAAGGAATTTTAATGCCCATGGAGGGAGGAGGGAAGAACTCAAGAACTGAAAGATGCACCTTGTTGCAGTTTTAAGGTAGCAAAACACYGAGGAGTGAAGTCTGAAGAGGCTGTAAAGACCTCCGGGGGATCTTGTGAGAAATAATATGCTGTGCAAGTTCAGAGGCAGGGGSAGAAAGCCCTCTTGGATCAATGAAGTCTATGCAATGACTCAGGGAGCACGGATGCTTTTCTTCAGGCCTTCAAATGCACTCAGGTGAGGATGAGATGGTGAAACTTGGACTACTTTTGCCTTTTAGGATAGCATATTTGTGGCACCACATTTGACCGTGTAAGGCCAAATAACTGCTGAGAGTTGAAATCTYTCCTGGAACCTGCTCTAATCTGAAAATCCCAGCTCTGGGTATCTGATACATGCACCAAGGGACCCTTCCCACAGCTCCTTTGGAGAGGTCACCTTTTGGCAGAAACTCAACCTACCTGCAGGTTGGCAGTACTTTTCTTCTAGCAGRTCTGCCTCTCCACAACCTCTCTCTGGCTTTAACTGGGGTGGGAGCAAGAACGAACAGCCAGGTCTATGAGAGCACAGGCATGGAGGGCTTAAATTACTTTTTACTGAGCAAAACACGATGGTTGAATTCTGCCCTCAGCACAGGGCTGGGAGGGTCTGTGTGCAAAGTTGTAAGAAAAGACTGTTTTGAGCAAGCTGAAGARAGGGATTTTATTGTCACCTTGGACATTCATGTTCACTTCTGGGTGAATTTAAGCAGGAACAAGCAGTGGCTCCTCTTCTATCATGAGCTGACCTGCTCRTATGACTTGGAGTCCTTCCCTGCAAGCTGGGTCTTGTACCATCTTCTAAACCCACTGCCAAATGCCTCCTCTCTCRGCCTAGGAGTGCGAGTGATCCTCCTACACTACTTCCTCCATAATTGCCCATTTTTCACATTCAGCACTGTGCAGACAGCTCTGACCTGGGATGATTCAAGACCTTTTTTGCTCCCAGAGAGCAAGAGGTCATGACTGCATGAGTCACACTGAAACCTTCCCCTTTGGGGCAGTTTAAAAGATTCTCCTTCTCGTTATCAGTTTGTAATAAATCCCTGTGATTTCCAGCTTCTTTTTGCCAGATAGGGCTTTCCTTTGGCTTTATGTAGATATATAGAGCAGCTGAAATGGATATTTGGAAGTCCCAGGATGGAACGACTTTGGCCTGCAGCTGATTTACACAATCTGAAACGTAGTCTGGCACATCATCGTATGTCAGCCCATCTCAGCCCCCGGGAACGCGTGCATGAGTGTGTTATGCATGAATAACTGTGACTCGCTTCTCTCTCCTGAAGACTATATAGCAAGTGGCACTGAGGATTGTGTTTATGAATGGCATCAGCCAACATTACTTGCCATAGATGATTAACAAAGATGACAACTAAACTAATAATGAAATATTGTCCTGAATGTTTTATTGCCTGTTTTGTTCTTTCTGTGGTCTGATAGRCAGAGTCCCTGGGTGAGAAGAGTCCTCTCTGCTTGGCACAAGCAAGGGGGAGGACYGGTACCTTCCTGACCAAAGAGGAAAGAAAACTGAGGAACTGAGATTGCAGRGGAGTGATTTACCTCTCACTCCTCCTGCTCAGTCATCCTCTTGGTGTGACAATTTTCTGTCTGTGTCTGGCCTGATAGTAAATTAGGATCTATTAGGTGGAAGAACAGTGGCAACAAAGCGGTGTACAAAACCAGAGGCAAAACCAACGGCATTTTCCAGAGAAAGCACTGTCTGCACTCAGGGCGGTGTTGGCAGGCTCAATGCTTGGAGGGCCAGAGGAGGCAGATCTTTTCTGTAGCCTCCAGGCACATATTAGGAAGCAGAATCGCCCACCCTGGGAACTTCTTCAAGGTGGGACACAAAGATAATTGAAACCTGTTTAGTCCTTAAGGGCAGAATATAACTGGCTTAAATTATTGTAAATGGATGGGGAAATATCCTATGATCTCAAAGCCAAGCAGGTCACCTTTAATTTCCTTTTCCTTCCATCAGTAATACTGGCAGGCTGGTGTTTGATTTATTAAGTGCTGAATAATAGGGTTTCGTGTGCATTGCCTTCAAAAAGATAAACAGGTCCCTTTGAAAGCAAGTTTCTGGGAGACTGCTATGACTCTCCTGATTTGTGTAAAGCAAATCAGGCGCTCCCCTTGGAGCGGGAGCCAGTTGCACCCTATACCAGCAGTCCAGTCTTTTTTCTGCGGGAAACTCCAAGGGTCCTGTGATGGCAACGGCAATGCGCCTGGGTGCATGACACCCACCGTGTCCCTTGAAGTCCTTGCAATGTCTTTCTTAGTTGCTCGCAGCTGAGTCACCGGGTGTCATCGGAGCCATCGCTGAATCTCCCTGTGCATGCACAAGAGGCGGTGAGACCCAGTCTGCCCCACAGGGAGGATGATTAATGCTTGCAGAGTGCTTTGAGAACATCGGATTAGTAGGGCAGAGCCTCATTATTATATTAGCAGTCACCGGTTCCTTGGCCTTTTGTTTTGCTCTCAGCACACTTACTGCAGCGCCTGAAAGACCGATGGTGTTTACAACCAAACCTCCTCGCATTTGCCTGTATGGGATGCTTCGGAGAGAGCTTTTCTCACTGTTCACAGCTTTATTTTTAATAATGCACCTGTGGTGCAGACTCTGCCACAGTCCCCACAAACCGCTGCCCTTTTATTCAAGCAAACATGGTGCAGATTAAAAATAAAGTCCACTGGGTACTCACTGTAATAACTATAGTAACCAAACATTTGGTTCAACTATAAAAGGCAGGAGTGTTTATGACTGTGTGGCCAAAGGCATTTCCAACCAAAGTGGAATGTATTTTAGTTCTACAGGCTATTTATAGATAGACAGCAACTCTAAATTTGAGCCTTCCGTAAGCAATTTTTGAAGCCTGCTGGGTTATATCCTTCTTGTTTGGGGTTTGGTGCCATCATCACAGAGAGTCAAAACTGTTTTCAGTCACCCTACAAGACAGAAGTGGATAACATGTTTTAGAGGGGTTCACTGATACCCTCCAGCAGAACTAGAGGAAATCTTTGACTTAAAACTGAATAAATATTTTATTTGACTGTAAATTAAATATTTTGATTTGGAACTATTGTTTTAACCTCTCCAATCTGAAAGTAAAATTACTTCAAACTGAAAAGTCCAAGCATAGTTCTGAAATGCTAAAAAGACTTGTTTCAGGGCTGGGGCTTTCTAAAAGATGTTTTCTCTAATGTTTGCAGAATTGACACAGATTAGCAAAATATTTCGTGCCCCATTTGTCTTCCTACTGCTAAGAGAGTTTCTGATATAAAAACTCCCTTGTTCCTATCTCTTAAATTTGAAGTTGTTGGTGATAGAAGAGAAAAACAGGATGTAGGTGTCTAAACGTTGTGATTGTTATAAGTTTCTTGAAGAGTGGCTGGGAACAGGGCTGGATGGTGTTAGGTACCAGAGCAGAGAGACCCTGCCCTCCTAAGYTTAGAATTGCAGAAATATCTACAAAGCTCCTCTTCGTTTGCGTACACATCAGGGAAACCCAACACAAGGGCTCAGTGTGGTTTTATGAGTCTCACAATGCCACAAGTCGTGCTACAAAGACCCACAGAGCAGCTTTAAGGCTCAGGGGACTGCTGTAAATTGTAATTGGAGAGACCTAAGCCCAGGCTGGTAACTGTAGTGGGTCAGAAATTTCCTATTGGGCAAGAACTAGAGGCTGAGTGGCTGATGTGACTCCAGGTGCATAGCCCTCACCACCAAGCTATGGTGCTGTTGACTTACAGGTTTCTAGGATGGGAACTGTGGGGCTTGAGCAGCTCAGAAAAGCAGTGTGTTCTTGCTTGGGGACTAAACACGATCAGGTCCCCAGGCTTCAATTTGCCACTAGTTTGCAAAGTTGGCTTCCTTTCAAGCAGAGATGCCTGATAGAAATAGTTTGCTTAGATCAGCCTGCCAAAGGAAGATTGTTCCCTCCAGCCAAATGTTGACTGTTTTGTCTGTCTAATTTTTAAAAGGGGAAGGAGGAGGCCTCCAGTGAGGAGGCTGACAAGCTCTGTCTGCCTGTAAGGGCTGAAGGATGGCCCATAAATTTGCTGTTGGTAGTGCTGACTCTTAYCCTGGCTCTAGCCCAGGCTTAGGGCATCCACACTGAGTTTAGAGAGATCCAGGATATCTGCACACTTGCTCCTGTGCAACTTGTTGAGGACGCTAAATATGACCRTGGTCAGATCTGGGCAGATGACACTCGCTGGAGTGTGGGCCCATGCTTGCCCACCAAGCAGCCTTGTATCCCCCTTCTGCAGAGCCTTGCCTAAATCCATGCCCAAGTTCCCACTAGTGGAAAGGGTCTTGTAGCAAAGTTTAATATCCCATTTAGCTGACGGTGCCAGGATATTGCATTAGGAAGAGTGTTGCCAGCAGGTGGAGGGAGGTGATCCTGYCCCTCTACTCAGCCCTGGGGAGGCCTCACCTCGAGTCCTGTGTCCAGTTCTGGGCTCCTCAGTTCGAGAGAGACATGGAGCTACTGSAGAGAGTCCAGCGTAGGGCTACAAGGATGATGAGAGGGCTGGAGCACCTGCCCTATGAGGAACRGCTGYGAGAKCTGGGCCTGTTCAGCGTGGGGAAGAGAAGACTGAGGGSGGATCTGATCAATGTGTACAAGTACCTGAAGGGAGGGTGTCAAGGGGAYRGGGAYRAACTCTTTTCAGTTGTCCCATGTGASAGGACAAGAGGCAATGGGCAGAAATTGAAGCACAGGAAGTTCTGCCTGAMSGTGAGGGGGAATTTCTTCCCTGTGAGCGTAACGGAGCCCTGGASCAKGTTGCCCCGAGAGGTTGTGGAGTCTCCTTCTCTGGAGATCTTCAAGGCCCACCTGGATGCAACCCTGTCTAACATRCTGTAGGTGACCCTGCTTGAGCAGGGGRGGTTGGACTAGATGATCTCCKGAGGTCCCTTCCAACCTTACTGATTCTATGATATGCCAAGGTAACAATTTCTTTTAGCCTGCTCCTCCAACCTTGCCTCCATGCTATTACTCTTCTTCCTACTCTGTAAAGCCCCCTCAGTGATTTCCCTCTGTCCTTCATGTGTTATACCTTTCAAATATTTGCACACAGTTGAGTTGCTGCATCCCTGCTAAGCTGCTGTTACGCCAGGCTAAATACATTAGCTCAGAAAGTCAGTCTCTCTGACTCCATAATAATATTTTGTTTTGCTCTTCTCTGAATTTCATCCAGTTTATAGACATTTTCCTGGGAGTGCGGCATGATACAAGGTGGCGCCATCCTTGCTGAAAATGGAGCACTGAATAGAAAATTCAAAGTAGCCTATTAACGTAGCATCCATGCTGAGAAGTAGCCTTGCTTTCCTGGGGTCTAGACCCTTCCTTCATCTTGTTTCAGTAAGTGCAGAATGGAGGTGGCCCCCAAACCTTGGCTGAACTAGCAAATCCATCTAATGGATTCTTTGAAAATGACCCATGCAAGTCAATAAGTCCCTGTCTGACCAGATTTCCTTGAGCTCTTCCATTCTTTCTTCTTATAAGTGGAGACAGGAACTGAGCATTGCCATACTCAAACCCTTCTGCAGATCTTCAGCACTGAAGGAGCCTTCAGAGCATCTCTCCCAGATCTTCTGTGCTTACAGTCTATGCTATCACCTATGCTATGACCAAAATGGTAGATGAATGCAGTAAACCCTTATCTCTAGCTATAAGGACACAGTTTTTGAAGCCCTGCGTGGTCCTGTCTTCCCAGCCTTAATTCTACCACACCATCAGTTGCTCTAACCTCGTGCCTGTTCTTGCTGGCTGAGGAAATACAGGCAAGTAAAGCAGTTCTTGTCTTTGCGTAGGACTTCCTTATTGATTTCATTAAGAGGTCGGTTCCTTTTCTGTGCATCCCTGGACGCTAGTAGTGGCAGTTCAAAAGCATCCGCGTTACATGTGGAGCCCACCCCCGCACACACGCCCTTGGTGGGAAGAAAAGCCGTTCTCTGTGTGTTTGCTCTGGATGGAGATCCCAGCAGGGTTCTCATTGCTCATCCTCACTGGTGGGAGGACGAGATGGCTGTGTGTAGACAGGGCGAGGATCTAAAATGGGTTTTGCTTCTAACCTATTTACTCAGCTGCAGAAACCACTTGAGCATTCAGTACTTGAAAAGGGTGCTCACAGAGTCAACACAAACCTCCTGTTTTTCCCACCCCTCAGACAGTACTGGGCCRGGCTCTTTCCAGTCCCAGCAGGGAGCATGATGCTCAGCACCCACAAATCGCGGTTCAGCCTCCCACACCCTGCTGAGCCAGATGACCCTGGGACATGCAGCTTGGGAAGATCAGTGGCCTTGTAGTGATGATGCAGGAGCTGAAGTGCTAGCAGCCTGTTGCATCTCTTGGTCACATCTCTCAGAGAGGCACAGGGACACGTGGAAAGACCACCTATACATTAGGAGGTAACGTAATAAGGATTGGCTTCCCTCTGACAGCAGAGCCTGGGGTATATTGCCTCACTTCCTCTTCCTTTCTTCCTCTTCTRCATAGCTATGGAAAGAGGTTGTGGAGTCTCCATCCTTGGAGATATTCAAAAATATTCAAAAACATTCAAAAGCCATCTGGATAGGGTCCTGGGCAATGTGCTTTAGGTGACCCTACTTGAGCAAGAGGGTTGGACTAGATGATCTCCAGAKGTCCCTTCCAACCTAAACCATTTTGTAATTCTGTGATTCTCCCCTGGACAGACCTCTGAGARGACAGGATTCAGGCAAGCTCCTGAAAATTGATTTGCTCTCCTCAGGCTGCTGAGGCATTAGTGAACTGTGTTATACCCAGGCCCGTTCTTGGGCATTCCTCCCTAGCAGTGTTTCCAGGAGATGCTGCATCCTTGTTCTCCAGCCTCAGGTTTAGGGTRGGACCAGCCAGGAGGAGAGGGAAGTATTTGGAGCTGCATGAGTGGAGATTTACCAAACACATTTTAATCCCCAGATATTGTCCTCTCAACCATCCTGCTCTCCATGTGTCTTGTTCCCTTAAATCAGTTTGGATAAAAGAGGTTGACTCCACTCCCTGAAACACTGCAGCAGGGGYAAAGGAGGAAGCACAGTGGCTTTGCGAACAGCGGCCAGAGGTGCAGCTAGAAATGTCACAGCATCCTCAGCCACCCTCCCTCCTCCTCTGTGCCATGTGCGTAACCTTGGTCCTGCAAACAAAACCCAGACGGGCCACCTCCCTCCGCGGTTTACTGCTGTTGCATGGGGCCGGGTGAGTCAGCACAACAACACAAGCACTCCTGAGTCAGTGCGAGCCGCGGCTCAGCCGGAGAAACCCTGTCTCGCAGCTGCCTTGCGAATATGCGGGGCATCGGGCGGGCTGCGTGCAGCACTGCCGCGGGGGGAGCAGCCATCCCGGCCACAGCTGGGGGATGCACAAAACTGTCGGATCTGCTTGAGCTGCTGGAAATAACAACGAACTGAGGAATCTGGGGGTATTTTAGTGCAGAYTCTCTGTCTTCCCATAAGCCAACAGCCTACACAATTCAGGGTTGGAAAGCCACATACCCTGTGTGCGCTCCAGCGTGGTCATGAAGGTCCCTTATTTTTTAATGATTCATAGCATCTGCTTCTAAAGATGACTGGCACCAAAGGAGTTTGCAAAGGCTTACTAATCCACAGGTCCTGTTAGAAAATACAGCAAATATCTTATCCCAGTGCACATACATGCAATCTCTTATCATAACGTATCTGGATACAAGTGCGCTGTTGCAGACCTCAGTTCTCTACYCAATCCTGATGTGAGCCAGAAATAATTGCACTGAAATCAGGAAAGTTATACTGGTATAAAAGACATGCAAGTGGGATCAGAAAAACACAAAATGTCGTAAATGCAGAAATGCTGGGAAGAAAAGGTGAGGAGTCCCAATGCAGAGGGAAAAACATCATTTTTAGCTCATCCCTGGACATATGCTCCAGCTCTCTGGAACTGTGGAGCAGTGCTGGTTGCCTACCATAGSCCCCTGATGGCAAGTCCAGCCTGCAACACCAAACTTTTTGAGGACAAGGGCTCCCTGTGAAAGCTCTACCAGTACCTCTCCCATTTAAGTCCATGAAGAGTAGTCCACACACAGTATGGGAGCAAATCACTCAGGGAAACTCTTAGCTCCCTTTGGAAATCATCTGCAGTGGTCTGTGACCCCAGGTCGCTTGAAGAACGCCTTCGAAGGCTGCACTTGGCTCACCAGGTTAGATACTTTATGAAAGTTATCCATGAAGAACATTTCCTTCTGGCCTTCCTAGGCCAGACACTGTTTTCTCAGTCTAGGATTGATCCCAGATGTGTTTTAGCATTAAAAATACATCTCAAAAACACCTTTTTCACCAGCCATTCTCCTGCCAGCTGCCAATTCCTTCATCCCTATCTCAGCCCCGGTTTTAGAGGAATGATTAACACATGCTGCAATAAAACTCATCAGTTATTGCTCTTTCCACCCCTCTTTGCTGCAGGTTCAGATTCCCACACACTGTTTTCTACCTCTCGATGCATGAAACYGTTTCAGGCAGAAAAATTATTCCCCACCCACCGTATAACCACACTTTCCACCCCCAAAGTATTTTTGCAGACATCAGCCATTTTTGTAATATCCATCTGAGATTGGGTCCTGATTTGCTGCTTGGAAAACTGAGGTACAAGGGCAAAGCTCCTTTCTCAGAGCCTGTGACAGATTTATGTCAGATCTGGTATCATATGTCACAAATTCCTACCTCCAAATCCTGTGTTCAGATTTATCTTCTAGTTTGTTCTGTAAATTCCTTTTTATGTATTTTATCTTACCTAAAATCCATGATACAAGAGCTTTGTAAAGCTAAGAATAAGTAGAAATYAATGTATTTCAAATCAATCTGTAAGATCTCTCTTTGGGTATTCTCCTGAGGGGAGAAATTCAGCACACTGTTTAGGTATCTTCATGAGCCTTTTTCTCTTATATACATACTCAGTATCAAAGTTAATTGGCAGTACATTTGCTTGAGGTAGAGAGTGTCACGTGCAAACAAGCCTTAACCTGCACAAAGCATTTGAGCGTTCAAATACACTCACACATGAACTTGGTGCCTGGTGTGATAGTCAGGGAAGTGAGTAATGCACAGGATGGGGCTCTCAATAACCCATGTTTTGAAGGCACCTTGCGGCTTCCTTTTGTCCTTACTACACTTTTCAGACACTTTTTCAGTGATGAAGCAAATCAAGCTTTTGGGTCCTCTCTAATAGCCTTAGAGTCCAGTAGATTCTGAGCACTTTGCAGCCTGTCTTTATGGTAGGAGGGCAGCCTTATCTTTATGACACTAATGGAAAAACAAGGCCTAATGATATCCAATTCCATTCATTTCACTTACACAGGTGCTTTTGGTGCAGTGTAGTGTTTATGTTGTCAGTCTGATTTACACCATTTCTCCCCGAGGTGCTTTGGTCCACAGCACATATCTGTTGGTTTGAATCAGGGACTGTTGTGGAGCAAATCTAGTGAAACCCAGGAGCAGAGAAGCTTGCCCACATGTGGGTCTAGACGTCTCCAGCTTCAGGAAGACCGGGCTGTGTCTTTGCTGTCTCTCATCAGTGCTACGATTCCTGGGTGCACATGTGCAGATGGGTTCATTTCTCTGCCTATCCCACTTCATTACATGGCAGGCAGTGCTTTTCTTTTGTATTTGAATGGGAACCGTGAYTAGGGTTTCTTCCTAAAGTTGTATGTTTGAGGAGGGCACCAGTGCTCTGTAGGAAGGAGAACCCACAAGTGTCTGTTTCTGTCTGTTGGCGTATCAGCTGAATGTTTCCATTGTGGTTTTTATGTGAAGGCTTGTGTCTAGTCCCTTTGCTCTTGTGCCAGGGAGTCCCAGCACTTCCATCCTTGAGCTGTCTTGCTGGGACAAAAGACATCAGTGTGCACGCAACTTCCCCTGCTCTTGCCTTAGCGCGTCTGACAGTTTTGTGTTTGAGTGGAGCATGTTTAAGTGGGTCAACAAAGAGGTCATTTTCCAACACAAAGTACCCTAATAAATTAACCAAGGAGSTTTTTAATAATACATGAAAGGAGAGAGGTCCAATGCTTTGGAAGTGCTTTTCAGCTACTGACAGGGTCGACAGCTGGGTCAGTGGCCACTTGGGATTCCAGCAGAGAAAGAAGTGGTGGGCTACATCCTCCACTGATGTGCGAGGGGGCTGTCAGGCTGATAGAGTTACCAGCTGACACAAATATTGTTAAAGACTTTTCAAGACACATTTTCAGGYGGACCAAAGAGTTGCTTTGGCTTAGTGGTGGTGTTGGGATAGCATCCATCCTTTCTGCCCACTCCTCTGAGCTCTGCTGCCCCAGAGGGTCCAGCGCGTGGGCTTCAAGCTGTGATTTCAGTTTAATTTCCAAGAAGATGAGGCCTGTGTGATCAGTGTGTGTGTTGGGGAGGGGGAGAGGTTTGTGTGAACCTGACTGCTTGGCAGTTTTCCAATCTGCATTACTTTTTGGTTTATTGACCAGTTTCAGCCAGTCAGACTCTGCCAAAGCAGAGGTCTCAAAAATACTTAAATCTCCAAGGTCATGAAAACAGACTGCTAGGRGAGACCCCTGCTTCTAAGAGGAAAGTCACACAGTAATTCATCCTTTGCTAGGCACCAGTGAATCCCCTCACAGCTTTGTCTTGAGAGCTGAGGAAACCAAGCTTTGTTAGATCTGCTGTTCCTAGAGCTGCTTGTTCATTTAATGAACTTAAGTATGGGAGTTGGGCTTCTGGCCAGCCAAAGATCCCAAAGCATCCCTTACGATCTTCTGCAGTAGTGTCTGGGCTGCATCCACTTTTGAAGGAAGTATTTAAATTTAAGGAAACAAGACTAACCTGGATAGGTCCCATTGAATGCCACTGTCATTCCTGATGGCCTGGGTTATGCACATAGGTTCCCAAAGCTAAGAAGTAGAGTACTTTTGTGCTCTGAAGTATCTTCCCCAAGCTTCACTTGCTGACAGAACGCAAAGACCAGAGCAGATACCTGTTGAATAAAGTACCTAACCACTGTGTTGATGGCTGTTCCTGATAGCAGTGACAGTTCTCTGCCATCCCAGTGTCCATCAGACTATAGCTCTCTGCCTTTGAGAAGATGCTTTCTGCAGAAGATCCCTTTTGCCCTACAAGAAAACCCAGTATTTTGCTTTGTTGCCATTGAATTCTGTGTGAAAAGTCTCTGGAGGTTACCTCTCCTTAAGCCTTCTGCCATGCCCAGAACTCCCCATGGCCACTTCCCTTTGATATTAGGAGGTGGGTATTGTGTCCCGTCACTGAGGGCCCTCAGAGAGACCAGAGCAGTATGAGAAGTTCTTGAAGGGAAGTTCATGAAGGTACTGAAAGCAGCAGACTTCTTGCCTCTCTACCAAACCGTGGGGAAAAAAAGATCATAGCTTTAGAGGTAGGGGGAGAGAGAGATTGAGTTATCTAGAATAAGGAAGTTATTCTAATCCAGAAGGTAGAAGAAGTGTTCAGAAAAAAGTTCTCTGGATAGCAAAGACCATCAGTCCAACATCAATCCTGGGCCAGAAACTGGCACCCAGGAGTCTATTAATAGCAGAKCAGATATAGGATAGACAGAGCAGTCCGACCAGCACAGAGCACATGGGAAGTGTATTCAAAGTTAACAAGTACCAGAAAGATGTCACACTCAAATGCGGCTTTTCTTCATGGCATTTTTCAAGGATTAATGCTAGGCCTCAATGTATCTTATCACTGAAGCAGACCCAATGTCTCCTGCAGGGAGAATCTGATAGTGGCACAAAGGGTAAATGTTGAGGACAAATTAATCAGACAGAGCAGTCTGGGTCACTTAACAAATGAAGCTGATTTAAACAAAATATGTTAGAATACAACCCCATGCAAAGATATGTATCAAAGCCTAAGACATTAAGTTTGTTCTTACCAAAAGGAGCAGTGAACCGCTAAAAGCAGTGAAACTAGAAGTCTGCATGTATTAGCTGAGGCTGTGCAACAAGCCAGTAAGATTTGGGCCACCTTCATGTCATACGGAGTCAAATCTAGGATTGACCAAGAACATCCTGAGTTATCCTCCTGCGTTAGTCAACAAGCTGGCTCCTCGCTCCAGGCACGGTCCCTACCCCAAGCCACGGAGGACAGGGCACGTCTCAGGTGTCACAGAGCCCATTTTCTGACATAGCTTTTAGAGCCACTCTCAGGGAAGCAGAGAAACTGGAGGTCACCACCAAGTTTGGGTTATTCTGTTATGCCTCCTTGGGGAAAGCCACCCTGTTGCTCTCAGGCCTCTGTACCCTCTTAAGAGACCTTGCCAGAGCTTGACACCTGATTTTAGGAAGTGGCATTCTCTGAGTGAGAGGTAAGACCTCTCCACTCCGTTTCTTGCTTGCCCAGCTGTTCTTCTATGGCATTTAACCCCTGCAGATTGCCATCTTTTGGGAGTGCTCACCAATAACGCCTTCCTACTGAGAGGCTTGGTTCACTGAGAAGTGCAAAGTGCCCAGATATCCTCCAGCAGAGACGGTAGTTAACTGTAGTTCCTCATTTAACCTCTCTTTCTGCTAATAAATCACCTTATTGTGCTGACAGTGTGTGCTGTTCTGGTGTTGCAAGAGAAATAACGCTGGCTGCCGTGAGACGGTTGCTGGGGAGTGATGTTAGGGGTAGACAGCTTGGCACAAGCAGGGCTGCCAGTCTCTCTGGCTGATGGACAGCCGTCAGGAGGCTGATAGGCAGCCCACAGCATCCATCCTGTTTCAGTGCAGTTGTGCTGTCTGCAAGCGAAACCTGTGAATCCCTTAGCAGGTTTCAGTTGTGCCTGACAGTAGGCTGCTATAATTGGGTCTCTACATGTTTCATYTAAAAAGGCTAGGTGAAAGAGGAAAGAAACCTTGTTTTAACTAAAGAAAGGCTGTAGCATGAACTTAGACATTATTAAGCACCATGAATCCACTCTGGACAGTGCCTTTTAAGCTGCAGGAATAAACCTGATATCCCAAAAATCAACAGGGTCATGAGAAACCAACCCATGGGTGAGTGCCATGAGTGCTGGTGTTCACAAGAGCTGCCTTTCTTGAAAGGGCTTTTGACTCTGTTTCTCTCTTTTGCCCCCATCTGATCTGCTTTCTCCCACAGCCTCATACTGCATCAACCAAGGACTCTTCTTATGTAGGAGATGTCATTACTGACAGGGAAAGCTTGTGGGTAGTCCTAGCCRTGCAGCCATGCCTGTAGTCACCACTATGACTCCGTCAGGGCATCCAATTGCTAAATGACTCATGGCCCATCTCCAGAATGGTCCTTTCCACTGTCTGTCCAGTACGGTGGCTGCTCAGACTGAGGCCTGSTATAGGCAGCAAGCTAGGTGTGCAGCATGCTTTGGTCCCTGTCTTGCTGAAATACCAATCACACCCATGTTTCCCAGAGAAAAGACAGGGCAGCATGTGAAGCAATGATGCTGGGCTCTTCCAAGGCAGTCAGTTTGGATAATGCTGCCTCCCTTGCTACTTCCAAGCCTAGTACATATGAACATCCATAAAGAGTAAAACCCAAGTCTATCCAGTGTTGTATTCTACTGCAGTGGTCAGCAAGCAGGTGTCTAGGGAAGAATACTTCCTCTTTCTAATATTTTGCCTGTTTTCAACAATTTTCAGCTCAGGACTTGCTTTGCCACATGTGACATCCAGGCATCTAGTAACCTTTGGGGGCTTTTCCACAATTTTGTTCAGTGTTCCCTTGAGGCCGTGTAAACGTGAAGCATCCAGCTTCAAGCAAGGAGTTCCACAAGTTATTTCTGCATTGCACAGAGGAAAATGCACAGTCATCTCTTTTGCAGACTGATCAGTCTAATCTCACTTAATAGCTCCTTACACAAAAGCCATTCCAGATTTTGGATTATCCTTGTTTTGCCYTTTACTGCCAGTTGTGGAGACTGTAACACCAGCTGTGCTGCTCAGATAACTGCCATGCTCAGATAACCTGCTAGAGAGTTGTCCGGGACTATCAGTTCAGCATCAGATGGATCAGGCCAATTCCCCCATTTTTCCTCAGTTTATGGACACAAAAGGGCTGATTCTTTTCCTTTAATTTCTGAGATATCCTCTAGTGCTTCCTATGCACATTTTTGCATTTGCATGCCCTCATTCACACGCTCCTCCGGGATAGCAGCAGGAGGCTCACCGAGTCACAGACACGGGCAGACATTGGCTTCTGCGCCCACGAATGACTTGCTGACAGAAAGGAGAAGAAAGCCCCAGCCTCCTGACTCACAGCACTGAGTTCAAGCCACAGCTTCCCTGCAAACAGGAGACTTTGCTGGGTCTGTGGGTTTGTCTGAGCCAAGCCTGTCTGGTTCTTCCAGGTGCCGACCGTTATTTATGGTACTTAATTAACTCTTGATTTAGCACTGGTTGCTGCTCTTGTGCAAAGAGCCTTACAGTTTGGGTAGAATGTAGATAGCTCAGAGGCATCTCACCTCTTTCTACCTTTTCCTAGCTATGTTGCTGATGGAAACAGATGGGATGGTACCTGATTTTCAAAAGCAGACTGTAATTTTTCTAGGTGTCTCTCTCCTTTAAAATATGTTTTCATTGGAGGCTGAGAATTTCCCACTTAGCTTTGGCTTTTCTCAGTRGGGTTGCTGAACTGCTGTTGTAGTTATGGAGATTAGTAAACACGCACTTCGCAAGGGCATAGTTGCCTCTGACCCACTCATAAGACGTTTGCTCACTCCTCAGACTAAAAGTGTCCCCATTTCTTTCTCTAATCCACCCTACGTCCTCCAAAGAAAGTAACCAGCTCTGAAATGTGAAGTCTGTGCCAAGTCTCTGCAGACTGAAGAATTTGCTGTTGTCATTGTTGCCTTTGCAAAAGGCCTGAGTTTGGTGTGAACTTCAGCTCCTTCAATCACATTAGAATAATTTTAACCCATTCACAGAAAACTTGGTTTTAATTAAAGATAATCTGTGTGCAGACAGATGAAGTCTGACTTCATGGTGAAAAGGCGTGAAGTTTGGGTCACTGGTGGCAAAAAAAGAATAAAAGAAAAAGAAAAAATACACCCCAAAATCTGTCACAGATTTTCGTGAAGTCCTGCTAGGACAACGGCAGGCAGCTTGGTGGCCTAAASGCCGTGTCAGAAATATGTATTTTGTGT
The DNA here is from genome assembly GCF_003343005.1 of Rhea americana. Classification (NCBI taxonomy): domain Eukaryota; kingdom Metazoa; phylum Chordata; class Aves; order Rheiformes; family Rheidae; genus Rhea; species Rhea americana. The sequence goes on along the minus strand of NW_028185572.1, from coordinate 153,404 downwards.
CTGCTTGGGTCATTGGAGTTGAAAACTCCTCTGCCATCCCCCGTTTCCAGTCCTTCCTGTGGACTCAGTGCTCATGGTGTGACACAGAAGAACTGAGGCTGCAAAATCATATTAATTGCACCCGAAACATGACCACAACCACAGAAGTCCTTCTTTCAGGCTGATGCTCATGTCACTGCTGGTAGGCAGAAAACCGGATTATGTCCATCCACAATTCGCTTGTCTCTAAAAGAGCAGATCAGTAGCTTGAAGGTGTTGAACCTCCTCCTGCCTTGTGTGTTTGGGGAGCAGAGGATTTCCTTTGGGTCTGATAGAGGACATCTTGGAGGTGCTACYCGTAGTAGCCTTGTACGTATGTGTCTATAACCCTGGTAGATTGGACAGGGATGTATGGCTTTGTTTCCTCTGGAAGGGTGTCAGTCTGTGGGTGCCAAAACCACTTCAAAACCCGAAGCAGCATGAGGCAYGTGGAGATGAGCAGGAGATTTGTGTCAAAATATGATTACCACTCCGAGCAAATGGCTCTTGCAGACACGTGTGCCTTGACCACAGCTTTATCAGCACTAGACTTAAAGAAAGGGAAATCTCTGTAAGGAAAGACTCTGGAGGCAGCGTGATTGCAGCCAGAGTGATCAAGAGAGTAGTTTATTGGCCTGGGAGCCAGAAGACAAAGTCCTTTCCTCACCTCCGCCGCAGACCCGGGTAACCCTGGCTCAGCTAGCTCACTCCTTTCATTATCCATCTGCCTTCTTTCTTCCAGTCTGGCGTCTCTGAGCTAATGCTGTTTCTCACTATGCCGTGTCTGGCACAAGACAGCCCTGATTTTAGATAGCTTCTCGTGCTGGGGATACCATGGTAATGATTAATTGACAAAAGAACAAAGACGGGGGAAGATTAAGGTCCAAATTCTGTAAAGACATGAAGGGACCCGGTTCCCACAGTATTTCCTGGTTTTTCCATTATTTTCCAGAGGGTTTGTGGGAGTGTGTTGGAGTGGGCAAAAAAACGGYGAAATGTGAGGGAGTGCATTTCAGTGAGTGAAAATTAAGCTCTGCAAAATTTTGTACAACTGGCCCCTGGGCCGATTCCTGAGTGTCGGGTGGGAAGTTTTGGCACTCAGGAGCAACACACATCCAGGTCCCAAATGATGTCCCAGTGACATGACTGTCTTTCTCTCACAAAAGAGGTTGCACACCAGGATGCTATTCTTCTAGTGCACAAAAAGGGCAGTTTTGTCAAATCATCTCACTTTTGCAGAAAGAAGCCAGGCAGAGATTTGTTCAACTAGAGCAGTTACATGCTAAGATAACAGAACAGTGCACAAAAGTCATTGAAAATTAACAAGCTTCAGAGTTTTTCTAAGACTAGAAATCATCCCAGAAAAGCCAAACCAACACCAAGTACCATTACCAGTCACATAAACCAGACCAGTCCATTAGATAGTGCGGGTGCTGTAAGAAACTTCTCGACACTTTGCTGCCTTCAGCCATATGTGTGCCATCTGCTGGGAACTGCCGCATGTCAATTATGTTAGTCTGATGGACCACGTAGAACTGGGTGAGATTTTGATGCARGCTTCATCTGGTGCAGCAGAGGACCAGTGCTGCCTGATGGTGCTGAGCTGTTGGCACAGGGCAGATGCTCAGCAGCCCAAGTGGCCATGAGCTCCCCAACAAAGCAGCTCTTCTCTGCTGTGCCCACGTTTGTTCAAACTGAGAYTTTCCAGGAGAGGTAGGTGGCTTTYTGATTCATTTCTTTTTTTGATTCAAAAGCAGTGTTTTAAATTGTCTTTTTGTCCTGCTTTGAAACGCAGACAGTGTCCAGGATTTGGAAAGCATTCATTGGGTGGGAAATCTGTTTCTTGCACAATCCCATCACTCCATCCCTGCCTCCCTTCATGAGCTTGCAAATGCTCTGTAGAACAAAAANNNAAAAAAAAAAAAAAAAAAAAAAAGAAATGCGATGCCCTGTGGGTTGACAGTGCCTGGAAACTGGCTTTCAGCCAAGCCCAAGCCCAGCAAAATCAAGCCTTATCATCTCCCAGATATCCTCCTGGATGTTACAGAGGGCTCAAAGGGGGCAGCATGGGATGGGAAAGCAGCAGAGAGCTGGTGGAAGGAGACGACATGGGAAGGGACATGCTTTTTCCCGTGCACCCCTGCTGTCCAGGGCTGTGTCCAGGCTGAGAAACTCTCACGTGCTGGCATGGCTGCCACAGATGTGAAACCCTCTCTGTCCCACTCTGGCATGTAACCCCAGTGAAGTTAGCAGGAGTGAGTCATCCTCAGCACTGTCCCAGGGCAAAGGATTTGGCCAAATGGGATCTCTCACATGAGGAAGGCAAGGTTCGTGGAGCATTTGGGGGCTATGTGTTTGGGAGAGTTCCTGTTTTCACCTGCTTGTTCTCCAGGCAAATAGGACACTATCATCTCCTTACCAAGTGGAGGAATGAGAGAATTAGCATCCCATCCAAGTATTTAAATAACCTGCAACCAGAATCTAGAYGTCCAGAATCCTAGCCTAGTGTTTTCTTTGGGAGATAAGCTTCTCTACGCAAAATCCAAGCTTTTCCGTGTAGCTGAAAGCAACAAGAACATCCCTTGGGCTGACATTTTCCAGAGTGGATCTTGATTTCCCAAGATCCAAATTAAAACCCTTATGGTCTCGTTTCCATATTTCCCAAGATCCAAATTATGGTCTCACTTCCAGAAGCACTGAATCCTCCCCACTGTTACTCCAGGGCCATGAGGTGAGATGAGCACAGGTAACCCTAGCACCTCGGCCTGTGTGCACTCCCAGGGTTGAGATATCTTGCAATGAGTTTTGTGCGGGCAGAGGCCGATGTAGCTTCGCTGGGGATCTCAGCGCTGCCCGTGGAGTCACGCCGAATCTGGGGCAGGATCTGTGCCACTGTGCCCTGTCAATCCAGCAATGTGACTTTTTGGGGGAAGATCGTTCATTCTATTCTTGGATAGAGATTTGGAGTGGCTCAAACTGGCGGACGAGGGGAGGGAGCCGCTGGCAGCTTTCTGCATAGTACTGTGGGATTTGTTTTGCTGTTTCAGCGGTCTCCTGCTCTCTCACACACCCTCCAATGCTTGCTACAGAGAAAAAGAGACAGTGACAGCACAGAGTGCCCAGAAAGCTAGAAAAACTCAGTCTCAGTTATCAAAGCACTGTGGTCAGAGCAATTTGTTCATGCGGCGTTCCCATGTCCAGCCCTGGTTGTGTAATGGGCCCATGTCTGCCAACTGGTTCTCATATCCCGCCGGGAAAGCGCTTATCAGTGCCTGATACAAAATTCTCAGGGGGGAGGAAAGCCTCCTAGCAGTTTGCTTTTTCTTCCAGAAACCCAAAGTTCAAAAAGCAAAGTAAACTGCTTTCTTACTCCCTCGTGGTTTGASCATTTGTGTTGTGCTTGGTGGACTACCCTGGGAGGGTTTGCTCGAGGACGGCTCTTCCTTGTGGACCATCGAACTGAAGAGGGAGAGGGGAGATGCAACGAATGTTTTCCAAAATAAAGGCAGACTGTGGGTGTAAGGAGCCACTGCTGTCCTGAGGCTGCTRCAGGCTCTGGGGTAGCAGCGCTTAGATGAAGAGGAAAGCTGAGCCTCATGTTGATAGTGTTGATTAAAGCCATTGCAGGCGAGCTGAGTGCTCCAGAGCTTTATCACCCATGGTGATGGACAGTGGTTGCAAATGGGCTTGAAAAGCACCAGTTTCAACATGTAGTGTGCAAATAAGGAATAAACTAGCCTGCTAGGACATCCTGTTTTGTTGTTTCAGCAACTTGTCCACGTCACTCTCTGCAGAGCTGCATGGTAAGCCAGCACCTGCTGCTCCACTGCAGCCCAAGGGACGGCAGGGGGACAAGGACACACGTAGCCGGGGGCTCAGTCCCTCACTCACGTTGAGAGCTGCGTGCTTCCCTCAACAAGCCTGCCTGACTATGGGAGTGGTAACCAGCCTGGGTCTTGCCCCAGCCAGGGGTCAGGATGTGGCCAAGGTAGATTCAGTGGCTAGGAAACGATCCCTGGGCAGGCATTGCCCGTGAGGTTCATATGTCCTTGAGGCCGAGGATGAAAAATCCCTTGAGCTGCCCTCACTTTTGGATCAGACCCAGCCTAAACAGTTGGATGGAGAGTCACTGAACGGCCCTTCGGGGCCCCTGCGATATCATTTGTAGCTTTGCTTTTGTAGGAAGCGTTGCCTTTAGCTGTTGTTTTTCTCGTGCTGAGTGAAGGGGGCAAGAGGCAATCTCACCCCTTCGCAGGGTGCCCTGGGGGCTGCAGGCTCCCCACAAAGGTTGACTCAACTGGGGGCCCCAATCCTGTCCGTAATTCCTCTGTGTCCTGCTCAGATCCCCCAGGGAAGGGTGTGTCACAGGAGGGATGGAAAGAGCGATTTCGGCTAGGAATAACAGAGGGAAATAAAGAACAGGGCTGAATACCAGGAAATACTTGCAGATAATGAAGTCCGTGACATGGCAGCACAGAAGTGGTGGAGGCCCCTGCACGTGAATCATTTACAGCAAGGCTGGATGAGCCTGCCCTGGGGCAGAGCTCTTGCCTGCCCTTGAACTTGGTCTTCTGAATCCCTCACTTCTCTCCATATTTCTGTTTGCAAAGGAACCTTGTGTCTTCCTGCAAAAGGAGTTACCCAGAAAAGGCTCCTTTACTCAAGGAGARTAAAACATGCTGTTGTTGCCCTTTATTGCATAAAATGCTGCATGTGCAGCAGAGAGACCCCTTAGGAGCAGACTCCTACATAGGAGAAGAAGAGGGTATGCCAGGCACGCATTGATGCTCATGGTGCAGCACGCATGGCTGTCCCACTAGGGTGGGACATCTGCTCATGCTCAGCAGATCCATCTCAACGGGCTGTACATAARGCACCCCCCAGCAAAGCCTCTGTGGTCTTTTTTGGGCAGACATAGGCTCTTGCTGCCCACTTTGTGAGCTTGGCAGACAGAAGCCTGCTCCATTTCAGTGGTGGTTTCTGCCAGGAAACAAGTCCTGCTCAAGGGGCAAACCKTGGTTAGCTGGGCCCTTTGCTAACACATCTCTGGGTCAAAGCTCAGAATATGAGCAGAGTTTCATAATTTCTCCATACAACAAATTCAGTATGTATATCAATTCTTTGCTGAGAGCTGTATTTAATTATAGAAAAATAACCTAGAATCAAAGATAATTCAGATTGGAAGGAATGTCTGGAGATCTCTAGTCCAGCTTCCCACTCAAAGCAAGGCCAACTTTGAAATTAGGTCCAACTCTGAAGCTAAATCTTGTTACTAATGGCCTTGTCYGGGCAAGTCTTGAATATCTCCAAAGATGGAGATTCCCCCTAGCTTTGGACAGGGAGGAGATATTATTCTCATTGTGAATATTTTTCCTAATATCTAATGGGAACTTTCCACTGCCTCTCRTTCTATCACCGTCCACCTCCTAGAAGAGCTGGCCTCCACCTTCTCTCCACCCTCCTGTTAGGTGGTTTTGGACAGCATGAGGTCCCCCTTGGGATCCTCTTATTGGTCCTCTCCTATTGCACAGCCCCAGCTCTCAGCCTCTCTCATACGTACCATGCTCCCGCCCCAACCAGCTTGGGGGTGAATGTCCTTGTGTTGTCAATGCAGAAGCAARAGGAGATGAGAGGTTCTTTCCCTCCTGTACATCACCAAGGGCCAACTCCTGGTCAGCACTCCTGGCCCTCCCYGGGCTTCCCCAGTGTCTCTCTTGCTCAAGTGGGTAGAGCTTGTCTAAAGATGCAATACAATCTCGCTATGTAGTATTTTATTGTTCAACCCAACCTTAATCAGTGTTCTCACATCAYGAAGACATCTTTATTTTCCTAAGATCGACAGCACAGCACTGAACTGTTGAAATTGTTCCAGCAGGAGAACTCCCGTAAAATAAATATTTAGGGAAATGTTTTCCACATTGTGTCACTGCTTTGTTACCCTTCTCATTTGCAAAACACGGCTGTTCTTAGCAGACCCTCTGAGCAATGCAAATGAGAGAGGTTCTTCTGCACACCACCATTGCTTTAGGTATGAGCCATTCAAACCTCTTTGCTCCTCAGCAGCAAAAGCTATGATTGCAGGAGCTGGTTTTGAAGCTCATGATGTTTCAAATAGGTTTCAATCCTTGCCCGCAACTCCCCTCCTTAAAATACAATTTAAATCAGACATAAGCGATGCACAGTGTGTGAAGTCTTRTGCTGGCCTCACTGCACTTGGGTGGATTTCACGCATAGCAATTAAGTGTGTGCTCTGAAGATTGATTATGCCTTAGACAGTGGGAGAAATAGAGGAGCGAATGTTGGTTTGACAGTTTGAGCTGTGCGCCAGGTTTTTTGGGTTTTTTTTCATCATGGTTACTTCTGCCGATTCTCTAGAGAGCCAAGGAGGMACCTCCTTGTGCCTCTGAAGGTTTCCTTTGCACTGAAGGATCTCGCTGTTTGCACCTCACCATTATTAACACTGTCARTCAAGCCTTCCCCAAGTACTACTGACAAAATTGGAGTGAACTCTGCCACAGCAGACTCATGATTATCAGGCATCTCTGTAGAGAAGCTTTTCATCCGAGGCATGGGCAAGAGTCATGGAGAGAAAAGGRAAGTGCACTGAACCTGAAATGAGCCTCTAATGAAGCCGAAGAGTAAATCGCCGGCAGTTCTCTGCGGCGCCGTAAGCCGACGTCTCCCGCCCGCTGCCAGCACGCAGCGCTCCCTTCGCTTCGGCAGCAATACGCCCATTTGCCGTCGGCTGAGGAGGCGGCAGCGTGCCATTTCGCAAGGTGAATCAATCCCATTGCAAGCTGCCCTCTGAAATAGCTGGTGAGGTGCTTACCGGGGGTGTGCCAACGCCGGGGACCCCAGCCCTCCCGGGAGCATGGCTCAGCCCTAGCGTTGAGTTTTGCCTCTTGGCGAAGGCGTTTGGCTTATAGTAGGTCAATGGGTTGCAACTCGTTTATTCTCGGTGCTTAAATTGCTCTCAGCTGAGTCTGGGCTGTGGTCAGTGGATCTGTGGGGGATGAGGATTGTCTTGGTGGATGAGTCTCTGCCCTGGATGGATGGCTCTGGCTCATGGGATGCTGCTCCAACAGCAGCCCAAGTCATGCYGTGGAAGAGGAGAACAAACCCTTGGTTCGATGCTGTGTTTCGCAGAGGAAACAGAGCATGAAGGAGGCGGCTTCGTGCAGGAGCAAGAGATGCCACCACCGGCAGCACTGAGCGATCCAGGCTGGGACTGTAGCCCAGGGGTGGCTGTGGAGGAATCCAGGTGAGGTTAGATTCATCCTCCTAAAAGACAGAAAGCCATGGGACTGACTCCAGTCTCCAAAGTGAAGTGATGCAGGCTGGCTTGCAGCCGCACTGCCTGGGGTCAGCACCCTTCAGGACAGCTCAGCCGTATCCTTGTTAGATAACATGTTGTCCCCACCTCATCCGGGCCCCCTGTCATGCCTCAAAGGCATAATCATCATTTCACACGTACTTGCTCAGTTCAGAGCGCCTGGGCTGTGTGGGCTGTCTCACATCCCACTTGCATGGTGGTTTTGTGACATGAAACCTCAGGAACATGGTTACACCCCAGAATACAATGAGAGAGAGAGCGGAGGGGAGGGGAGCTGAGCTTGCTGGGCTAGCTTTGGAGGACTCAGTGCAGCTGGGTGCAGTCTCAGCCACTGCTCTTTCAAGCTATCCTCAGGGGGAAACGAGCCCAGGCAGACATTTAGGCTATCAGGCGGAGGGTGCTGTGGTCAGAGACAGGTCAGTCTTCTGACAAGCCAGATTGCTTTTTGCCCATTTACCTACACTTGGAGCAATTATGCTGAGCAGAAAACCTTGGGACAGTGAATTGTGCTGCTGCCAAAGGGCAGTGTCCTGCTGCCCCAATCTCCAAAGAGCTTCTGGTGCAACCTCAGTTCCTCCTTTGCAAGKCAAGGCAGGAGATGACACCTTTGTGCCATGCCTCTCTGCGCCGCAATGCTGAGCCGTTACAGCCAAAAGCAAATAAGCACCACCTGCTGCAAGCAAAATTTGCGGAGGATTGAAAGGTGCCCCTGCTGTAAACAGGCGAGGGGCGAGGACAAGGTGTTTGCGTGTCGTTTGGAGAAGAGCAGTGTAGATTTGGGAGGGCGTGAGGCGGAGGGATGATTCACGGTGCTGGGAACAGAGCAGGAATTTGGTGCGTATGAAGGGCCAGGCTTCAAAATAAACGAGGCAGAGGAASAACAGGAAGAAAGATGGGGGGGAAAGCACCTTGTCCGGGATCCCACGGYGGGTTAGTGCCAGACCCGGGAGCAGAGCAGAGGTTTCCAGCTTTGCACTCTGGACTCTCTCGTTTACCCTCGTCACTTARGGACATCGGCTGGAGCCCAGACCGCATTCGCGATGAGTAAGACTCGCTGTGCTGGGCTTACTGCAGTTGTGCGCACTGGGGTAATTTGCCAACCTCTGCTGGCTGGCATCACGTTTACATGAGCAGACATGTGGGATTTCCATGCTTGCTGCGTACTCCTCCTTACAAATCTCTGTCTTCTTCCAACAGTCAGTTCCTTTGAGTTAGAGCTAATGCAGGGAGGGGAGAGCATTTCTCGTGTGAATAATAAAAACATCATCATTCTAGCCATCAGAGAAGATTAAAAGGCTCCAAGAACAGAGAAATTGCTATAGATGAAGAAGGCATTATTATATAGGTCATGGTATAGCTTATTCTATAATCATCCTTTATGGATAGCACAGGCCGTAGGAGATGACCATGTTCCCACAGCAGCAGGCCACTGGGTTAATTTAGGATGTTCCCGTTGTGGTGTCTGCTGTAGCGATCGGTGCTGGTGCAATCAGTAAAGTGGCTCAGGCCATCATGGGAGCGCTGTTTCCCAGGCATCTTCGCAATGCAACACGTCTGGGTCAAAAGTTTTGTGTCCTCTCCAGGTAGCTACAGTGGTCCGAATCCRCAGTGGGAAGCCTTTCGCTGCACAGTGACTCCCTATAAAGAGGAGGGCTAAAGGGTGACTTAGTCGTGTGCCAKTCCCCTTCCCCAGCCAGAGCTCTGGGAACAAGGGATCCATTGGCCTGGGAGCGCAGAGGTAGCGCAGCCCTGGCCGCCRGCCGGTGCAGGAAGCCTGTCTACAATCAGCTCTGTTGTTGCAAGTGGCAAAAACAATAACGCCACTGATAAGAGCTCGACTCGGATTCTCCAGAGCAGGCCAAGCTGGATCGGAGCGAAAAAAAAGAAACAAAAGCCCAGCTGATAGTGTCACGGCACATGCTCGCATTAAAGAGCGCTTTGAGTGGGGCCAGCTGAGCTCCTGCCGGAGCCGAAGGACCAGACTCAGACCCCACAGGATGGGCCTGGGGGAGATGTTTTCATGCACGAGGTCAGATTTTGTGTGGCTGAAGGAACCATTTGGGAGCAATTCCTGCCTTTCCTGGAATAACTTCCTAGGTAGGGCACATCATGACCTGACCTCGCAGCCTCCATCTTTGGAAAGGCCCCACTGATCTCGTTGCCCTGAAGATCTGGACAGGGCTGATGGCTGCAGCAGGTCAGAAGCAGCCAAAGTTCAGGCTTCACCACACAAGTCATACTCTGTCTGCTCTGTTGTCATCATGAGGTCTCCAGAAATGCTTTCCTGACCATTATAAAAGGTCTGGCCTGCAGGGAAACCCCCCACTGCTTCTCTTGTACTGTCACAAACATCACCAAGGTTTAACGCAAATTCTTGTGTCAGCTTCAGAAAAGTTATGCTAACATAACATGACTGAGACTAATAGCTTTGGTGGCRTGGGCCCCAGGGCTCTGATTTGTATGTAAATACTGAGCCACAAATGCAGCAAGTCGCCTACACTCGGTAACCCAATTATATCTATGAAGAAACTCCTACTGGCTTTGGAGGTGCAAGGTCAGACCTCGTTTAACTGAGAGGTCACAGGGACTCATGTCACTTTGGGGAGTGTCACTGCCGGTTGCTCTGGTTCCCTCTCTGGAGGGCCTGGGGATGTCTGGCTCCTGCCCTGGGGTGGACCTGGGRTGGGTTTGCCGTGATGTAGGAAGGCTGTTGGCCTTGATTTGATACCTGGGAAACWTGGGCTCTGGCTCCAGCCTTACTGCAAGGATTTCGAGGCTAGTCACACCATGATCTGAAGAGACACAAAATTTTGGGATTGCCAWGAGTGTCCCCTGGGGACTGCCCAGTGCATCACCCGGGTTTTCACTCCAAAGGGTTCTCCCCTAGGATACAGGCTGCTCCCTGCCTAGGGCTAGCTGGGCGCAGCCTGGAGAACAACRTATGGAGTCAGATGGGGACAACTTCTGCTCAAAGTCCATTTTCACTGTCTCTCCTGCTCTTCAGTGGAAATGAAGGGGTGTTGTTACTCAAATTTCAGAGGGAAGATGCATGTCTGAGCCTATGCACAGAACAAYTTCTGGTTCTGGGAGCAGCTTTCATCACTTCCTCCTCCCACCCACCTCTCCTCTTCCTCCATGCAGCCTCCTGCATTGCAGCCTCCTCACCCACCTTTGCCAGCCTGCTGTACCATCACTGCTTCCCTTCCCTCTTCCTCACAAAGATGTTGAGGTCCTTCTCACAAGCTACTGGAGTGTGAACTCCTCGGGCAGGGTGTGCACGTGCTCCGCTCCCTCCCTGCCAAGCCAAACGCGCCAAGAGCCGATGGCCAAATGTGGTTAATGGGGCGTGCGACCCACTGCACGACAGGGTTCGTCCTGAGCACTGTCAACCTGCAGAGTGCAAACTGGGGGCAGAGAGAGGTCGGGATGATCGGCAGGTTGCACGTGCACATTAGCATCCTCGCCAGCAGCGAGTCGTCACAAGGAAACAATCGGAGCCGTCCTGCAACCAGCATTTTTCTGGCTCTGGGCAAGTCTGGGACACAAGTGTCTAATTGCCCCTTTGCTGGGTTGCCTGCTGGGTTCGCTCAGTCGTTGATTTGATCCTGCTTTGAGAAATTTGCCCAATATAACGTCTAGGTCGTGCGTACCGCCTGCCAGCTTGCATTAGGCCCTGTGATTTGTGTCAAATCAGATTTTGGAGCACTTGTTTCACACTGTTGGAGTGCTGCACTCCCAGATACAAAGGTGAAGGCTGGGGGAGAAAGAGAAGGAGAAAAATGGAGAGTCTTCCCAGTGGAGAAAATCTTGGGGCTGGCTCAAAGACCCAGGGACAGAGGTAAGTGAGAAGTCCAGCCATAGAAAGCAAAACCCTGAAACTGCTGTTCRCATCTGCATGAGCTCTTAGTCACTGTAGGTGCCCTATCACATGCCCTATTTGRCCCAGCAGCTGGATTCAAATCCATGGGTATCAGAGAAGTGCTCAGCACTGGCAGCGTGCTGAGCATGTTCCTAAAGCATGTTGTAGTGGGAGCAGATCAAGGTTCCCTCCAACCTGCTCCAGTGTGTTCACCTGTGATGGGCACTGCCCTGAGGCCAGATAAGACAGCTGCCTGTGCAGTGTCATCTATAAAAAAAAAAATATATAATCTATATTATAAATCTATATATGGTAAAGGACAATCTGAACTCTCTGCATCCATACTATCAGCYCCATTGCAGTATTTCTCCTCAAGTCCAATAGCAGGGGATGTGAGGGGCTGCATTTATCGTGTRGTCAGAAGATTTCCCGTGACTGAAGCACAGTCATTCAAGAGCAACCACGTCTCCAGCTAGGATTTTCTGGCTTCTTTGCTCCTAGCACCTGGGCTTAGGCTGAGCCTGTGCTCTCTTAAACCAGCACCCTGAAGTGTGTTCCTGCCATGGTCCCATTTAAGAGCATCCAGCCCTTCCAGTCCTCAACTGGGGCAAAGGGTGGAGGCTCAGCACTGTGAGTGCACCCACACRTTCACCTTTAAGAAGGGCTGGTCTTGCCCATGCATTGGGAAGCCACCCTTGCTGTGACTGCAAGCTGAGAAGTCCCAGCCCTGAAAAGGGATCTGATCAGCAGGGAACAGCTAATCCCGGCTTATGCTTTCAGARCTTCTGTGTTGCTTCAACTTCACTTGGTCCCTCTCCTTCTTCCTCATGACCCTCAGTTCTTCCTCAGGCTTGTAGACCATTCCTTGCTTGCTTGGATGTGCACAGCCCATAGATTTCCTGGCCATGAACCTTACCCTTYGCCCTGCTAAGTGCACTCGACCCATAAAATCAGCAGCACTGCCTTGTTTTCTGCTAATTGAGAGCTCTTAAAGCCATAAAACAACCAACTTCCAGGTATCATCCAGCTGGAAACTGGTCAATTTTCTGAGCATTAACTTGCCATTGTGCTATTGAGGAGGAAAGAGACTGTAATAGGCACAGATGGAGCTTCTCGTAACAGATAAATAGCAGCCTTGATTCTCGGAGACCAAGGAGAATCTACATTGCGCTGGCAGCATGAGGGGTTTTTGCTTTGTTTTTGCCTTTTTTTTTTTTTTTTRAAAARACTTAAAAAGAAGTACTTGTCAAGCATCAAAATATTTGTCAATGATATTAAGGGCCTTTAGCAGCTGTAATTTAACAGTGAAGCAACCTGATGTGAACAAAGGACCACACAGCTGGAAATTTATGCCACACAGGCACCATTTAATGACTGTTAAACTAGTGGCCTTTCTACATCGTAAAGCTGTTAAGCAAACACAACCCTTGGCTCAAGCCACGTGGAATTGGAGTGCAGGCTCTTGGCTAGACCGTGCTGACAGCAAGGTGGGAGGGAGAAGGGGGCTTCATAAAAATCCGAAAACAGAGAAGAACTAGGAATAGGCAGAGGCAGAAAATTCAAGCGGGAGAAAYGGAGGAGGAAATGTCTCCAGCTGCAGGAAACAGGCGGCCCAGTGCCCAGGTGGAYAGGCCAGAGCTCATGCGCTGTAGGTTTCATATCCCATGCCGTGTATCACTGGGTGCTGCAGCAAGCTCCGTTGCTGCGATGACATGGCCCAGGCCGGCAAACACAAGCTGAGCCTTTTGCCTTATTTACTAGCAGAGGTGTAGCATACCYGTGGGGAAGAAATAAAATACGTTCACTTACCAAACTTGGTGTTTAAAATACACAGAAAGAGAGAAAACCTCTTCAAAATTAATAAGGTTTCTTGTTACTTCTTTATTATTTCCTTCCATCCTTTTATAAAAGGGAGTGAATAATCAGACGAGCCAATGCTTATTCCTTTGGCTCAGAAACTGATCTTAGAAGATAGAAGCATTGAGTTTAARGGCTGATCCAGCTACATTGGCATGAAATGGTAAATGGATCCAGCTGTGCTGGCTGAAGGCACTTGCACTTCATGCAATAAATGGCAGAAAGGACGGAATGAAAGTTTCCTCATCCTCTCCAAGAAAACTCAGACAGGCTCCCTCAAATCACCTAGTTAAACCRTTTAAACTCACCTGACCAAGCTTCTAGAGCTTCCCCGCAGCTCTGCACAAGTGGTCTTCAGGAAGGAGAGCTAGGAAAGGAAAAAGTCTTMGTCTGACACAGCTGTTTGCTGCACATCTGGCTGTAGCATGAGTGGGAGTGCTCACCCCCAAGATCCATAGGGATTCGGTGAGGCTGAAATGAGTATAAAGGAATCTAACTTTCCTTTGGCCCAAGTGCCACACCATGGACCTGAGCTGAAGCCCACGAAGCCCTGYGGGAGTCATCCCTGTGTTTCCAGATTGCACTTATAATACAACAAAGCCTTCATTCTGGTGAGACAGGTCCAGCCCTCATTTTTCCTTCCAGGGACAATTACACATGGCATTAGTTCTCACTACAGCAGTGAAATTCAATAAAATGTCTTTTAGCTAGTGGGAACACAGTGTATCTGAAAGGCACCAGGCAAGGAGGCAGGAGAGTTTCATGGCTGCTGCGGTGAACAYTTTTTATCTGGGTCAGAAGCTACTTTAGAAGAACAGCAGTAACTGTTATCATCAGGGAGGTCCACAAAGGCACCGTGCAGAGGCAAAGAGGGTGGCTGCCCCAGGTGCCAGAGACAGCTGCCTTCAGCGGGGGTTTCACGGCCTTGGAGCTGTTCCCTCATCCTGAGATCCCACTGCCTAGCAATCCCGAGTCTGGTGGTGCAGTTCCCCTAGCTTCCCAGTGAATTCGTGCTTGGATAGAATAGATCTCTTTCAATTAGCTTTTATTAAGACTTACCCACTAACATCAGACTGTGCAGATTACCATTTTCTCTACCAAATATCAACAGCCTGGGGCTTTCTGTTGCTGGCACATAGCCCAAAGAGAAGAAAAAAGCCTTGGGTCTCGAATCAGTGATAAAAGAGGAAGCAATGGTAGTGTCTTTGGCCTCTCTGGCAGTATTTCATCCTATTTTTCCCCTGAAGTTCCTAGATTCAAGAGCCTAGTTACTGCATTTTTCTTTTTTTTTTTTTTTTTTAATGTAACTTCTCAGTCATGAAGGAGTGCTCAAAGGCTTGACACCTGAAGGCTGAGAAGCAGCAAGCCAAGTAACAAGAACCAGTGCTGAATGTGTTTTCATTTACATAGTGGTTCGTGTGGTTCCAAGATTTGATCCTCTTCCAGACCTCTCATCATGTACTTGTTTCTTAGGCCGTTGGTGTAGAGTGGCTTCAAAGAAGYGTCTTGGCTCTAGTAGGAGGAAGCTAATGGTATATTTTCTACCTGGAGCTAGAATAAATGTTCACAAGTTTATTTCCCAATGATATGGCTGGTCCAGCTTCAGGAGATGGACTAGAAAATTATTACTGTTGCCTGGTTAAATTGCTTTTTTTCCTCCCTGATAGATACAGCTCCATAGTGTGAATATATTTTTTTTTATCTAAGAGCAGCCATTTCGTAGAGAACTTAGTGACTATTTTCCCAAAGAAACTAAAAGCTGAAAGCCAGCCATGCACGTTGTCTTGCTAAACAATTTGCTGTTCCACTGCATTTGGAAGATTGCACTGAACTTGGTTTCCTGGCACCAGCAGCCAGTTTGAGAATTAGCACAAAGCTAATTAGGTTACAAATCTCAGAGACACAAACCAAGGCTATTTTTAAGCATTTGAGAAGTACAGTGCAAGCTGGATTGTTCAGAGAAACAATCATGGAGACTTCTTTTCTGTATTTCTGCCACCAAGTTCTCCAAAAGCTGGTCTGAACGCTGTGATGGACTACTCAAAAAGCAAAGCAATGGAGTGAGATGAGCCCACTTACGAGTGTGCATCACTGTCTATGCTGGATGGACTCGTACGTACTGYGCCTTATGACAGCAGAGGATGCTTCCTTGTTTGAAGGCACAGGAGAGTGTACTTCCAAAGCAGAAAGTCTGGCTCTGGCTGCACCAGCAGACACAAAGGAATTTCCCAGTGCACTGCACAGAACTCATCCCGTGCAAGATGGGGTTACACTCTTAATGGGCTATTTGCTGTTATTCTGCACGATGCACCCCCACAAATACAAGGCAAGGATGCTCCTGTAAATTGTTGCCAGTGTGTATGTTGCATAGACAAAACTTTGTTGTGCACAACCAAGCCCAGCAGGGTTATCAGGGCAGTGCTGATAAATGCGAGCTGATGTCAGTCTGTTGTGAAGGGCACATCTTTTTTAGGAATATGTGYCCATATGTGGAGGTTCATGGCCACAGTTTCCTTTGACTGGGATAAAACAGCAGTTGCCAAAGCAAWTATGAGGCCCAGATTGATTTTTACCTCTCCAGGTTTCTCATGTTGTTGTTCCAGGGCTGTCCTAGTAGCCCTGGGATCCTAATGTGATTAAATTGCTGAGATCCAGCACACACCCAATCACCAGCAACATGGGAGATCAGCATCAGCCAAACTTCAGGGAAGCCTCCCAGGGTCCATCACCCCCTCCTGGCTAGCGTCATGGAGGTCCATGGTACACAGTCTGTCTTATTGGCTCTCTCATGTTATTAAAGATGTTTGTGGCTGTCAGCTCTTCCTTGTTATAGAAGTCATATGCTTACTCATGATCCAGCTTCTCATAATCATATGACCCCAAAAGCTGGTGCTTTTTTTTTTTTCTTTTCTTTTTTTTTTAAGCCAAATCTCATCAAACAAACATCTATCCATGGTCAGGGCAGGACAGTGGGGATCGTAYCCTTTCCCATCGTATCCTTGCTGCAAACTGAGACCTGCATCCTGTAAATCAGGAGTGCTGCAGTCATCCCTGTGGCTGCAGCCAGCCAATGTTGTTCATGGGCCTCTCATTTTCCATCATAAATGTTTTTGRTGACTTTGTTTTCACTCCTTGAAGTTTTTAATAGATAAAACTGACATTCTATTCAACAACAACTCCCCCCGAAAAAGAAAAGCTGCATGTGCACCTCAGAAATAAAACAAAACCTGTTCTACTTAGCTTGGCACCGAACCGTGGAGCTGTCTCCAGCAGACCCGTTATCACTGCATGCCGCACTCTCAGTGCGCCATAAGCTCAACACCAASTTTTATCTATCGCAAACACTGTCGTTCTCCTTCATGTATGGCTGGCGGAAATGAGTTTAGCGCAAGTGGCGGGAGGTGAGAAACCACACAAGGAGGTCAAAGCAAGGTCCTCAGTTTGTGTGAGATAGGCGCTCGCTCTGGCTGTCATCCAGGCCAAGGAAGAGGAGCTCCCATCTGCAGACATGATCTCGCTTGCAGCGAGGACTAGAGAAATGGTTCAGGGCAAGGATCCACAAACATGACAACCTGGCTGTGTCGGAAGGTGACAAGGAGTCCTGGGCTAAACCTCAAACATTAGGGCATGTGGGAAGCAGTTTGGTTAGAGGCTGTGATGGTCTCCTGCCTCAGCTCCTGTTCAGGGCAGGGAAGGGGGGTGGGGAAACCATCAAGAAGTTTTTTACAACATCAGCCAGAGATCAAGGAGCCTCTTTGCCTCAGGCCCCATGGGCTGAGCTGTGTGACTAGGGCAAGGCATGTGCCCCGCTTATGTCCCTGTGGGTGCTGGCCAGGAGCCCTCCCCCATCGTGTGTGGCCCTGCCTTCAATGCTCCACTTAGTGCAACACAAGCAGATATTTCAGACTGATGTTTAGGTGGTCAATGAGATCTTAGCAAGCTACCAAACCAAGCCAATACCTCAACCTTTGCATCTGGAGATCCCCTTTGCTACAAATCCCTACCTCCAGCCTATCCTGATCCCAAAACRGGATCAGGTCTTGAACTGATCCTGCGAAGCACCTGCCTCTCTCCCTCGATTCCATCAGGAGCTCGCACAAATGATTTAGACCAGAGAACAATTTTTTTAAAAAGCGGCACTGAGATGAATCTCTCCCTTCCTCCTGCCATGGGAGCTGAGATCAGCCCTTTGTAAGGTCTTATAAAGGGGATTTCCTCACCCTGTAGATCCCTCCCCCAGGCACAAGGAGTCTGATGATAGTGCAGAGCCAGCCGCAAAGGCTTCCCAGCTGGGTAAGCTCCAGCCTGCAGACTGGATATCCCTTAGATAGGCATAATTCTCTGTATCATGTGTAAGCTCTAACATGCAGCACTTTATTTTTGCAACTACTCCTGCCTCCTGTACCGAGGGCTGTGGGCTAGCAGTTGTATTTGGTGCTGCTTCTGCTAAGAGGATGGGGCAGCTCTAAGGGGCTTTTTCATTCAACTCATGTTATCTACATAGTTGGCCTGAAATTTCTTGTTGAGGCACCAAACCTCTGTGTCATCCTTCTTAGAAAGGCCCAGCGCAAACCCCATGTTGACTTAGCTGTTGGACCAACTCAGATGGTTTCCCCTGAACTGGCTTGCCTTAGGGATAACTTCACAACGTCAAAAGCCCCATTTGTTTTACATCGCTGAAAACTTYAGCTTGGGTCACAGATTAATTCCTGCTCTCCCCCATTAACAGCTGGGCCAAGGCGTTTTCCACAAACACATGTGCTTCTTGGCAGAGGAAAGACGATGCAAAACAGCCCTCCGCGCGGTTGCACTCAGCCAGCTCCTTCCTCTGTGCAAAGCAGGTGTTCGCACAGGGGAGGAGAAGAGGGGGGACAGCTAAACACTGGTGCAGGGAGCGGCTGGGGCTTGCGAGTGACATTTATTTTCCAGTTTGCTTAAAACAGCATAAAGCCCTGAGGCCATTCTCAGGGGCAGCCTCGACAGGGGTGGTTTTGCCTAGTGAAGCAGGGCTGGAGGGCTGCCGGCCAGCCGAGCTCTTAAGAATCAATAACCTTTTCTTTGCTAAGGAATTTCCTATGTACCAGGGAGCAGAAGATGCTGAAAACAAATAAAGTCTGGATTCTCCATGGGTCTTCCTGGCATTATTCCTGGTATTAAAAAAAAAACAAAACAGTTTCCCATTGGCTTTATTAGCCTTTCTATACTGGCATTTAAACAGAGATGGGATCRACATGCTCTGTGTTTGTAAATGCTCATTATAATGCTCTCAGATGGTTGTCTGAAGGGCAGGACACCTAGGATGCTGTATCTAAAGAGCTTGGGTTCCTGTGAGTTGCTGGAATGTATTTTGACAAAGTTATTGCCAGTAATTCCTTCCCACAAATTATCTCCCATCAAGGAGCAAAGGGTATTCAGGTCATGAGAGGTGCAGCTGAGCTTTACTGTGGGAGAAAGATTGCTCTAAGCTCCAGCCTCTGRACTAGCACTTCTTGAAGTCATATGAACCTTAGGCCATAAAGATATTTTGGTACTTAACTCTCCTGGATAACCAGTGGGACTGGAGTACTGAACTCCTAAACTGATCTGGGTCTGTGCAGCTCTTGCTATGAGGTATCTTCCCAGGACAGAGATTTTTTTTGTGTTTTTCTGTGTCACCATGTGTGTGTCCATGGCTTCTTRGCCCTGCATGACTTGAGCTATGGGAGACACTGAGGTGGGCTGGGCGCAGCCCCTGGTRTTCATGCTTTCACTCTTCTTGTTTTCAGGCATGGAAGAAACGCTGGTTTGTCCTGCGCAGCGGTCGGATGAGTGGTGACCCTGACGTGCTAGAATACTACAAAAATGACCACTCTAAGAAACCCTTGCGTGTGATCAACCTCAATTTYTGCGAGCAAGTGGATGCCGGACTGACCTTCAACAAGAAGGAGCTGCAAGACAGCTATATATTCGACATCAAGACGAGCGACAGAACCTTCTATCTGGTGGCTGAGACAGAAGACGACATGAACAAATGGGTTCGCAGCATTTGCCAGATCTGTGGCTTCAACCAGTCTGAGGATAACACAGGTACCATGAGAGCTGTGTCCATAGTCAACAGCATCTCCCATGTTGTTCTTCCTTGGGTGGGTCCAACTCTTCTGTCATATCAGACATGAGGGAAGGGGGCTGCAGGCTGATGTGATGCTGGAATAGTTTCTGGAGGAACAAGTGGAAAGCCTTCAGGAGGATTTCCTACTGTTGATAGCCAATGACAAGTAGATGTTGACCCTGCAAGCCACCTAATTCATCTTTTTTCATAACTGTAGGCCTCTGAGTCTCTTAAAATTAGTTGGTAGGATTTTTTTTTTTTAACTGCAGCATTTAGCCTTTGTCCTCACCATGGAAGTCCCCTCATGAGCTGTGAGAATCGGCAGTGAAAATCCCCCTCTTTCAGCAGTGTCAATCTCCTGAGTTGGGTGGAAGGAAGAAGTATTACTGGGACCAGGTCCTTCACCCTTGCTGCAGTTGCATCCCCCACCAGCAGGCTCTYGGGTGAAGGATATACCACTTCCTCCCACCCACATCCATATCTGCTCATGGGACCCACTGAGAAACCGCTGAAGGGGAAGGGGTRGATGCCCAGGTTTTGCACAGCAGGGGAGCTGGTGTGACCTGTTCCAGCTGTAGTCCTCCACCATCRGTCCCTGCTGTGCTTTGGCAAGCTGCTGCATTGAGTCATGGTGAGCTGCCTCTGCTTCCCTGRTATGGCTGGGAGATGTGCATTGCGTACCCTCTCCAGGTGAACAAAGATGTTCCTTGGAAATAAGATCACCAGATGGCAACTACAGCTCAGCAAAGTCTCCCCAGAGCTGTTCAGGCTCATACATGGGCACCTCAAAGGGCCACCTAAATCCCAGCTRGAATGGGATGGAGCACTGGGGGCAGAAGTGCAGAGCTGTGGTTGACTGCCAGTCCTGTCACCATTGGCATCAGYTGTGGGACTCCTAGCTCTATCTATTCCATAGCCATGTGGGGCAGCTGTAGTGCTTTCCCATAATAATAGTAATGAATGTCACATCTGAGGAGTTTCCTGGAAGCTGAAGCTGTAAAACCAGCTAAATGGAAGAGAAGGCATGGTTCCCTTCACAACCCATAGTGCCTGGCTTCTGCTGCCAGATGATGTAGCTAAAAGATGGGATCAGTGACAAACTAAAAGTCTCATTTTTCTTTTAAACAGTTTATCGTGTTCATTCTTTCAAATTATAGAATTCCCTCCCTCTCTCYTCTCCTTTTCTTGCATTTCTCTCATGTCATCCCCAGAAGGTCCTCCCATAGCAAAAACAAGTCCGTTTTCCCTACAGGAAGGAGACCTCAGTCCTGTGCAGGGAAGACTCACAGATGCTGTCTACATAAACCTCCCAATAATAATGTCCAACTTTAATTTGTTTTGGTCAATAGTGGAGCAGCTGCGATCTGCACAAACTGAAACCTTGCCAAAAGATTGTCAGGCAGGACAGCAAATAAAGCATCACAATAGCGCAAATTCAATCTTCAGCGATTGACGCATTAAACAGGACGTCACCTTGGCAATGACTGTACAAGTGGTATAAAGAATCCTTGATAATGCTGCGAGCATAATCTTACAGAGAAAGGTCAGGCTAAATAAATTACATCCAGTTCTGATGTCAGTATTGCAATCATCAAGGGTCAGCTAAATTGCAGATACCTTTTTAAGTGCTGTTTTGTTGCAGGACTTTTCATTTGACTTGCATTCAGCTGGTGGAACTTTTTCTTCCAATTTAGTAAAATGAGTTCTCAGCCCAGAGAAAATAGGATCAATAGTGGACTTAAGTGAAATATAAGCTGGGGTATCACAAGGAAAAACAATCTCACGCTTACAAGTACATTTGTCCCAAAGGGAACATAGGATTTGTTAGGCTGTGGGGATTCAAACTCTGTTCCCTGCGGGACCATGGAGTGACATCAGCAAAAGAGGAAAAAAATCCGTTTGTAATGAAATTACAGCTCATTAATGCTGCAGGGAAAGTACCCTCTTGAAACAGTACCCGGCTGCCAAAGCAGGATTTTCTGAGTCAGCTGAGAAAAGGCCTGCGATGATCTGCAAAAGCAAACACAGCAGATGCCTCCAGATGTTGGAGAAAGAGATCAGAGAGCATCCATGAATTATTCAGGGCTAGTGCTTCACTTTGGTACTCAGCAAAATGGTAACTCCACAATCACCTCTGGAAGGCACCTTTTCTTCAGCATCACAGCTAAGTAGGGGCAGCACATGAGGCCACTGTAGTACACCTGAGACAGCCCCAGCCCTTGTTCTGAGCTCTCGTCCAAAGTGTTTGTTTTGGGTTGGGAAGGACCCATGGCCCAACGCTGTGTGGAGAAGTTGCAGGATCACTGCAGTGTGATCGCTGTTAGGAGTCTTGTCCATCTTATCATATATGATCCCATAACATCCTTCCTCATGGATCAGCTCTAGTGAGAATCGAAACAGTCATAGCAATATTTGCAGCTCTGTAACCACCAYACTCCCCCGTCATCATTCCTCGCAGCTGTGGGATGATGGGCAGAGGAGGGTAAGGGACATGGAGAATTTGCAGTCTCTGTATAAATGAGTCAGTAAACTGGATGCACCAAAAAGGGGAGGAAAAGGTAACCATCAGGGGCAGGAATAACTCTCCATGCTAATTGTAGCAATTAATTAACTAACCTCACTCTCCCAGCAGACAGTCAGTGTGGCGCAGTGAGATCAGAAATTGCTGGGGAAGCTACTGCACACATTTTTCTGGTTATTCTTGCTCTGAGGAAAGTGGGGTGCTGACCTGAAAGTGTAGCTGAGGTCTGAATTCAAAGCCAGGGTGTATCCAACTGGATCAGTAGCATCCCATGCTGCACCACCAGCAAAGACATCTACTAAAGCTGTGATCATATGATGAATAACCTGCTCCTTCATGGGTTACTCCATGCCAGCTGAGCCACAGCAACTGAGCATGAGTTTGCTTTTAGCCTACTAGTTGTGGAGTAACAATTCACTTGCATTCATGGTAGTTTGTACTACCATGCAAGCATATTTATTCCCGTTTGGGGACAGCTAGGAGTGTGCATAGGTGGTCACTGTAGCCTAGGTGGCARGCAGAAACCTATTCAGGTGTGACAGCTTTTTGGCTTTGGTCATGTCGCCAGTCCCTACAACACGAGGGCAGATCCAGGTTTCCACTACCTTAATGTCATGTGAGATCAGAAGAATGGCCCAGCTGTTAATTTGTGCATGCTGTCAAAGGCCTTGACTGTAATYGGTGGGGAAGTACTCGGAGCAGAAGCTCTCTGGGCTGAAATGAGTGACTGTAGCATTTTTTGTTGTGCAGGTTTCACCAGCTCCCCTTGACAGGAGAAGAAAACACAGGGTTTCAGTTGCTTTTTAGTATATCTAGCAAAAAAAACAGACAAACTGGCTGCACACATCAAAAGTATAAAAACAACTGTTCTGCATGGCAGCAAACCCTCCRCCTAGGCTACCAACTAAATATCACACAGACATTGCTTAGGCTCAGCTTCCAGCTTTTCGAAAAAGAAAAGCAAAATGAGTTTGTGTCCTTTGATGCTTCTTTCTGTGATGTGTTTGCAGTTTGGTGAGAGATTGTAAATTTTGTGTTGCATGAGGCTGTTTTTTATGTTAGACGTACACGTCCTGTCTAGACTCTAAGGACTAAGAAATAGGAGGGAGTTTAGGGTAGTTAAGCATGTTGCTACATTTAGTTGAACTGCTGTAATAGTTAGTCCCTGACTGCTTTACACATGCTGTTCATCAAAAGGAACCTCATTTCAACCTCAGGGAGACAAATTTAAGTGAAGCCACAGGTAGCATTGGTTACCTCAGCACCGCCAATGAGCAATCACCCACCAGAGTCACTGGAGCTTCACTCTTTGCCTGAAGATGACTRGAGAACAGCAAGGTAGGGAGATCATATTTGCCTAGAAAGGGGAAATTAAATTCACTCTAAGCTGTTTACTCAGGCTGTTGTAAAGCTCTCTGTTTTTGCTAACACCTATTTACTTTGATAACTAATTAGCATTTTGGGGAAAAAAAAAAGAAAGAAAGAAAGAAAAAAGGAGCCTTGCAGAATCTCGTCTCCTCTACAGGCTTGGGTGAGTTGACAGGACTCAATGAAGGCAGACTTGCTTCTGGCTCCATCCACGAAAGCCCAGACTGCACAGCACTGATTGTACAGCCCGCTTGTCTGCACACGGAGGCAATTTGCACTGGTTGCACTTCAGTCAGTTCAAGTACAATATAGGCCTTGTTGACATGAGGATATTTACCAGAGACTCTATTTGCAAGAGTGGAGGGAAGCCGATCTTACAGCACTCTCTTCACTCCAAACCATGGTCCTTTCTGCAGCTGGTGGCCAGGAATGTGGCAAAAGGCAAAAATCCACCAAATTTTGCCTGTTCTTATCAGCTCGAGATTGGGGCTTAATTCAGGGTGGGAATCAGGCTCACTTTACCCCCTTTCCAGACTGATGGTAGGTAGGTATGTGCACGTGTACGGCTCTGTGTTAATGAACCTGCATACGTGTAAGGTGTGGCCTGGAGAAAGACATCAGCTTTGGTCTCCACTGTGCGGTGGCCACTTCTTGGCATTCACTTCGCACTGGTGCTGGTGTTGCTTCGTGATGGCCAGTTGCCCTAGTTTGTTTGAATGTTGCTTTTTGATATACGCTCAGAGGGTTCCCAGGGACCCTTAGCATCGACTGATGAAGAAATACAAACTCATGATTATTTTGTTATATTTCTAACCATCTGTATTTTCCCTGCCCTAGTGGGCAGGCAGCCAGGTCTGAACTGTGAACTTTATTTTCTCATGTGCTTTGTTTGTTGGGGGAARAAAATCCTGCTAAACATTTTTCATGTGCCATTAACCCTTTCTGGTGCCAAAGCAGGCTTCAGCAAAAACTCAGCCATGTCATTTTTTTCAAAACAACTTAGAGCTGAAGCTATGGCAATGTATAATTTAATTTCTCTTGGAAAGATGTGCATCCCTTCTGGCAAGCAAGCACAAGAGCTTGTCCTTGGAACAGTTCTGTGCACAGGTTACTTATTTTGGAGATGTAGGTACCTCTCCTAGCTCTGCCTGGATTTACTGTGACCTCCAGTACCTCCTTGTGGCTTCTTCTATTCCCATCTCTTTGGACCATCTCCTCCATGGGGCACAGACTTTTCAGGGCTCATCGGCCAAAACTCTTACTGTGGATTTGTGGTAGTAATCAGTGTCCTGATCTCAGCAGGGCCTTTTGTGTGGCAGTAAAAATCAAAATAGAAACAGTAATAATATGTTAATGGATKCACAAATATCCTTACTCCAAACTGAAGGCTCTTATCCCTCAGAGAGGACAAGCAGGGTGTGGAAAAAGTGACAAGATGCAACTCTTGCCCTGATRGGTTGAATTTGGCAGCGAAGGCCTCTCCCACCCAGTGCAAGCACGTTYATCTCCAGCCAGAAGCGCGTTGTTGTGGTCTTTTTCAATCTGCGCTGTTATTTCGTGATCGTGTTGTACAGCTGATTTGAAGGCTGTGGATCTTCACTCACCCACATCTTTCTTCCAAAGCAAAGGCTCATGATAGCACCCTGGTTTGGAGGTGGAAACGTTGGCGGAAGGGGAGCAGAAAGATGTGCTCGGTGCAGGAGCACTTTGCCACCCGCCTCGTGCTGGAGGCTCACTCCAGGGTTTCTGCAAAGGTGCTTACCTGTTGCTCCATCCCTGTGGCTCAGKGCTGACATTTTAAATCACGGGTCAGATCAATCACTCGCACTCCCGATGCTTTTACCATCTCTCGCCTAATGCGAGTCAGGGACGAGCATTAATGTTTGATGGAGACCTGAGCATCTTTCCACTGGCACTGCCAGCAGCAAGAAGAAGATTGAAGGGCTGATGATTTCCCAGCTGTCCAGAGACAAGGGAAATCTCTTTCTTCCTTCAAGTCAGTCAAGTCACTCACACCAACAGTTTGCTGGATCAGCCTCCAGATGCCAGCGACTCTCGGTGCATGTGGACGCCTGGGTGACTGTGTTCAGCTGTTCCCTCTCCTGGGGAGCTCCAGGTGCTGTCTTTCAAATTTTTTTATTAGTCAGCAAGAGGTTCGGCTGAAACGCCTGTGACAGGACCGTCCTTGTTCTGCTGACAAGGGTTCTCCAGCTTGGGAGGCAGTTCGTTTCCRTTCAGGAGAGCTAGCCACATCAGTGACTCCTAGGACCTGTTCCCAAACTCTCTGCTGCTGATATCTTTGGCCAGAACTTGYCAAGCCTCCCTAGCCCCTCCAATGATTACCCCTTTCCAGACCATCAGAATAGATTTATCTCTTTAATACCCATCTAACCTGTCTGAGCTGTGGATCCCATGTGAGTCACAGCCCACTGCTCCCAGCCCAAGCATTTCTTCCATGACACCCACTGACCCAGATAGCTTGATAGCCCATGCCACAGATCTTATTTGGCTGCTATTGCTCCCTCTTCTCTTCTCCCCTAAAATGTGTATGTCCCAGTATAAGGCTAACTATGTCTTTTGCACTATTGGTTCCCTYAGTCCAGATTTACACCAGTGCTTGTGCAGCACCTTGCACAGAGAACTTTGTACTGCACATCAGCAAAGGRAGCTACGATGAGCTGGAGAAAAGACAGAGTAAAGCTACCTCCAAAAACTTTTTCAGAGGATGGCAGTTGCCCAGAAGCTCAGGGAACAGGTTTCAGGTAGCAGGAYCAGAGAAAAAGGATACCTGAAGGACGTGAGTGATGGAGGAAGAGCAACTGAAGGAGAAAGCTGATCTGCCGTTTGCRTGGAGGGAGGCCTTTCCATGCCATGCACCACCTCCCACAAACACCTTCAGGTCACCTGTGCTCCTAATCTCTGCATTCAAGAGCAGAGCTCTGGGGACACCACACAAGGAAACAGAGCTCTCGCTACCCTGCTGCAGCAGTGTCTCCTGTTGCCAGGCTGAACTGAAGTGTAGGGAAAATACTAATGACTACAGCAAGGTCCAGGTACTTCCTTGTTATTGTGCCGGGCACACGTCTGCTTCCTTTCATGCCAACACCTGCGACATAGCGCCCTTGTCTAATTGCAAGCCATGACTGTGTCAGGGAGTATGCAAGTGGTGTGGAGGGGCTGAGTAATGGAGATGGATTTTCTGGGCAGGAAGTAGGGTGTGTGGGGTTCCCTTGTATCCCTGAAAGTACCTGTGTTGCTGATGCTCTGCATTTTGGTATTTCCAGCCAGCTTTGTCACCTAAGGGCAGCTGAGAAGGCGGCCAGACGGCCTGCAGAGGCCTGGTCCCKCAAGCTGGGCCAGGACTTGACTCTTCCTCTCTTACCACTCCTATGGATAGGCCTTGACTTCATCTTTAGCAGCTGATATGGGCTATACTTGAAAATCATCTCACTTGGAGGCCAGTCTTGTTCCCAAGATTATGATTGAATTGAACTCAACTTGCAGGGTGGATGAGGCAGGTCTGGTTTGGTTCTCTCCATGCCTCCCACCTACCTAGGAATCATTAACCTTCCCTCATGTCATACTTACCCTGTTTGGGACTTGGAGCTGGCCAGTCTTGGGAAGGCAATGTCATAAGCATCGTAGTGGGGGAACTGTGGACTTACAGGGAGTTCCTGAGCCTTGAGCCCTTCCTCTGGCCYAGCATCCCAAGGTCTGAAAAGATGTAGCCTTTTCCTCTGTGTTCCAGTCAGTAATTTCTGCGCTCAGTGTCATGGAGCTCCTTCTTTTAAAACCCCGTATTTCAGATCTAGATCCACTGGTTGCACATCTCAAGGGTATTTGGATCAGTCCCTTCTTCCTTCTGTAACATGTGCTGAGCTTCCCTAAAAAGGGAAATATCTGTGGTTGCAGGTTTGCTCTGATGGGGTAACTGTAGATGTCACTCAGACCTCTGCCTGCCTCAGCCTGCACTGGCATTGGTGGGAGAGTCCTGGTCACTCCATCTTACTTTGGACTAGGCACTTAGCTAAACTTCAGGCMCATGCAGATGTCTCCTTATCTGAGTCCCAGGTCATCCCTTAGTTATACTGCCTCTTTAAATTTGTTTCAAACTTCCCTGACCCTGGTTTTCCTGAGCTGCAAACAGCAAGTTATTTTAAGATCTAACACTGTTCAGCTTTTATTTCAGTGTAAACAATACTGGAGATGGAGTGGTCTTGGCACAAAGGAGCAGTTTGAGAGCAGTTAAGTGCCTGCTGCCTTCTTCTCCCCTCTTTGCCTTTGGAGATGAGCTAGTTCAGCTGATAATGAATCTACTGAAGAGCAGAAAGCCACYAACAACCATGAAACTTGCTTCCTGTAAGAAAGAAATATGGAAAGACTATTGCTGTCTCTTCTGATCTCTATGACCTCACCTTGATATGAGTTCCCCATGTATTTTGGAGAGGGAACCAGCTGAAAAGATTTGGACAGGATGTGCCATTGGCAGCAAGACGTGTAGTGGTGGTTGTAATCTGTGCACCACGCAGTCCTACACCTCGGCCTTCCAGCAGCGTGGTGTTGGGTGAAAGCTCTCTACTCTCTGTCGCTCGGCTCAATCAGCCTYGCTCTGTTCGTAAGACATTTGCCTGGAAGCAAAAAACACATCAACCAATTAACCCAGCTTGATTCTCTGGCTTTTTGCTCTGTTTTGCAGCTGGCGTCCAGTCACTGCAGGGCTGTTGTCTTCCCCTGTTTGTGGATGAGGAGAAGGAGGCACTGAGACAGGCCATGATTTCCTGGGGGCCACACAGGCAGAACCTGGAGTAGAAGTTACGCTTTCTGAGTTGAATGTTGTGTGATAGTCATTAGTTGGCATTGTCCTTCTTTATGTCCAGGTCCAAATTCAGATTATACTGAAAGTCACTCGTTCATTCATTGTTGTGAATTAGGATCATCTCTAATTAAATCCATGCAGCCTTTGCAAATAGAACTCTGTGATGGGGACTATCTATCTGAAAACAGATGGGGAGCTTCAGATGTAGACCTCTCCATGTAAGTCCATCACCCATCCATCCTTTTTAAGTTGGTGAAGAGAAATAACGCTATCTGAGAAGCATCTTTTCTCATGCTTGAATAGATGTGTGACCTGAAGTGAATTGGTTGCACCCTGAAAGTGCTGGTTTCTTTCCTTAGACTCTGCAGGGAACTAGGACTAGATAGCTGAGGCATCCACAGTGTAGCCTCCTAAAGCCATGCTGTGAAGAATCCCACCCATCCCAGGGTTTCTGTCAAGACTGTCAAGATATTTGGAAACAGACTTCAAATGGTGTCATCTGTCATCATTTCATGTACATCACACGAGGATSTGCCGCTGCCATCCTTCCATGTCTTACTCTTCTTGCTGTATGCAGCTCCTGCCACAGTGCTGTGTTATCAGAAGCATTGCAGGACCAGATTCAACACAGCGCTGTTGTGATGGTCACCGTCCTCATAAACGAAAGCAAATTTCTACCCTGCT
Source organism: Rhea americana (assembly GCF_003343005.1). Classification (NCBI taxonomy): domain Eukaryota; kingdom Metazoa; phylum Chordata; class Aves; order Rheiformes; family Rheidae; genus Rhea; species Rhea americana. Next base: position 124,860 of record NW_028185572.1, on the reverse strand, counting down.
TGGGTTCAGAGAAAGGACTGAAGCAGGGTTACAGAGAGCTTTAGAAACCAGAAAGCAAGGGGAAAAGTTTTAATGTATCTACATGGTTAGAAAGTCAAACTTCTGGTTTCAGCGGTCTAATGCATACAGGTGAACATCTGAGGACTGTAATGGTGGATAAGAATTTCCTTCAGAATTTAGCATTTTGGAATTCAGGAATTTTTAAGGTATTAGAAGTTAAGCATTTTATTGCGGCTCTGGACGTGTTGGAGGGCTGGTAGAGGGACTGAAGAATCCAAAAGATCTGATGGCCTCACGTTTGCTAGCCCTTAGCAGGAACTGCTCTGCCATCCCAGGAGATTCGTGGTAGGAGATTCCACTCTACAGTACCCTTCTTGGTACAGTTATGGCCCAGAAGTAGATGAACTTTCAGAAGATATGGCCATTTGTGGGAGCATCCAGGTTTACAGGCAAAGAATTCTCTTATCTGGAGCAAATAATGAAAACTTCAACCAGCAGGAAAGAAAATTTATGCTCAGCTTTCAGAAAAGACCAACAACCTAATACTACAGTCCTTCTTGACAGTTCCCCAGCGGGCACCCAGAGCAAGGCTGTCCCACTGCTGTCTTAGGAGGATAGGTATGGAGCTGGAGAACTGGGCTTACTGGCCTACTGGGGAAAATCCTCTCCTTTTCTGGGAAAAGTCCCACTGGTTTGCTGGGATTGGGGCTTCAGACCCTGTGTGTTCAGCACAAACACTGAGAGCTGGGGTGTGAGCTTAGAAGGAAGGAAGAAACATGAAGTTCAACAGCATTTTCATGAGATCAAAAAGCATTTCCCGGTCCCAACTTTTCAGCAGAAGTTGTGAAGTTGAGAAGCTATGTTCACAAGTCTCTCAGCCCAGCCCAGGGGTCCTGGTACCCAGAATCAGAAACCGATTTGAAATAATTCTTCATCCCATAATTAGCTTTTATTGCTACAAGCCCTGCGCATGTCAGGTCAGCCACATTAGTTTAATGGGTGCTGAGGAATTTTTGAGATGACTTACTGACCGTGGAAAAATGAGTGTGGCAGACGGTATCAGCATTAGATCAAAAACCAAAACCATGCAAAGCCTTTGAAAACAAAATCAGCTGATAGGCTTGGAGCAATGGACTGGAGCAGCAGCACTGTCTGAACAAAACCAAGGGAGGGAGGGAGCCATTTTGAGTGTCTGCCAGCTGGGAAGAAACTCGCAGTCAAATTCGCTTACATTTATATTATTTCCAAGAAGAGTCATCTGAAACCCTCTGCCTGCCTCGTCTCCATGTGGCTGATGCGGCCATGACTGTTCAACCGCTTTGATGGTGCCGAGTAGTACCTTTCTGGGCCACGGGCATGGCTCTCCCCAGTTTTGGGGCTCATGAAGCTGCATCCTRGTGTCTTCAAAACCATATGGGATCAAGGGCATCAAGAGAGCCAGTGCCTTGGGGAGACAGTTCTGCAAATGATTCCCTACATGCAGGGTCCTGACCCTGGAAATATGGTGGAAGCAGARTGAGATCTCAAAGGGGAAAAGAGGGCATAAATTCACCTCTATCTGACTCACATGCTAGTGTAAAATGAGAGTACACCAAACTGGTATCCGGCAGACACAGATCCCTTCCCTGCACCAAAGGTGTTGGCTGGAGATGTCCAGCTCTAGCAGCATGGGTTAGCACCTTTGCTGAAGGGCAGAGAGAGGTATGAGAGCCAAGCTCCAGCCTTATCTCTCATTGCAGAGGTGTGAAATGCAGCCTGTGCATGCATGTGAGCAAGTCACAGAATCATAGAATCAGTAAGGTTGGAAGGGACCTCTGGAGATCATCTAGGCCAACCTCCCRGCTCAGCAGGGTCACCTAGAGCATGTTAGACAGGGTTGCATCCAGGTGGGCCGTGAAGATCTCCAGAGAAGGAGACTCCACAACCTCTCGGGGCAACCTGGTCCAGGGCTCCGTCACTCTCACAGGGAAGAAATTCCCCCTCACGGTCAGGCAGAACTTCCTGCGCTTCAGTTTCTGCCCATCACCTCTTGTCCTGTCACACAGGACAACTGAAAAGAGTTTGTCCCCATCCCCTTGACACCCTCCCTTCAAGTACTTATACAATTATACGCATATACTTACACACAGATACTTATGCACATGTACGCATATACAGGTATACTTACACGCAGATACTTATACACATATACAAGTCAGAGAATGAGGGAAAAAATCACATCAAACCCTGAGTCTAATAATTTTTTACCTTGTTACTTTTTTTCCCTCAAGCTGAGATAGCTCTTCTTTTTTCCCTCCGTATATTTCACGTTGTTCCCTCTGAACCTTTGATACTGGCCACATTTTGTAACTCCTGAGCACTTCTTTGTAAAACAGGAGATGAAAGCCAGCACAGATTAAAATTCTCATTTCCCAGACCCCAGTGCCTGTTTGTTTACTGTTTTGTGTTGCTTTATGATTCCAATTAAAAATAAGCCTGAATAAAGAGAAAGCTTTCTAAAGCCTCCAAGTGAATGCGCACGGAGCAATCAGGAAGGAGCCGTGAAGCTGTAGATTGCTATGAACTTTCCGTGACACCATCCAGTGTTTGTTTCCAGACTGATTTTTATTTATGAATGCAGTAGCATTTATTACTGATTTTATCTGCAAAGATAACACTTCTTCCCTAGATGGTTTCTGTGCTTCGGTTATAATTACTGCATGCTTCTCAAACATACTTCTGCATTGTTTGATGTAGCGCAGTGTCAGAGCTGTAACTCACAATTTATCATTTGGGTTACACCTGATCCGGGGAAGGCAGGAGCACTTCTGGATTCCCCATGTCCAGGTGTGTGCCCTTGCTGTAACCTGTCTCCCTCTGAGAACTGCTGAGCACATCTCTCAGGCAACCTCAGAGATGTTTGCAGTATAGATACAGCCAAGGAACCAGTCTTGTGTTACGCCAGGGACTGTACAGGTACCAAATGTAAAGGCAGTCTCCAGCTGAAGGAGTCCATCTAGGCATAGCATTGACATGTTGGTGCATGGGTTCTCTCTGTCCCTGACAGTCTGAGCAGTGCTGCTCTGGCCAGGTCATGTCTGTAGCCATTTGCTAGCAGAGACATCTCAGTGGTGGTTTCTGCTCCTTGCAAGCTGTGAAAGATCTTAAATGGGAGACTTGGACACAGTTCCTGGTAAGCTCACTGAAAAATGAGACTGTTGAGGAAAAGATGTCATTCAGCTCTCCCATTTCCCCCTTGATCTCAGCCTGCTTCTTCCTGCTCCGGGAATCAGATCTAGGAGAGAACTGCAGTTTCCAATAGGTGTCTAAGGAGCAGCTTAACTGTTAGTACATGTTTATGTTCATTTTAAGCCAGGAATAATTAAGCAAGTACTTACAGTTAAGCATAAGAAAAATATTTCTTGTTTTGAGAGTGTCAAACATTCTCACAGGTTGCTCAGAGAGGTTATGGAGTCTCCATCCTTGGAGATGTTCAAGACCCAACTGAATATGGTCCTGTGCAACATGCMSTAGGTGACRCTGTTTGAGCAGGAGGGTTGGACTAGGTAATTTCCAGAGGTCCCTTACAATCTCACAAATTCTRTGATTCTATGGGTTTTTTTAATGAACAGACACTGCATAGAAATACCAGACTTCAGAGTGTGGTGAAGCTCATTGTCTTGTCTCGGCCCTTGCTGTGAATTCGATTCGCTTTCCTATCTACTGGCTCTCTATCATATGTTGAGGAATGTGTCTGACTTGTTGGCACTTTTGTTTGATTTCCACCCTTTACTTTTGTTTTATTAAGATGGAAAATAACATTTCACCTAAAATGTTCATCATTTGGTCTTTCAGCTGCATGTGATCAAATCCCATGCTGGCCAACGCAGGTCATCTTTGCCAATTTTTGGCATGATTGCCTTCCATTGTGTTACTGCTGGATATATGAACTGCCCCTCTTGTTGTACACCACTGCTTTTGAAGTAAGCTTGAGTTAAGTGGCTCATTGTATTTGCTGTTTTTTTCATAACTGACAATGAATCTTCTTTTTGAAGTGTTGGGGAAAAAGTCTGGTATGGACTTGTGCACCAGTAGAGCTGTCACTTGCAAATACTTCATCCTTTGTAAAAGTCTAGAGTGTAGTTACCGTGCTGCCCATGTCTCCATTTGCACCTTTGTCTCCATTTGTACCATGGCAAATCGCCTACCCGRACAAGCACCACCTTGTTTGACGTTGGTATTTATGTAAACCTTTCTCTCTAGTCTGCATGTATTTTGATTGTACAGTCTCAACCTTGATATGAAGCCTTTATAATGTTAATTATTTTTGCTGGCTTGTCATAGCAGTTCAATTGCTCTCAAGTGAGTCATGATGAAGTCTTTTAAATATCCACTCGAAATCCATAAAATTTATGATGAGTATTTTTGCTGTTTCATGGTTTCTTTGATGATTAGTGTTAGGGTGAAAATCTGCTCAATGCATGATCTTCTAGGTCAGAATGCAGCCTTCCTCTCTTCCAGAGGTTTGTCTCAAACACGTTCCTCCCAGAGCAGAGGACTTTTTCTTTCCTGGAGAGCATTGTGGTATCTCCTCAGTTGTTGAGGATTTTATTAGTACCTTGATTCCAGTGCCTTGACTCTGGTGACTTTTTCTCATCCCCAAACTTTGCTCTGTGATTCTAAGAATGGAGCAACATGATTTATGACTTTCCCTTGAACTCCTTCACATTTTTAGAGCTTGATTACAGTTTTTAAATACTATTATATCTATTCCTTGGCGTTAACATTTGCCCTTTCAAAGCATTTGAGATCCTATTCATTCAGTTTTAATACTCCCTGCCTGGCATGTGTTGTTGCTGGCATTTTTTTAAATGTTCCATTTCTCTTATCTTTAAGAATAACTCAGAGTATGGGCCTGCAAATGGTTTGAATTTCTCTGACATGTTGTTTGCTGGAATGGCTATGCTATCCTGTGTCTATCACTGATGCTTTTATGAAGATAGGTCCACAGTTTGCTCTGTCCTAGCTCTAGAGAATCAGTGTTTCTTGCCATAAAACCTCCACCGACATATCCCGGTAATGCTTTCTGGTGCCTTGCCATGCAGTTTGAAGGGAAGACTGGCCCTGTGTTTACAGACCTGTATAATATTCAGTGGTTCAGTTTGCAGATGAAATGGCTTAAAGAATTAGTACTTCCACGAGTGCAGGAACGCCTATAGTTATATTAGATAAGTTAAAATATTTGTTTTAATAAGGATTATAAATGATGAAATGAGGCATAAATCAGTTTTTCCTACGAGTGACTTATTGCATGAGTGATCTGTGTGAAGCTCTCAGTTTTCTCTGAAGCATTTGGAGGCAGAAAGCTGGACTATACTGGCTTCTGCTCTGGTCTGGTACTGATAATTCCTACATTCTTGTGGTTGTATCCAAAATCTATTATATCATGGCTTATTATTCCCAGCATCTGCAGAGAGAAGTAGCTCCAGTATACTTGCATTTTTGTTACCAAACAGTATTTCATGCTATGGGTGAAGGACTCAGTGATATGGATAAAAGTATTGGATCTACCAAGTACTGTATCTAACTCAGATTTATTCCTGCTACCAAATACTCTGGACACCAAGTTACGATCTTGGTCATCTAAGTAACTTGGAAAAAAAAATCTCGTCCCTGTAATTATGAAAACGTTATCAAAGGTGACACATACGGAGTCTTAGTTTTGTGCAAGCTGATTTTTTTTTGTTTATTTTTTTCCCGAGGAATGTGAAACAGAGGATGTAGCTATCTGAGGGAAAACATTAAGGTACACAATGTTATAGATGCCGTGCCTGTGATGCCAAAGCAGCGAGCTTGCATACTTTCCTCCTTGTTGGTAGTTATCTCTATGTAGCCGTTATTGTAACGACCCYTTCCTTAGAGGGTGCTGCCGTGCAGCCCGTTGGGTGAGCACAGCCCTTGCAGGGAACAGAGCCAAGCAGGGAGTGCTTCCCAAGTCCACTTCGGAGCTGCTGGACACTTGGTGCGTTCACTTGCATTCATTTTCAGTGTCAATTTTGACTCATGTGTTTTCAGTCTGAATTGGATTCAATTTACTAAAAATCAGAGTTTCACTCAGAAATGCACTTTCACATTTCAAAAGCCAACAGTAGGGTGATTAAGATGATCCGCGTCAGTCGAAGCAGAGTGATCCACTCCAGAAACAAAAGTTTCACTTTAATGAGAATGAAATGAAACACCCTGAGCTGCTCAACTTTTTTAAAAATTCACTTTTATCCTATAGAGGTTTCTTGCAGTACAGGGCTACAAATGATCCCTTGGAAAGCTTCTGTTTTGATTAAATGGCATTTTCCAGCTGGAAGGTGTCAAAACATTTTCTGCTGGCTCTAGGCCAAGCATGAGGCATCTGAGATGCACCAGAGAAGTGCATTAATTTTTGGATGGCATGCTGTTACCTTCTGTAGTGTGTGCAAGGACAGGCACAGTCACAGGGATGACAATATAATCTATATAATGGGCCTCTTTGTGCCCACCTAGATGGCAGCAATTCCTCCCTCTCCATCTGGCAAAGTCCATCAGGGAGAGCTGCATCTTCACAGTGACTCCAATCGTCCTGAACCTGGTGAACTTCAGTCCTTGTTGTAGAGCAGGAGGTAGATCAGATCTTTATTTCACTGACCCACCCGCCCATTAGGGTTTTCATACTATCTGTTGTGGGTTATGGGGATGGGCTGCTGCTCCACAGGCTTTGCCACCCAGTGTGTGGTGTTTGAACAGGGTGTGGGGGGGGTCTGTTTAATAAGCAGAGCCCATGGAATTGCTCGTGTGGGAGTCTGAGCCAACACCAGAGGAGAGAGGATTTGCTTCGGTACTCAGATGTCAGAGGATGTTTTGTTTCTGAGTCACAGGATGAGGAATGCTGAAGTCCAAAAATATTTCTCTCAAGGAGATTCTGACAAGTGGTTTAGATCCTAAATCTGTCCTGCTCAAGTCTCCTGAGGACAGATCTCCACATTACATTGCGTCTCCCCACTAACCCCTGTTCCACTGCTGCTACAAGTTAAAAAAAAAAAAAGAAATAGCTCATGCTTTAATGCACAAGGTTCAAATAGCAACATTCATTCTGGTTATTTGCCCTGATGGTTAGAAATATTGCTCCTCTGCAAAAGTATTCGGCTGAGGCCCTGACCATACTCAGATCTTTCCCCTCCATTTGGATGACTGTCCCTTTCCCATGTGTGCTCTTCTTGCAATATACATAACGGACAGGATTTATCACTCCAGTCAGACATCTCCAGTGTGGAGTTCCCCACATGGGCTTTTCTGCCTGAGTTCCCTGTAGCTGATGGTGAGAAACAAGTACTTCCAAGCAGAAAGCTGAGACCAAGCACCAGGATGAGATGGATAGCACCTCTTCTGCTCTGCAGGGACTCCCCACACACAGCAGTGTCGCTGCTCCTGGATGACTCTCAAATCCTTGAGCCAACCTGGTCCTGAGTASTATTCTGGTGTCCTCTGCCCACAGTGCCATAAAATAAGAGATAAGCAGGAGAAACTGGGGATGAGAGCATGATAGCCGTAGGCCTTTTAAACCAACCACACCATTATCCTCTAGCTCTTTGCCAGCCTCTGCTGAGCAATCTTTAAGACAAACCAGTAAGGTTTCTTGCCCATCTCAGAATCAAAGAAGCYGTATTATAGCAGGGGAAAGACCCACTCTTTCCAGGGCTGCAGCAAGCCCTGTTGATGCTATCATCAGGGTGGAAATGTTCAGGCAAAGAAATAATAAAAGGTAATATGGAACTGAACCGATGGTGACCAAAGTCAGGATGAGATGTTAAACTTAGCAGGATTCAGAACGGGATACGCACAGGGCAAATGGTCCCAGCTTGGCATACCGCAGGRTGTGTCTCCTGATGAACCTTGATGTGGATCCTGGCAAACTCTAACCACTGGACAAGACAGCTCTGGGGTCAAAGAGAAGCATCGCTTTTACCCATCCTCACTGCTTCTTTAGGGGGCTCTCAGGGAGAACCAGAGAGGGATCCCAGCCCAGCCCCAGTAGATGCGATGCTGCAGTTGCAGCTGGAGCCATGGCGATGGCTTCGCCCCCAGGTTGGCAGGTACAGCTGGTGCTGACCCTCACCTGCTCCATAAAGGCTTTCAGGAGAGGCTGCCAGTCCCACATTTCTGAGCGCCAATATCTTCCTTATGCGTTACAGTCTTGCTTTCAGCCCACGCCACTTCTTGCCTTTGGCACAAGTCATGCTCCTCAGTCCCTGCCAAACCAGTACAGATGTTTTGACACCCACCAGAGCCCAGATAATTACAAACAGAGCTGAGAAACCGGTCGTAGCTGTTTTCTTTTCATTGCTTGAACTTTCAGCCGTTCTCAAGCAAGGCAACTCCCACTTTCTGTCACTGCTTTCAAAGACATTCTTGTGGGCTGGGTTGCTAGTATTCATTTTATTATGGAAACARCTAGAAGCCCCAACCAAAATGAGGCTCCCAGCGTGCTAGGTGATGTAACGGTGGCCACAGAGTGAAACAAGTGCAGAGCTGACAAGTGAAGGGATGGAGAACTTGCCTTACAAGAGGAAAGTAACACTGCTTTGGCCTTTAGCCTGTTAGAAACAAAAGCTACAAGGGGTGGTGCTGTTCACCATGAATCCGCAGTGGGGACAACACCTGGGTGGAGAGGAGTTATCACACTAGGGAATAGTACTGGTCCAAGATCCACCAGGTGTAAGGCAGCTGAGGTGGCATTTTCATAGCAACTTGGAGATGGTTTCCAACTCTCAGAGGAATGAGACTGCAGGCCCACCTTCCTGTCATGGGATTGCAGGCCTTATCTCATCTTAAAATGAGCTTTGAAATAGTTTTGAATAGGGTGGAGCTGTGTGATTGTCTGTCGTGCATGGGCAGAGGATGCTGCTGTTCCTTCCCATCCTGGGTCCTCATGGAAGACTGTCCCCATCCCAGAGAGCTTGCAAGCTAGGTGGATAAGACAAAGGAAGGAGCAGTGTCTTCTGTTTTAATGATAATTGCCAGAAGTGGACATGGTCTGTGTTTGTAAAGCCCTAAAGTAAGGGAATCTGGCCTATGAACCAGGAGATGTATTCCCCAGACCATTTACAAATAGCCAGTTTTGAGTTTAACAGATGAGAATTGATTTATTATGAATGAAGTCAGTTGTCAAATGCATCTCCTCTGGGGCCATCTAGAAAGTGTCTGTGAGGAGGAGGACCAAGAAAGCCTCCTTAGGCTTAGTGGTCAGAGGCATAACTTCCTCCTCGTTTTCGCCAGGATGTTTTGAGGTCCTGAGGGGCCTCCTGGTTGCACAGGTCCATTTTGCCATGTAGACATGACTGAGAAGTGATTGGGTGGAAGATTACTGGCACAAGCTCACCCCCAGTGKTGGGGCTGGGGTTTGGACAACAGCTTGAGCTGCATTCATTACTCTCCTCTTGGGCCCTGATATGAAATTTCTTATTTGCCATTGTCAGATGTGAAGGAAATTTTCATCCAACATTATTCCAGTTTGTTTCCTGTTGCTGTGGAGACCAATTTAAATGAAACTCTAGTATTTTGAAAGAGAATATGATTCTAAGTCATTTATGATGCAAAGTCTCATGCTAATAGCATTAGCATATTATTTGATTATGATGACATGTGGAGAATAAATTCCAAGTCATTTTTGCCATCGTTRCATCTTAAAAAAGAGGAAGAGAAAAACCTCCAGGTCTTAGCCAATACTGTAGACCTTGTCTGTAAGTGAATTCRTGATTTCTAGTGCAAGAACCTCTGTGTGCCTAAAGCTTCGGGAGCCACAGACATTTCTGACCTCACGGCAGTGAAAGTAGCTTGCTGCAAGTCTAATCATTGTGTTTCAAAGGCCRCTCAAGGGGCAGCTGCTATAGCAATATTAAAATTGGGAGATGTTCTTAGCAAGTAAAGAGGGTATCTGCAGGATGAGAGACTGAAGAAAGCAGTTGGAAGTGAGGTGGAAGGAGGTTTTGGGTTGCCATGATCAGAAAATGATCATCATACAGGGACAGTTGGTCTGTCATTGGTGTGCCTCTGGACAAATCATTTGGGGACTTATTCAGGGTTGTTCAGACCACCTGCATCAACAGCTGTCCAGTGGCAGCCTCTATGGGCAGTACAGAGCAGTAGCTGCAATACTTAAGTGGGGCATCTGAAATAGAGGGGCTGAATATAGCCCTTCATCACTTTATTTCTCCATTTCTTCCTTATCCTTTGTAATTTCTCCAGGGAAGAGACCTTGTATTTCTCTACTTCCACTAAGTGCCGTTAATAGACTGCATAATAGGCTGGACTCTTGTTCTTAATGATGGGTAGAGAGCTGGGGTGGCTGTTTGAGCAGTTTTCTTTTTTGCCGGAGTGCTGATATTGCAATAGTGCCTTCAGAGCCTGGCTYGAGAGCGGTTGTGTCAGGCAGACAATACGAAGGGTAAATTTCAAATTGCTTTAAGAGAGCTTTCTTCTTGCTTTTTACCTTCAATATCTTAGGAATAGTTTCTCCTTCGGTACTTCTTTAGAGGATTTGGCATGTGGACTAGGTACTTCCTTAGCCCCTAATTAAAAAAAAAAAAAAAAAAAAAAAAGACATGCGAAACTCTCACAGAGATACTTTCTTGAGAGTAAAAGCTGTATAGATGAGAAAGAAATAAGATCTAAATCACTGAATCACTGGGGACCAAGACCTTCCCTTTTATCAGGTACCAGTCGGTACCCCTGCAGAAAGGCCTGGTTTTCAGGGAATGGGCGCWTCCCCCTTATAGCCTCTGAAGATGGACACATCTAAAATTGACATATCTGAGCAATCACATCCCTTTTGGGACTCTTGATGGAACAGTCATAAACCCYCAGCAGCAAACAAATTCTCCCTATGGTGAATCAGGTTTCACTCGTCGAGTTTCTCTGGATGTCATGACACTTCCAGGCCTCAAGTCTTCCATGGAGACTTCAAGGGAAAAACAACTGGATAAMTGACAGCTGAAATCCTCGGAGAAAAAGACAAGCAGAAAAGAGTCTTTTCAAGTCTCCAGCCATATAGGACACACATTGGCTGCGAGCATGAGATCAGACCTGGCCAGCTTCCTCTGACTTTGCTGGCCTTGCAGTCCAAAAGGTCCTTTCTCTTTCCAAAGGGCTTTGCCTTTGCTGTTGTCTCTTCCCAAGTGCTCTTGTCCCACTAACCCTTCTTTGACTGACCCTTGGGTCACATTACTGACAGGCAGCAAACTCCCTAGGGAAGCCTCTCGGTTAAAATATCACCCAGAGAATAAAAAATAACATTAAGCATAGTTAGAGGAAAGAAAAATGGGTCCAGACTACTGGGCTCTGGTTCCACTCAAGGGTAGGATTGCCCAAAAGGGAAGAGAAGAGAGATCTGAAAAGGGAGATGAAGATCATTTCCATTTCCCTATCACTTGTTTGCCAAGGAATCTTGAACCGGGCTTCCATAGTGCGGCTGTTTTATTGACTGCTCTACAGACCAGGAGCTATAATGTTTCTCCCCTAAGGTAAGGAGAGATCGAAATAAATTACTTCTGTAAAGAGCCTAGAATGGCAGTTCTTCTGTAATACAAAGTGCAAATATTTGGGCCTCTTGTGCTCTCCCTTGAATAGAAATGGTACTAAATCATGCATAAGTAAAGCAGGTTCACAATTCCTCATAGAGRAAGTTTTCCTCTGCTCTCCTGGAGCATTAAAGACCTATGCTGAAATCTCCATAAAACTGGCTATAAAATTTAAAGYGGTCCATTAGGTATGCTGAGGAAGTCCTGGTTAGGATTAGGCTGTGATTCACCCTTTTTCCCTGCTAAGCAACCTGCCGGCAAGTGAAAAGTGCACTGATGTTTGTTTAAGCAAGACGAGTTGCCCACATTGTGCTTGCTGCATGTTCTTCTCATTGCTGCAAAATCCTCTTATCTCATTCCTGAGCTCCCTGCAACCATGTCCAAAGCCAAGGAGCCGAGGCCCTTCACCTCGGCCACCAGAGCAATGTGTTGGGCACCCTTAGATGTTCTTCTGAGAGCAGCTGTGCAGTCTGGATGATGCTGCCTCAACTTCTTATTTACCTTGCACAGCCCACAGGCCCCAGCACAAGGTCCCTGTTGCATGTCAAGGTGCTTTGTCTTCATGAGATACCCCCATCTGTCCCTTAATTCCTCTCTTGGCTAGTGGCTTGCTCACCACCATAGGCTTTCCTGGGAATCAAAGGGAAGACAGAAGGTCAACTTGAAACCAAGTCAAGTTTCCTGGACCTTCCTTCAAATCACCCATTTCTTTCTTATTTGCACCACGGAGARTTGCGTGCAGGCCACCAGCTACATGTAGGACTAATTCAGATATTTTCAAAAAAAAGGACAAACCATGATGGTAAAGATGACCCTGGTCCCTATCACACAAAATGAGGTAATATCAGTACGTAAGGAATTTAACCATGTGACTGCCCAGCYTGGCATGGATGCAGGATTATATAACATTTCCCAGTTTCAGTGGGAAAATAGATGGCGTGTTAATTCTCCTGCACAGCCCATCTGCACTTTCACCATGCCAAACAGCTGTGTGACACCATGCTGTGGCTCTTGCAGTGAATCTTTGCCATAACCACTTTGGTCTGATGGCCAAGGGGCCAAGTTTCCACTTGAAAAAGCCCAAAGTTACAATAACTGATCCTATCTATCTCTCAAAACACAATGCCTAATCTTAGTTTTGCACAATAAGAAGGAGCCAGTTTGGGGCCACAGAAAGATTATATTTGGAGGAAAAAATGTTTTCCCATATGGATGTGCTATCTCTTTCAATGGCTCTTCCTGATGATTTGATTCAGTAGCACCTGCAGCAGTAGGTTATACATACTGCTTGCACCTCCATCCAAACCCTGCTAGGGATGGCCCTGGCACAAGCACAAATTGCATGTGCCACCCGCAGATAAAAAGTAGATAATTTGGTAGATGTGCACTGCCTTGACCATGTCTGCAATCTGGAACCTGCCCCGAGAAAGGTTACAGTGCCCGCCTTGAGCAGTGCCTTCCCTGAAGACCACTTTCTATTTCCACTATAGACCACTATCTATAGTTACAGCTGAGTCTTGTTATCTATGCTTTCTCCTTCTATTCCAAATTAAACAGCTCTGGCCTTTTTTTTTTCTTTTTATCACTTCATCAAACTGTTACTCTAATCTTAGAAATGATGATTCATGAAACAGAGGGTTAGAGACAATGTTGTTTCTGCAAAGTAAATGAAGCCTGTCCCATCCCACGCTGCCTGCCCTGCCATTTTTCTCTATTCCCAGCTTTAGTTCGTTGCTGYCTGTGAGGGCTCTGAGATAAGCGCATAGCCAGGTGCAATACTGCAAGGTTGCTCATAAACCAGGGTCACGCTTCTCTTCTTTTATCTTCAGCACTGAAGCAATTACTGAAAAAAATAAATACACGCGCACCGTTGCATGGACCAGGCAGCCCARTCTGAAGGGAAAAGGCTTTCTAGGCCAAATGTTAGTCTTCCAAATATTGACATGAAAAGTTGAGCTTCACAGACCAAGARGCAGATTTTCTTTGTAAAGGGTAACCATCGCACACAGGGCATGCTGATAAACCAGTTGCTGCCTCTCTCCTCGCTAACACATATCTGGGCCACTGCCACCAAAGGGTATTTTCTCAGTGCAGGAACATGATTTTGGAGTAAAGTCCAGGCTCGCAAGGCAGAACTGGGAGGTGAATTTTTGAGCATCACATCCCACTGGAGTTTGCATGCTCTGTGCAGCAGTATGGGGTGTGGAGACACATGCAAGGGTGAAAATCCTACCAGGGTAGAAGTCGTGGATGGGGTCAGGCACCAGGAGCCAAACACAGCACAGTCGCACCCATCACGCCTTTTGGTTGGCATCTCGGAGATTCGTGACATTATGGGACAGCAGAATTAGCCTTGAGTTAGCTTTTTSTACAGTCCTAGGACTGAATTGGGTCAGTGCCCATTTCTTCTGCTGGAGGACAGAGCCTGCATACCATGAACATCCCATGTCATGGCGAACAAGAAACTCTCAGCATATCCAACCCTCTYCCCTTCCTGCATTTCCAAGGTGTTCTGTGCTTTTCACACTAGAAAAGCAGCCGTGTTTGCATTTGCTTCCATTCAGGTTTGTGTGTAGGGTGGAAATCTCCTGTGAACTACAAGGCCGCTCCGGGAGGAGCACAGCTTTGCCTTTTATGTTGCACTCTCTCTCTCCCTTTYCCCCCTCTTTGTCCTTCAAAGAATTGATTTCTGTTAAAATAACTGAGATATATAACGCTTTGAGGTCAGGATGATCTGACTTGGCTCTTTTCCCTCATCTCTCTCTTTCTCTCACTTGCTCTCCAGCACTGTGATTTTTTTTTTCCTGATTCCCATGCTCCTCTGAGGCTAGCAGTGCTGGAGAAAGTGACCTTGTTTCTGTATTTTTTTAATTGTTCTTACAAACACAAGCAGAACGCTGACACTAATGGGCACAGAGGATGTTATTTATTTCCTCTGATCCTTGTCTCATTCTCTCTTCCTCTCCCATCAACTGGTTTCTCTCTAACACACGAGCTGAACAACACAAGGAGAAGCAATGTGGAGCAGCAGCACCTGTTTATTAAGCAACGGGCTTGTGTGAAGGCAAAAAAGATGATATGTCATGCAGAGAAGGATGCTGACGTGCAGCACGGAGAGATGGAGACTATCTGCTCCACTTTCTGGCTGGGCTGCTGCAGAATGGCCCTTGCTCCAGCCCTAGAGAAGGCTCTTGCATCCCAGGGTTCCCTCTTAGCACTGCTATGGGCTTCTTGTAGGAAGGTACTCAGGCCACGAAGGGCTTGTAGCATCCCACTTCAGCCACCTCATGTTCAAGGAGCTCCCCCAAGCCTGAAGATGGACCTTCTGCTGCTGAGAGGGAGACACAGGGACCTTTATAGGGTAATTCTCCCCCTCCTGCATTAGATGCTTAGGATAATCGAGGTGTTTCACCTTTTGGAGGCTTCTTCCCATTTTATATAGAGCCAACATAGAATAGCTCAGGCTAAATGACATTTAAATGTTTGAAATTGGGTAAGAGAAACTATGCCCTTAGCCCCTCTGTGCATCAGATCCCTGTCCATAAATTGGGGATACTCTTTCTCTCCCCAGCCTCGTACACCTTTTAGAAAGCACATGGAAATAAGCAACAGAAATAGGCTAGAAAAGAAAGTCTTCAAAGTCCAATATCTCTTTTTCCCTGCCCTTCRACTCCTCTTCAAGGGACAGAAATGGAAAGGACGAATGTTGTTTCCAGGGCTTGATAACGTAGAGCAAAAAGTTTATCCAGATTTCATTGCCTGAGAGCTTGGTCCATGTAGTCACCGCCTATGGCAGCAGATGAGGTGCTCTGGGGCAGGACCTGGGAAACACAACCGCAGAACAGGTGCAGGCAAGACTCAGAAGCTYGAGCAAAGGAGGAGGAGCTGGACATGCCACAGAGACCATCCTAGGTGCTGGAGATACCAAAGCACACAGATTTCCTGAAGTCACTCCCTTAAGCACTCGGTTAGGCGGCATCGCTTGTGCCCAGCAGTCCTACTGAGGGTTCCTACTGAGGGTCCCTCAAAGCATCTGTCTCCCACCTGCAGCCGTGCTGGATACAGGTCCTCTCCTCTGTTTTGCTGAACTCCAACCTGTGAGTTCAMTTCCACAGCCTGACACCTGAAATTTGGGCCCTGCAATGCTGGGTATTACAATACCCAAGTGCTTTCATGTAGATCATYCTCCCCTTCCCTGCATAATCTCCCTCACACATCATGAAGCCTTGAAAACATTTCTCTTCCATCAAACTCACTGGCTGACAAAAGAGCTTAAATCTCACAAGATTCATTTTCTCTCTCTCTCAGTACGATTTATCTGCCGCAGGTCGTATTTCAGCACAGATTATGTGTGAGTTTTGAAATTCTAGTAGGGGCCAGAGGTGGTTTCCAYGCTGGAAACCAGGGACTGAGCAGCCCAGAGAGGAGCAGATAATGCACGTCCCAATGCTGACAGTAGCGGTCACCGTGCCTTTGAGGAGTCACCATGCTCCGCTCRGGACCGCGACTTCCTCAGGTTTCTCTGGAAACCACTCAATGGTCAAGTTTCAGCCTAGCCGTTGGGTTGGGTTTTAAATTACAGCAATGCACTGGCTCTCTCAATCTTAGCGCTCCCCAGAAGTGCAAAGATGAGTGAAGGATTTTCACATTAAGTGAAACTCTGAAGGGCACCAAATGCAAGGGGAGATCATGCAGGATGAAAACAGAGAAGGCCACAAGTCAGCAAGAAACAGGAGAGGGAGAAGTATCTGGTTCAAGCAAACTTTCCCACTAACCTGTCAGATTAAACATTTATAAGGTGACTTGCCAAGCGTCCTCAGATTGACAATGAACGTTCATCTCTCTTTCACGCAACAGATTGTCCAAATGCCATCCAAATGGGAGGGAACGGGGAAGGTTTGCTGAATAAATGTTCCTTCCATGCCACAMTCGTCCTCACTGCATCTTAGGGCCTTCTGGCAACGCATCACATGAGCTGACTAATATATYGGACATGTTGTTTGTTCTGCTGGTTGTTTGTTCTGTCCGCGCCAGGAGAAGCATGTGAAGTGCCTTGTTTTGGTAGGTTTGTTTGTCTTTTTCTTTTTTTTTTAGAATAGACATTGCTGTGTATTTCCGCTAGAGTCGGCAGAAATGTGCTGCTGGCAGCGGTTGCAGACATGCAGGCAGGGTCCCTTGCTGCTCCGGGAAGTTACTCCAGCGTGATGCACAGCCCTGGAGAGGAGCTCTGCCCTCCTGGTGTCCAAAGCGTGGGATTGCCCACCGTGATCTCCGTCCAAGAGATTTAGGTGGCCTTTTCACTCATTCACGATACCCATAGCATATAAGACAAGTCTTACGTTTGAGACCAAAGTGCTACTTGAGAAACCAAATCCACTTTTCTGTTGTATCCCTTGTGGAGTGCAAAGCAGCCAGGGTACCTTAAGGTATGTGGGATAGGATTTAGGGATCCAAGCTGCCTATCATCTTTTGCTAATAAATGAAGGAGTGGCTGCAAAAAGTAGGAAAGAGGGTTGCACATGAGCCCTAATCTCCCCCATTGCCTCTTAGTGCATTATTTCTAGCAGATTTCTACTGTTCSCTCCTGAAAAAATCATTTGCTGTAAGTTTTAACTGGCACAAAGTCAGCAGAGAGGTCTCAGGCTTTGCCATTTCCCATCACAGGCAGGTATCGTATGGTTGAAGCACAAGCACAAGCTGAAACGATGAATCACTAATGACCTGCGGGATCGATTAGCGTGCTGTGCTCCTCTAGAGCACAGACCYTTGTTTCTTCACAGAACAGAGATCATCCGAAAATGCATTTATTAGCCTTATTTGCCAGAGCCCTCAATCCCTGCATGGGCCAGTGCTCTGTACAAATCACGGGCAATTGCATGCTGCTCAAGGCATGTTGAAAACCACATCTGGCCCCTTTGCTGCAACTGTCCAYGGGAGCTGGGGGATTTAACTGTGATGAAGAGTCGCAGCCTTTCCAGGTGCACTTTTTCAAGTCCATGAGTGTAAGGAATTTTAGATGCAGCCTCTGACTTAAGGCAGGGAAAGCTGTCATCATGTTAGCTGTGATGGTTAAAAAGGCTCTTTTCTGAGCAACAATTTCCAAAAGAGACTGAGTAATTATTTTACTCAGATAAGCACAGGAACATTGTGTAAAAATATGTGTACATAGCAATAGTCAAGCGCTCTAAGCAAGGGAATTTGAGAGCTGTCAGCAGTGAGGGAAATGCCACTTTGGGGGATCAAAAACATTCATAAAACATTCCTGGCTCCCAGCCTAGTCAATACCGTTGCTGGCCTTGCTTCTAGTTGCATATTTTTGTTTCAGGGATGGAGTCTCGATTAGTTTTTTTTTTTCCTTGCTGCAACATATGGCCAAACAGGCACGTCTTAACCTGGATTACAGAGGGCCAAGCCTTCAGCTGACAAAAGCCAGCATTGCAACACGGGGTTTTGCAGGGCTGTACCGAATCACCAGCTGAGCATCTGGCTCAGCAGAGATCAGTGCAACATCTGTAGCATGAACCCAAGGAGACGTTTGCATGCAAGCTGTGCTGCTGACATGAAGTTTAAGTTTAGGCATCCAGCACTGCCTTTTCCAGACCATGAGAGCTGAATTCCCAGAACTCAGAGGAGGGCTGTCCAGGAAATGTGGGGTTAAGATGACACTTCCCATATGGCCCAGCCACATAACCTTAACTCTGCCCCCCTGGGAATGGCAGTAGGAACTGGAACAAGATCTGATCCCTCCTTGGCTTTATTTGATACATTCCCTCAACATAAACTCAAGATCTCAACCTAAAGCCAAGGGACTTAGAGGCTGTTAAATAAATGAGGGCCACAGGCTTATCCTAGGTCCCAAGGCCAAGAGACACAAATTGGCATATATGCACACTGCTCAGCCTGCCTCCCTCCCTGCCACCCTGCCCACCAAGAGCAGATTGGCTGGAGAAGTCGATTTATAGCACAAAAGCAAAAGGTACCTGCCCAGGGCCCTCACATCTGACTTCTGAGGTGTTTGAGGGCACCAAGCTTGCTGAGATAGTGTTGGATGGCTGTGTAGGGCWAAAGGGGCATTTTGTCTCCTAACACCTGTGACTGTCAACCGTGTAAGGACCAGGGGTATGGGACACATGCCCAAGCCCCCATTTCTCCAAGACAGATGACCACAGGGGAAGGTCAAGCATTGCTCTTCTGGGTGTTGGTTGCTCTTGGCCAAACTGTCTTTGTGGTCCATGATCCACATGGAAACAATGCCCAGAGGCAGCCGGCTAGGAGCGGGGGCGCGCTGGGTTTTTGCCCAGCACCATGCCTTGCAAGCTGTGCAGCACTGCAAGGTTATTATCTAACCGACCTGCACGGGCAAAGGAAGGGAACCTTTATCCCCATCACTTCAGAGCAGGGAGCTGCRGCATGGGGGGGCTAAAATGACCTCTTTCAAGGTCTTGTGAGGTCTCTGTCCCAGGGCTCATAATTTTCCCTGTAGGGGCTCACCCACATGATAACCTCTCTCCATTTCAGGCCTATGTGAAAGCACAAATGTCTTGGCCTTTTCTTTAAGTACTTCAAATTATCAAAGATAATTTTTCTGCCTTGATCTTCTTTACTGCAGTCCTGTCTTCTTTTCCGCCCCGCCAGAAGGACACATTGGCAGTGTCTGACCCAGGCACACAAGGCAGCCTTTTCTCTCTAGTGCAAAAAAATAAAATAAAATAAAATAAAGAGCAGTCTTGGCAGTCCACTTCTGCAGCAGCAGGATTTATCTTTCCAGCCCTTGCAATACCCTCGCAGGCCGACAAAACAATCCATCTCTCACCTGCTATTATGGAGTTCATCTYGCAAACCTAATGGCGTAAGTGAGTTCTGAATTCACTCCCATTAATGCTTTCAGCGTCCGGGTCGCTGTGGAAAGTGGAGTGGGAATTCATTTTGAAAATCGATGCTGCCGTCAATAGAGTGGCTTCCCCTAGGGAAGCAGCTTGCTTTTACTGGAGTTTGCCCATTGCTCCCCTTCGCCCCTGTCTTGTTTTATGCTTTCGGAGTAACGGGGATAACCACAGAGTTATTAATCCTGCTTTCAATGACTGCTGCTTTTGTGCTGTGCTCCCAACTTCCCCAAATCAAACTGATTTTTAAAAAGGGATATGTCTTCTGGCAGTGCAGGATTCGGTGGGTTGCATGGACTCAGCAAATAATGCAGTTTAAATTTACAATGCAGCAGGCATGCTGCTGTCAGGCTAGGGTTACAGCAAGAAACATCTCCTCTGTAGAAGAGTTTGGATGGCATGGAGTGGCCTAGCAGAGGGTGGAGATGGGTTGTAAAATGGCTGACCAAGTAGCTAGACCAGTGCAAAGCGTAATTTCCTAAAGCAAATAGGAGCTCAGAGAGTTCCAATGCTGCAGGGAGCTCAAGAGCAGCAAGACAGAGAAGGGGCAAGAAGCATCTGCGAGGTGGCCAGCGGCAAACCAAGCCCTAGATCTCCTCTTCAGCCATGTCAGCGTGGGTAAATCAGGCATGCTGATCCCAGCATTATCCCAGCTCTGTAATTGTGTACTCCCTGGCATATTTTGGGCTATGTTGCCCAACATCCTCCCAGGCAATGCCCAGGAGGCTGTAGCATTGGTCAGGGGCAATTCCCTGTGGGCATCCTCCAACTGTTTTCATGGGAAGAGAATTTAGGCCAGTAGACATGAGCCAGGCCAGGCCACATGGCCTCCAGACCAGAGATCAGGCCTATTATATTTAACACACTTTGATGGCTGCATTGGGGCTGTTGAAGTAATAAGAGCAACTTAAAGCAGCTGTCTGGGGAGACAGGAACCACATTTCTGTTCCCTCTGCGGTAGGACCACTGATGCAACCATGCACTGACCTACAAACTGTCTGCACCAGGAAAAGAGCAGGCTTGATGCATCTGGGGAGCAATTGGACAGGTTTTGGAAGCACAAAGCCTACCAGAATAGTGGTGGAGGAGAACTCAGGACAGAAAGAACTCGACTTGGTGCAATCTCATCTGGATGCTTCCCCAAGTGGTGCCTGTGGGCAACAGTTCCCCAAACCAAGCCCAGGCGTTGATATGGAGAACAGTGTACTGGGAGCAGACCTGAACCACCAAACAGTGTGAACAACCAGCTCACATCCCAGCATCTCCTACTTAACAGAAGAGATGTCCCCAGAGGCATCATTTGCACTTGTTAGCTAAACGCATCCAGGACAGGGACATGACATATTGATCTGCCATCATCTATACTATTAAATTTTTGATCCCCCTCCTTGGAAGGATCTTGACCAGGACCAATCTCAAGGGCAATTCCTATCCATGACTTGGGAGGTGGCAGGACCAGGTACCTGGTAGGTACTTTGCGCATGACCACACTGTTTTGGATAACAATGTGGACGTGGGCTCTGCCACACTGGTTGGCCTCAAGGCCAGCTACATTTATATTGCCAAAGCTCACTGGGCTCCCTTTTCAGTGGGGATCAGCCTGCATTAGTAGGGGATAAATATTTAATAAGAATGAGGGTCAAGGAACTGTTTTGTCCAAGGACACTGAGACAGAGATTTACTCCCATGAAAAGCACCAAGAGATCTTTAATGTCCATGCAAAGAAGACAGGAGTTGGAGTTTTAAACTCTCATCCCACACCATTAATGTCAACGTTAAATATTGATCCTTCCTGTGTTCAGTGCAAACCAAACAATAGAGTCAAGCCACACGCTTTGGCTTTTATTAATGTACTTTCTCTGTCTCAGTAGAAGTTTGCAGTATCACAAGAAGAAAGAACGTAATGGCAGGGAAAGAACAGCAGACAGATCGATTTCATATCTTGACACAATTTCGAAGCCGATGAAAAATCGCCCAGTGCAGAGCAGCTCTTTATCTAAGCCATAGTGGCCATTTCACGGAGATGGAGAGCTAGGTCCTGTTCATGATTACATTTCTGCATTTAGGGAGGAGGTCAGGCCTGAAATTTCTCACAGGATTTGAGGACTGAGAGAAGGAGTTGATAGATTAAAAAATCTGTAAAACCTGAAAAATTTTACACATTGGCCTCTTTCTGAAACCAAATTTGAAGAGACACCTGATATCACGTTAGAGGAAACATGTCAGAAATTCCTAGGTCAGTGGTTGCCAAAAACTGGGTTGATTTACCCAGGAAAGGGTGCTCCACATGCCGTTTCACTGCATATCTGTCACCACTGGGGATGGCGTCCTGGCTCGCAGGACCTTCAACTCGAGCGAGCGCTACTATCCTTATCTTCCCCCTCGCCTTATCTCTCAGGAAGGGTTAAACAAATGCGGCGTTTAGAAGGCACTTACCGACGGTCCTGGAGGAGGATAATGGGTTGTAGAGTGATCAAAATCTTATTTGAAAGCTGAGACAAATTCTGCTCTCGTTTCCATGCTCTTTGCCAATGTAATTGAGTTCAGGCTCTCCCTCTGCAAGGCTGATCTTAATGCAGAGCCTCGTCYTACGGCACGCTCCTGTGAGCCGGGCTGTATTTAATTTGTTTCCCACCATCCTGCTGGCTGGTTGGATCACTCTTAATTCAACCAATATGCCCCCAAAAAATCATATAGCAAGGCATCAGGTGGAGGTAGGCACATCGCCTCTTTTGCGGTCCTCCAGATCACTCCAGGAAAAGGACTGAATTCTGTGTTGTGGATCAGGCCTTTTTGTGAGTTTTTTCTTTTCTTTAACTCATTTTCCATCAGCAGCAAATCAGTTAAAATCACAGCTATGAAAAAGAGTGACTTCAGTGCCACATGATGAGTGTTTTCTCCACATCGGGAGTGCATGTATGGCAGAGAGACCGCTGCAGTTTCTGGAGCCTGAGATGGATCAGCTTTTCCAATATATTCTGCAGCTTGATTTTTTTTTTTAATGGGGTTTACAGCTTGGCTGTAAAAAATCATTCCTCGTTCAAATTCTTGCAGTACATTTATCAGAGAGCTGGAATAGCAGAATGATTATTTCTGACCTTTAGGATGCTCTGAGTAGAAATGAATTTAATATTTTAAAGTGTATTGATCCTTGAACAAGGAGGGGGAGGGACTGGACGTTAAACCTTTTGTCTGCCTCCCATTTTGCTAGCAGAAAACAGCAAAAAGTCTTCTGAAGTCACAAAAGTGGTTGAGAATTGAGGAACCTGGGAGTATTTTTTGGTCTTTGCTGCCCATTGTGCCCATCGACATTCCTGCTCCATGCCTCAGTTTATCTCCCCTGTAAAATGGTTGCAGTGATGACCTTAGACAGAGGTATGGAGCGGACAACTTAAATCATGTCAGCTGAGGCTGAGCTGAACATGATGTGGGAGCTGGGAGGGTTGTAGTCACCTAATATAGTCACCTAATAACCTAAATATTATTTCCCTAGCTGGTGCCTATGGTTGCATTTTCTGTAGGCAGAGGCATCTGGTTCTCTCTGACTGCAACTCTCAGAGCCATAAGTAAACCCCACAGATCTCCATAAATGCCTGAGCACATATGTAATCTAACATTTGTGAGGAAAATGAAGGAAAATCCTAGGAACGTGAGCTGCCTGGGTCACTGAGTCCAGTCTCTCATGGGCAAAGTTGTTAGACCTCCCACTGAGAAGGTCCTCAGGACATCTGCTTCGCTCYCCACCACAGTGCAGCGTGTGTCCTGTGGCAGACCAAGGACCTGAAGTGGGACACCAAAAGCCACAGTGCAGTCTTGATGTATATCATTCAAGCTCAGGAAGGGCATCACCCTGGAGGCTTTAAATCTTGTAATTATTTAAGAGGGGACAGCACAGATTTGCCCATTTTCCAGTGGGGTTTGGTCTCATTCTGGAGGTGAGAAGAAACTTGAGAACTTCATCCCATGGTGTTGGGGGCAGTTACAGTGTTTCTGTGCCCTATTGGTCGCAGCCAATATCGCAGGCTAGCAAATATGATGAATTTAGCTAGTAGCCAACAAGTTTTGCTAGCTTGTCAGGACATGCAGGTCCAGTGGCCAGGAAGCCTGTTTGTGGTGTCAAGCAGCCTGAATTGTCACCCCAGCTTTGTCCTTAACCTCCCACGGGGACCTAGGGCCATCCAAGCTCTGGCAGAACACCGTGCCAGACCTGGCTGAAGCGGCTAAGTTGGTTGTGACCTGGCATACGTAAATGACCTCATGYGTTTTTCCTCACACAGATACCCTGAGGAGCATTGCCTCCATGAACCATGCTCCACGTTCCTCCCCAGCTGAGCTGAGCGGCTCCAACCACCATCTGCTCCGAGACCGCAAGTCCTCAGCACCGTCCCATTCCAGCCAGCCCACCTTGTTCACTTTCGACTCGCCGGCCAACCACATCCAGACCACCCTGTCTGCCAGTGCCCCTCAGGACTACCTTTTCCTGCACCAGTGCATGAGTAGAAAATCAGAAAATGCAAGGTACTGTCAGCTTTCTGGGAGTGAATCTCAGAGGACAGCGAATGGAGGGGTGGGGGAAGTCGGGGACAAACAACAAACAACGTGTCTGTGGAGGTTTTCAAGACCGAAGCTGTGAGCAACCTGGTATGAGCTCATTGCTGACCCTGCTTGGAGCAGGAGACTGGACTAAACACGTCCCAAGGTCCCATTCAGCCCAAATTACCTCATAATCCTGCTCCATAGACACAAATGGTGCTTGGGCCAAGGCGTAGTGTTTGCTTCGGAGCAGGACAGTGGGCAGCCCCAAGCTCCCCGTTGCCCAGCCCCTGGAGATTTTGGCAGTATGCTTTGCCTCACCATGTAATTTAAAGCAGCCTTGGCAGGGCGGCCTCCACCCCGYCGGTGGTGAAGATCTCTTCTGCAGTGTGGTCCCACAGTTCACAGAGGGTTTGCAGACACTCTCTCTGCCCTCACACATCTGGAGAAGTCTTTATGCCCTGGGGAAGGGCTGCCAGACTCGTGCAGTCTGGAGGAGAGAGGGCGGTGGGGAGGCGAGATAACAAGCCTCTGCTACGTGAGATGTTGCAGAGAGGTGAAGGATAAAGTGTTCTCCACATTCACARGGCAAGAACTGATGAGACACAGATTCCTGTTTGGAAGGGGATTGAAAAAGAGTTTCTAAGACCCCTGAGGTGCTTTTAATAAGTGCCAGGCAGAGATTGCTTAGAGAGATGAGCCTGCAGGAGAAGGACTAAGTGACATCTAAAGGGCCCTTCCTTTTTTTTGTGATTCTATGTCCATAACCTACTGTCCGCCTAAGAGCTGCGGAGGAGGAACAGCATGGAGCTGGCAAAGCTAGCCAGGAATTTATCCCCTCAGGGGAATTCTCTCCTCTCTGGCTTTCCACTCCTTCTTCAGCAAACAGGGCCCTAATTTAATCCTCTCATAAGGAAACCTAACAGTGAGGACAGGCGAGTGGGTTTGCCACCACTCTCCTGCYGTTTCAGATAGCGTTCGTGCAGCCCTGTCGAAGCCCAGTGTTCATATGGCTTCACAGCAGCCCATGGTATTTATGCGTGAACAGCAACTCTCCGCCTCCAGACCAAGCCAGTTGCCTTAAATAGTGAGGAGTTTTGGCTTGCAGGAGCATGAGGAGGAACCGAGGGAGAAGCGGTCTGAGCCCAGCTGGCTTGGTGGGAGACTAGAGACCGGGCTGGAGCCTCTGCTGAATTTTCCTGCTGCAGCTGCCTTTTACTACCAAAAAAAAATAATTAAATAAAGGAAGGAGAAAATTAACTTCAGATGGAGTAAATGGAACAGTGCTTAAAAAAGTTTTGCGATGCTCCAGCTGTTAGACACCTCTCGTAAGCGAAGAGCTGCCCAACCTCACTCTGGGCACAGCTAAGACCTGCAGAAAGACAGAGCAAAGGCCAGGGCTTGGTGTGCACCAAACTCTSTCCCTGCCAGCTCCCTGGGCTCTGGGCAGAGATAACCTGGCCGATGGCAGCATGCACAACTGAGCTAGAAATAATTGCAGTGATCAATGGTTAGCGTGCRGAGCTAGGCTGCAAATTGTTCCCCTTGCAGCTCTGGAGGTCTTACTTTACTCATCCATAAAATGAGGATGATAGCAGCTAATTGGCAGGAGATGCTGAATAATTAACCCTTGAGATACTTTGGGTCCTGCCAGAGTCTGGATGTCTCATGGACAGACTGAAYGTCAAAGGCTGGGAGGATTCGTTTGTCCTGCCACAGCATCAGGGTTTTTTTTCCCCCAAATAAGCCCTATTTCTGAGCGCCATCTCGTGATGGCTCCAGGAAACAGTGCCACTGTCCTTGTGCAGCATCAGCCCTGCCAACGCAGTGCAAAAAGCATCTCCCAGCTCTTCCTGGCCAAGGGAAAGTGAACTCCCGCCCCTGTATAAGCATTTCATTTCTTCCCATCTTCTGTGATTGATACAAGGCAGGAATCAGCTCCACATAAAGACACTCACATTTAGTCTATGTAGAGGTATTTAAATGGGACCTAATATCACACCTGGAAAGGAGGTAAAGTTCTTCCAGATTCCTATGTGAACAAATGGTGAGTTTTGAGTCTTTCTTTTTGCAGTCAAAACAGAGGTCATGTAACATAAAAGTAAAATAAATATTTCAGTATTATCATAGAATCATAGAATCACAGAATCAGTAAGGTTGGAAGGGACCTCTGGAGATCATCTAGGCCAACCTCCCCRCTCAGCARGGTCACCTASAGCATGSTAGACAGGGTTGCATCCAGGYGGGCCTTGAAGATCTCCAGAGAAGGAGACTCCACAACCTCTCKGGGCAACCTGGTCCAGKGCTCCRTCACTCTCACAGGGAAGAAATTCCCCCTCACCGTCAGGCAGAACTTCCTGTGCTTCAATTTCTGCCCATTGCCTCTTGTCCTGTCACACGGGACAACTGAAAAGAGTTTGTCCCCGTCCCCTTGACACCCGGGATCCCCCCCCAGTCTTCTCTTCCCCAGGCTGAACAGGCCCAGCTCTCGCAGCCGTTCCTCACAGGGCAGGTGCTCCAGCCCTCTGAGCATCTTTGTAGCCCTACACTGGACTCTCTCCAGTAGCTCCGTGTGTGTCTTGTCCTGGGGAGCCCAGAACTGGACCCAGTACTCGAGATGAGGCCTCMCYAGGTCTAAGCTCCTTTTATGGCTGTTGGCATGCAGTCTTGMAAGGCCTGGCTCATGCTTGGTTGTACCTCAGTGCAGGCAAATGAATCCAGCCCAAAGCTGCCAGCTCGTCCTGAACTGGCCCTCTTGGTGCARATGCATTAGACCTTCATTGCAGGGTAACCTCTCTGGGTGCCTGTTTCAGGGAGCTCCCTGAGCAAGCAACCTGGCCGTATTTTACTCAGCAGCGCTGCTAGAAACGGCCCCGTGCCTTCCAGACCTCAGTGCCAGCTTGCTCTGAAGATGGAGCCATCACTTCTTCCCACACTTGTCTCCGATGCTTCTCACTTTCCTATCCCAGCACTTCACAAGCAGCRGTTACATTTCCCCACATCTTGCAGGATTTGCTGCTGGTGATGCTGGTGGAGCTGCTTTGTGAAGAGGCAGTAGGAGACAAAAGTCTAAAGTCCAAATTTTGTGTGGCCAACTGGAGACTGAAAATTTGAACTGGACTTGAAAATTTTCCTCTGCTGGGGTTATGGGCCCAGAATTCCCATGGAACTTGTGATCTTCTGCAAAAAAAAGTGGAGTTTAAGTGCTTTAAGAATGCAATAGCAGCATGAGGGATAAAACAGGCGGCRGCAGCAGATGAAATGCATAATTTGCCAGGGGGCTTTGGAGGGGATCTGCTGATAGCAGAGGAGCAATGGCTAATGAGCAGTCATTAAAAGACTTAGGTCTCCACAGTGCCTGTGTTTATGTGGCCTCGGTCTTTGCTGGTGTCTCTTGGCATGACCACCATACAAATCAAAGAATCATTAACAAAGCAGGGACCTAGTAACCACACTGTTCCCTCACCCTGAGCAACTTGAAAGGTTTTGTAAATCTGAATTACACCATKGGACTATTTCCTCTCACCCTGCAGCTGAGATAGGTGCTGCAAAACCCAGGTCCCAGATGAGGAAAGGAGCTGCCAGGAATGTAGCTCATCTCCTCCAGGCTGTGCGGCTTGCAGAGCAGTCCAGCCTGAAGCACCAAAAACATGCCTCAAACACCCCATCCTACAGCCTACGTGGCGATGACAGCTCAGGCTCATAACCACCAGACGAAAAGCAGTTAAATAGAGCCACAATGAAAGGAAGAGAAGAACAAAACATGTCTTTACCCATCACTGACTTCCTACAGCTCTCTGGGCCGAAGGAAGGAAATTGTCTCTGTCACCACCAGCCGCAAAGGCTTAAATAACAAACAGGGATGCTCAGCGAGTCCGGCAGCAGCAAGGAGGAAACAGAAAGGCGATCCCTGAGATAGGGGTCATGTATGAGCAGTGTCACAGAGACACTTAGCTATTGACTGACCTCCTAACACTCCAGTTTTGGGGGATTATCCAGGCAGGATCATATCTAAGGAACCTGATCAGACAGCATCAGAGGCTGGCGAGCTTTGCAGAGAGCTTGCATGGAGTCTTCCCCTCCAGTCCTCCCGTTATCTGCTCAGCAGTGACCTCCTCTAGCTCTCTGAGCAGATGGAGTATTGCCCTGCAGGAAGGCATGAACACAGCATCCCCTGAACACTTTGAAAATCCCCATAAAGGATTTTTAAGTCTTGCTCAAATTAATTTACGAGGGTGTGAAAATGAGTCTCTTTTCTGCACTGGCTGTTGGGTGGCCGAGGCACGATGATGACAATGTTGCACTGTACTGGGGGGCTCTTTACAGCCTTGKTTTGTTCTTACCTGATGGAAAAATTGCCTATTTGGAGCAATTTATGCCTGAATAAAAGGTTTGTTCATAGCTCAGCCATAGAGCTTTCTGAGCACATACCTCCCACAAACAGCATGAGCTTCCCTCTGGGAAGAGGTTGAAGTTATAGGTGGTGCTTAGGTACTTTGAAGGTGTTTCAGTACAAAATGAGTTGTTAGCATGTTCAGTGATGTCAGAGCTTGGTCCGAGATGTTCCAGTTGCCCTGACAGGGTGCTGTGTGGCAAACCTGCGGGAACTGAATGGCAACAGTGGTAACAAGGACATCTCCACCAGAGCTCATCAGCCTTAACCCCATTTATAGTCAGCTGGAGAGGAACAAGCAGTTCTGGGGTGTGATTCATCTGGCTCATTTTACAGCCCTCACGGATGAGATGAAATGTGCTCTAGACGTGCTTGTCTCCCTCCACTAATTTTGTGGACAGTTTATATGAGAATGTTTGCATGGACAAATCCCTTTCGTCTTAGGTGTTGCTGTGAGGAAGTCAAGTAGTGTTAAGTTATTGGAGAGCAACAGAAAAATGGGATCACTCGCCTRTAACCTACTACAGAGAGCAACCTTGCCGCCAAGCAATTGTGCTGGTCACCAGTGTTCCCCATCAGTCCTACTAGCCATGATGGTGTGTTCTTCTGTTCCTCTCAKCCAAAAAAAGGCAAAATCTGCTCCTTTTGCAACCCCAGTTTGTCCAAGCCTTGCTATTCCTTTCCAGATCCCCCAGGTTGCTGCCTTCAAATTCTTTCTGGATTTGAAGGCAGAAGGCAGTGAAGAGGACAATGTGGGTTGAGAGACTTGCAAATGAGGGGACAGAGCTAGGTCTGGGCTGTGACCACGCAGTGGAGTTGCAGCCAAGGTGCATGGTGCAAGCTCAGGATAGGTTCTCCCACACATCTAAGCCCCCTTCTCTCTTTCTTCCTTAGGAGTGCCAGTTTCTCCCAAGCCACAAGATCCTCGTTCTTCATGAGGAGCGACACAGCTGTTCAGAAGCTCTCCCAGGGCAATGGACACTGCATGAACGGGGTCAGCGGGCAGGTCCATGGCTTTTATAGCCTACCAAAACCCAGCCGGCACAACTCAGAGTTCAGGGACAGTGCGTACGACCTCCCACGCAGCTTCGGTTCCTACACCCACACCAAGTCAAGCCTCACAAGCTCCGAAACAGATAACGAGGAAGTCTATACCTTTAAGACTCCCAACAACACCCTGTGTAAGGAGTTTGGGGAGCTCTCCACAGACTCCTACGACATCCCTTCCACTCCTCTCTCCATCTATCAGATCCCCAGGACATTTACACTGGATAAGAACCACAATACTCTGGCCGTGGCCGCCAGTGACTCACCTGCCGCGCCACCCCCGCGGCCCCCAAAGCCCGGGCAGATGGAGCCACGGTGGGGCAGCCCACCACAGAGACCCCAGGCCAACGAAAGCTTAGGACTGGTGCCCTTGGCAGCCACGATTCCCAGGAGGAACACATTACCAGCGGTGGAGAACAGCAGGCTACACAGAGGTAAATTTGGGAATGGAGAGGAGTACCTTTCTACCAGCTGGTGGCATCAACTGGGACAGTACAACTCCATTTCTGTAGGGCCAGTGCTTCTGTTGGCATAAGCCAGCATGATGGGTTTGAACAAAACGAAGCTCTCACAGGTGAGGATCTGGCCTGGTTCTTTTTATGAGATGGGTTTGTGCCCTGTAGAGACATCTGTCAGTGCTCTGCACACCCAGGCTTCTCACCTGGCTCTTGAATGCACTGTGCCTTGAATTAAAACCTCAAGCCTCCTTGCACCCACCTGGAYCCCATTGGTCTTTCATCAGATTTTGCTTTTGAGAACTTTTGCCATTTTTAGCTTATGTGTTTTATCTCAGTTAATAACTAGGTTTTTGAGAACTTGCTTCAACCTRTAGCTGCCTTGATTTTGCTTGCCAGACTGGAATTTTTCATGTCTCCGAGATATGCGGAGCCATCCTTCCTGTTGGCCATGCCTAGAGAGCATGATTTTCCAGGACCGCCACAGAAATGCTCCCCAAGGGGCACGTGGATGAGCATGCCCTTTCCAAACATTATGCCTAGTCCTATAGGGGACAGAAAGAGTCTAGGACAGAGTGATTTCTCTCCAGATCACCCATTCTAATCTGGGTCATATAACTGCATTATGTTATGCCTTGCTATTTCTCCATAGGCAGAAAGTGGGTGAGACAGTTGCAAGGTAACTTAGAAGGAATAGTAGGAGAGACAACATACCAAAAATGATATACACAGCTTTCTCAAACATCTCTTCCATCTCCTCCTACCTAAATACCAACGTGTATCATTTAAGCTGAGCTCAGACCAACATTTAGCGACAGATAGGCGAGACTAAGAGCTTAGCAGCCCATCCTCACCTGTCTCTCCCTTAACCCAGTTTTATTTCTGTGATACACGTTATCTGACGGTTTCAGCCCTGAGGTTTTTCAGTACTTTGACAGAACAAGGCTAGGTCCGGACTGCACACGCAGTTGTGTTGACACATCTGAGAGATGGTAATTGGGAGGGAGCATGGTAGGGGGTAGAAGTCAAAGGAGATGTGGCAGGCTAGAAACCCTGTCTTCCTGCCAGCACAGCACGCTACAAACAGCAAGAACAGGTAATGAGTTCAAATTATCTGGATATGGGATTCTATTTCCAGGGGCCACATTTATTAGCAGTTGTGCTGCGACATACTGTGTGTTTGTGACTGTGTTGCAGCTTCTTCTTGCGAGACATATGAATATCCCCAGCACGGAGGCAGCAGTGCTGTGCAGTCAGCTGAGTCTATGAACGATGGGTACAATTCCTACCTGGTAAGTTGGCGTTGGTATCAGCTGCGGTGCTATAGGCTATGTGTGCCTTCTGGATTCAGAGAGGAGACAAATCTGTTCCTGGTGGGATCCAAGTTCAATCCTGCAGAGCTGAGTCAAGAAGGATTTTATTAGCGACTTCAGTTGAAACCTTGTCCATAAGGAGATTTTTTTTTCTCCTTGTGCAATCGGAAGTGCAACAGCTGCTCCTCAATACGCACCCCAAATATGAGAGAAGCACCATTTCATAACAACTATTTGTTCAGCTCCCTGAACATGCTGCAGGCAGTTTTCCTGGCAGACAAATCCTCAGTCTCACATCTACAAGGGGTTTTGGTACCTGCACAACTCTGTAGATCTGAGCCTTTCTTGTTCAGCTCACTGTGGTCTCTGCAGTGATGACCAGTGGGGCAGAAGCAGAGGGACAGCCCCCTAACTTTCTGGCATCATATGCAGAGCTTTACTTTGGATGCTTCTACAGAGTTATCTGCCTGCAGCTCTGACCCAAAAAAGCCCAGGAGTTTGGCTTCATCCTGTAAGCCTGATATGCTGTTGAGCTGAATTTGAAATGTTGCCAGAGCAGACTCTTTTGTGCACTTTCTAAGACTTCCTGAGCTGGAAATGACATTAAAGCAACCTTTCATATTGCATTTTAGTCATGGCCAGAACCCAGGGAAAAATGACTTTCCAGGTTAGCATTGCTTCTGCAAATCACACTCTGTTCATGAGAAGAGGCTCAGGTCTGGAGGATTAAGATCATTCTATGAACTCAGGATGTTTCAATGTCTTGCAAACAGGGGCTGAAGCAGGAGAGGTAGAACTAGTGTGGGGACTGCTGGCTCCTGGGACCCAGCAGTTGTAATTAACCCTCCGAGAGTGCTGGTACCACATCAGGAGGCTGATGTGGAGGAGCAAGGGAGCCATCACCTGTGAAAACTCGTGGCAAGRGAGAGGAGATATGGTCCCTTCCCTCTGTGCTGAGATGAGGTGTATTGATAGGTACAGACAGGCTGCAACAGGAAGAGGTGTGACTATTCAAGATGCTATCTCCATCCCATCAACTCGGCTAGTTCTGGGATTAGCCTGAGTAGCGCCAGCTCAGGTATGTGTAAACCCTGGGTTAGAGCTGGGCCCATCCCCAATGCTAGTGCTCAGTGATGATAACAAGGATGGATTTATGCTGGGCTGAACAGTGTCTGATGCATTCAACGTGTCCTGACTCTTTGCCTCCTGCATGTTCTCCAGCAAGCTAAGGCTGCCGTGGCCCGCTCACACAGTGCCRATTCCGAGGACAACTATGTTCCAATGAACCCCGGTTCATCATCACTGATCCACACAGAGAAAGCCAATGACAATGCCCAAAATCTCTACATCCCGATGAGCCCTGGGCCACATCACTTCGACTTAGTAGGGTTGTCCTCAAGCACCCTCCCAGTGCATAAAGGAGGAGCCATGGCACAGTGCCACAGACGGTTGAGTGAGATCCAGCCCCCACCAGTCAACCGCAACCTTAAACCCGACCGGAAAGGTAAGGATATTTGTTTGTGGGGAAAGCTTTCCAGGAACCCTTCTCTTGTGATGCTTCAGGCTATGTCTGTCATATTGTGTGTACTGTATGGAGCAACAGTAGTTGCATATCTTCCAGGGACTTCAGGCATGCACATCACTGCCTAGTCCTATTCAGAGTGTAATTTGTTAAGCAGCCACAGCACGGTCAAACATTCAGATCTTCCCCTTCCCTATCACCTTCTGATTTCAGGRGGACTATGATAAAGATACATCTTTCGTGGTGTTTCTAAACAGCCTACCTCAATTCTTTCCTGGCCTTTACAGAAGGTGCATAACACAGGCACAACCTCACGCCTTTTGCCTCCACCGCTCCCTATTTTCTGCCTCAAAATCCTTGGGTCATATTCAGATGGCCCTAATTTCACCTAGTATTTCCTATTGGCTGTCTTTAGGCAGCTCTACCCTTGGAGCTTTACCTTCTCCCTCCAAGTCATACCTCTGATCATTGCCCAGACCATCAGGGAAATGTTGGCCATAGTCAAATAGATGCTGAGCGGGGAAAGTTTCCATCTCACTGCCTGCAGGCTGTCAGAATGTAACCAGATTA
This sequence comes from Rhea americana, assembly GCF_003343005.1. NCBI lineage: Eukaryota > Metazoa > Chordata > Aves > Rheiformes > Rheidae > Rhea > Rhea americana. The sequence continues at coordinate 91,559 of NW_028185572.1, read as the reverse complement.
GAGCACTAGGTGAGGTCTGGGGCTAGAAAGCAGTGCTGTTTTCTTCTACATAATGAACTAATCGTGATTAGAAGAGCTTTCGTATTACACTGCAGATTCACTTTTTAAGTTCCTCAGGGGAAGTTCTGGCCAGAGGCTACTCAGTGCTAGCAGCAGCCTGGTATTKTCTAGCTCTATCATCTGGCCATAAGCAGCGGGAGGCTTTTCCCACTCATCAGGGCTTATTACGCCCTTTGTTTGGGCATTTTTAGCAAATCTCCATTTCCTTGAAGGCACATTCCCCTTTTGGAGCCACCTATGCACTGGGGACCCTTGGAGACTGGCAGGAGGAGTTGTGTGCCATGGATCAGAGGGAAAAGTTGCCTCATTTCCTGTAATCCTAGCATAAACAATCCCCTTTTGACTGGGGATATTCATCAGCTGGAAGGAGGGTTGGTGGGCTGATTAACCTGAGAGCGGAGTGGGAAACAACCAGCATGTTTGGGGGGATCATCCCCTCTTGAGCCAGTTGTGAGAGCTGAGTTGTTGGGAACATTCTCCCTCTGAAAAAAAGTCATCTTCTCGTATTCCCTCTCAGCAAAACCATCACCTCTGGACCTGAGGAACAACACAGTCATTGATGAGCTTCCCTTCAAATCGCCAGTCACTAAATCCTGGTCCAGGCCTACGTGAGTACCTGGTTGGGGTATGAGTGCTTGCTTTGCTCTGATGGCAGATCCCTGTTTCAGCCAGGTCCCACTCTCTCTGGTGTCTACATGTAGCCTCAGTGTCTCCTTTGCCTTTGGTTAAACATCTCTGCCTGAATGTCACAGGGATGCCAGCTGTCCTGCTCTGCTGTCTGCAGAGGTTTCTTGTTGTCCGTCATCTCTTTCTGTTGAAGGGACACATTTCTAATATGCCATCCTGACTCAAACCAGAAGCAAGCCCAAAGTTTGGATGCGGACTTGAATTTTCCCAGAAGATAGATGCTCTTTTGTCAGTTTTAAAAACAAGAGCTGGGTCATGTGTTAGGAACATACAAACATAAAAACAGCTGAACTGGGTCAGACTGTAAGTCCAGCTTGTCCAAGATCTTGTCTCCATCAGTGACCRGTAGGAGCTATCTGGGAAGAGTATAAGAACTGAGCGTTCATATTGCAATACTTTCTTAGAATATTCTGCCACACCATGGTAATTTTCTTGGCCAGATCATTGTCAGGCTTTGGATTTGGGTCAGATGTTGTCAAAGCAGAAGGGTTCCTGTCTTGGGCTCCTCACAAGCTCTGTCAAGCATAGTAAGAGCTGGAGCCGTATTCCCCATACCACAGCTGGTGGCAGCATGATGAGTTAATTTAGGTTAGGATTCCACATGAAAGCCCAGCAAGTGGCAGAGCAGCTAATTAAGATCATTTGAAGACATTTCCTATTTCTGGGGTTTGACACCACCTGCAGATTTCTGGCTTTGACACAGGATCTGTGGTCTGCAGAGACTCGTGACACATCTGAGTGACCCCCAGCTCAGCTGAACTGAGGACACAGTGTGCAATTTCACAACCACCTCTTGCAAAAAAAATGCTTTAATCTAGAAATGTAGAGTTTATGCACTCACAGAGTTTTACTGATTTCTGTTTTGATTGCCTTGAAAGCAAAGCTTAGCCTGGAGGAAGTCTGCAAAATGAAACCAAAGCACTTCATACCAAAGTCTCTCCGCCAAAAATAACAGGATTCACACAATTCCAGTTCTGCTGCTAATTCATAGTCTGATGTTGTCCAATAAAAGGAAAAAGCAAGACTTGGCTGTTATGACTCTTCTAATAAATTGAATTGTGTGGAGACCAACTGCAGGGCATGCGGGCTGTGTGCTGAAATCACTGCATCAGGAAAGAGAGAGTAGGGTTTGATTGACAAGACGCCTGACCATGTAGAAGCTAATGGATTTTTTTCTTTATCAGCTAATCATATGACCCTGCCTTTACTGCAAGGCAACGAATAGCTTTTTAAGACACAAGCTTTAATACCAGACACTGATTACATTATGTTAGTCTATATAATTAGATTTGACCAATTGAGAACAAGATGACGCCTTGGAGGTTTTGTTTTCCCACCAAAAAAAAAAAAAAAAAAAAAAAAAAAAAAAAAAAAAAAAAAAAAAAAACGGATAGGCTACTGCACAGTAAACAAAGCCTGGAGCTGTGATTAGGATGGAGGTGAGAAGTCTGCTGTGTAGCTCCACAGAGGCTGTCTCTATATCCTACAGAATTAAATATTTCCTGTGAGATAAAAGAGTTTATGGAGCCTGGATTTATGTATCTGATAGCAGGAGAGTAAAGRATACATAGCAAGCAAGGAGTTATTAAAAAAACCTTAGACAGAAAAAAACTTAGAAGACCAAACCCAGTAGTTCTCTGAACAGAGGGAAGGCTGGGCTGGAGAGACAGTCTTTGCCACCAGCTTTTCTTCAGTAAGATCGAGGACCTAGATCTGAGCAGTGATGTTTGGAGACATCCAGTGCTGTCCTCTCTCATCCCTCCTCAGCAATGGGCAAATAACACCTGCAAATAACGTTATTTAACGTATTCATGCTTCTCTTTACAGTCAGACTTTCAACTCCGGCTCTTTGCAATACTGCCGCCCTGTCTCCTCGCAGAGCATCACCAGCACTGACTCAGGAGACAGCGAGGAGAATTACGTGGCAATGGTAAGCCTCTTCCTCAGAGGCCCCCGCAGCGAAGATACATATAGTCCTGGCGGGATGTATACGTTCCCCAGTGCTGCAAAAACATTCCTAGCTCCCGACTGTGGAAGCACTGAACTTGCTCAGATAGCACAGTGAGGAATGTAGCGTACGTCCTTACACACATCCTTACGSAGAGCGGTGGCTTTTGTTCCTAAAATGACACCTCCCGTTGGGGTTTTGACCCTAGATGAGAGCAGGAACGTGGACCACCTGCTTTGCCAGGAGTGAAGAGGTGATAAAAACATATTTGGATTGTCTCAATGTATTTTCATGATTTAAGTAGATTTTTTTTCTTTTTCCCCGAGCTGCTGACATCATGTTTATGTCCAGGGCAGGGGCTATCGGAGCAGCAGCAGGGAGCAGCACTGGTTACAGGGAGGGGGATTTTGTCTCTTTCGACAAATCTGCTGACTTGAAGCATAGTTTTAAGGTTGTGTAACCAACGGGGCTGAGGAAATCTGCGGGCTGTGTAGCACAGTCGTGATTAGTGAGGATCCCAACACCAGCCCGRCCCCACTAAGGTGTGGTTCCAGGGAAATGCGTAAGCCTACCCATCAGATGTTAGGCATGCGAATAAAACCAGCAAAAAAAAAAGCAACAGGACTGCACCAATGAATCAAGTTAAGAGTGTGCACTTATACGATTTGTTAATATGGGGCACGCACAACCCCATTGAGTCCCAGTCCAGCAAACCCCAGGCCCAGAGAGGACCTGGTAGCAAAGTGGTAAGTAAAAACAGATCCAGGCTGGGACTTCTGGTGGAAGTGGAACCAAGGCAYTTCTTTGCCAGATTTCTGTTAATTCCTTTTTTTCTCTTTCCCATTTTAACGCTCATTATCTCTCCTGTCTCTTTCCTGCATTAGCAAAACCCCATTTCTGCTTCTCCTGTTCCTAGTGGCACCAACAGCCCAGCACCTAAAAAGAGTTCAGGGAGTGTGGATTATCTGGCTCTAGACTTCCAGCCAAGCTCGCCAGGACCACACAGAAAGGTATGGGGGATTTCTAAACTTCTGATTAAAAGTAATGTGGGATTTTTTTTAGACATTTTTATCCWAATAGACAACAGCATGGGTCAGAGCCCTGGGCAGAGTTAGCAAGTGGCATGGTAACCTCTGAGGCATGAATTTTATGTGAGGATCTGCTGTATTTATTCTAGTCAGGATGTCTTTGTTGTATGTCTGTCAGCCTTGCTGGAGATRTAACCAAAAGCATGGATGTTTCAGGGGTACTAATGGACACAGAAATTARGCTATAGATTGTAGATTTTGTGTCAGGCCTTATTCAAAAGCTATCAGAGGGCAYACCAAGGAGCATTTTACAAGAAGAATTTTTCTTTGCTAGAGCTTCASAACATCAGTCTTCAAAACCCTGGCCTGGGTTCTCCATGTGAGCTACTTTAAGGCACTCATTTAGACAATACTGAGCATCTATTTACTACAGATCAGGTGTTTTTAAAGGGTGCCAATTGCTTTCCAAAAGTGAAATTCCCGTTTAAAAGTCAGATTCTGTTGACCTGATCAAGACATTACCCTGTGAGAAAGAGCTGTTGTGAACGGGTGAGTCAGGAATGAGATGCATCTTCCAAATACGGTGCAGAAAGATGGAAGGGAATCCTCCTACAGACCCAGTTGTTAGTGACTTTTCATTAGGTTCAAAATGGAGGAAATATGGCCTTAAAGCAAATCGTAAAAAACAGGGCAAGAGAGGACCTTAAGGCGTCTCCATGTCCAAGGCAAACCATCTCTCCTTAGATGACAGACAGGACTTAAAAGTCTTAGACAATGGAGATGTCACAACCTCCCCAGCAAGACCACATGTTAAGATGAAGAAGACACCCAGGGTGGAGGAGTGGGATGGGGGGACCCGAGACAGGTCCTGCCAGGTGCAACCCTGAGCATACAGCGGGGAAGAAGAGTGACTGCCTGATGTGTGCACAAACAACGCAGCTCTTGAGCAATGGGATGGCACAAGGACAAGGCATTTTTTTTAAACCTTCAGGGGACCCATCTGYGATCTGGCCTCAACTTTTTCAAACATCACCTTGTTCCCTAGGCAAACTGCCCCACTGGTTAGACTCTTTCATTATTTGACAGTAGTTTCTTTCTGCCCAGCAGTATTTCTGCAGGTATTACCAATTTAAATAATAACCTTCCCTGGAAAGATCATAGAATCATAGCATCAGTAAGGTTGGAAGGGACCTCTGGAGATCATCTAGTCCAACCTCCCCACTCAGCAGGGTCACCTACAGCATGGTAGACAGGGTTGCATCCAGGCGGGCCTTGAAGATCTCCAGACAAGGAGACTCCACAACCTCTCTGGGCAACCTGGTCCAGTGCTCCGTCACTCTCACAGGGAAGAAATTCCCCCTCACAGTCAGGCAGAACTGCCTGTGCTTCAATTTCTGCCCATTGCCTCTTGTCCTGTCACACGGGACAACTGAAAAGAGTTCATCCCTGTCCCCTTGACACCCTCCCTTCAGGTACTTGTACATATTGAGAAGATCCCGCCTCAGTCTTCTCTTCCCCAGGCCAAACAGACCCAGCTCTCGCAGCCGTTCCTCAGAGGAGAGATTCTCCATTTGTCTGATCATCTTTGTAGCCCTACACTGGACTCTCTCCAGTAGCTCCATGTGTGTCTTGTCCTGGGGAGCCCAGGACTGGACACAGTACTCGAGATGAGGCCTCCCCAGGGCTGAGGAGAGGGGCAGGATCACCTCCCTCCACCTGCTGCCAACAGTCTTCCCACTGCACCCCAGGAGACCATTGGTCTTCTTGGCAACAAGGGCGCATTGCTGGCTCATGGTCAACTTGCCATCCACCAGCACTCCCAGGTCCTTCTCTGCAGAGCTGCTCTCCACAAGGGCAGACCCCAGCTTGCACTGGTGCCCAGGGTTATTTCTCCGTAGGTGCAGGACCCTCCACTTGCCCTTGTTGAACCTCAGCAGGTTCCTCTCCGCCCAGCTCTCCAGCCTTTCCAGGTCTCTCTGAATGGCAGCACAGCCCTCGGGTGTGTCAGCCACTCCTACCAGCTTGGGATCACCAGCAAACTTGCTGAGGAGGCACTCTGTCCCCTCATCCAGGTCATTGATGAAGAAGTTGAACGGGATGGGACCCAGTACTGAGCCCTGGGGGACACCGCTAGCCACAGGCCTCCAACTGGACTTCACGCCACTGATGACAACCCTCTGAGCTCTGCCTTTTAGCTGGTTCTCTTTAGCCTATTAAAAAATGTCATTTGGGTCCAGTTGCAGCTGATGGGTGTCCTCTGAAATACTTGTAGAGAAAGAGAAAGTCCCAGGCTCAAGAAACCATGGCAAAAAAAGAAAAAAAGAAAAAAGAAAGAAATCTCATCATCCAGCMGGTCTCCTGAGTGAACCAGCAGGTGTATCTGTTGTTTTGGGGACAAARATAAGGTAGTGCTGTAAGTTTGTCAACAGCGCTAAGATGGATGGAGTTGGRACTTTTTTGTGCATCTACAAGATCTTTGCTTGTAAGAAAATGAGCCAGATTTGATTCTCAATCCTGTCCTGCAGTATCAGCAGTTAGAAAGCATGATTGCAACCAAGTATTCAAGTTTCAGAGTTAGTTCAGCAGGTAGAAACCAGGTACAGCTTTTGTCATTCCATTGCACCCCAGTCTCATACACATGAGACATAGAGCAGGGTAAAATCTTTTATCTGCGACACTTTGAGAACAAGAGAGGGTGGTGGAGAGCTCTTGATTCTTCAAGAAAGCATGGGAGCTGCAAGTATCCTTGCTGTACCCATGATAAAGCTGTGGGGAAGGCGACAGAGGCCCAGGGTGACCATCAGGGAAGAGAGGGAGCTGAATGAGTGACGAGTCTGTGGCTGTGTTTCTCCTGCCCACAGCCCTCCACCTCATCGGTCGCCTCGGACGAGAAGGTTGATTACGTGCAAGTGGACAAGGAGAAGACACAGGCCCTGCAGAGCACCATGCAGGAGTGGACTGACGTGCGGCAGTCCTCAGAGCCCGCTAAGAGCACGAAGCAGTAGTGCCAGCAGCGTCCCAGGATGGGCATCTAGACAGGCAAATGTCCAACCAGTTTTCCTGGGCTGAGGCACGGGAACCCCATCTGGGGTTGCCAGCGCCGCTTGGGCTAGTTTCTAAGACTGTTGTCTGCAGAGGGGAGGGGAGGGGGTCTTCATTATTTTTTTCCTTTAAGACACAATGAAACTTAATTTCAGGGGAAGACTTGGCAGATACTGTTTGCCAATGATAAAGACCAACTACGTTCGGTGGCTAGGTTTGTGCTTTAGCTGCTGGTTTCACTATCYAGGAACTTTAACTTAGCAATATCAGGTTTTGCCCTGCACAACTTTTGCTTATAGCTATTAAAGCCACCTTGTATGTGCGAACGCTGCAGCATCTCTCCCCGTCTTCTTCCACACTGTACCCCCAAACTATGCCGTGCGGGTTTGGCAGCATCTCTTGTAGGACATCAGTTCCATAGCTCAGATTCCCATGTCCCCTCCATATGGTCACCCTCTTCTCTCACCCCTCCTACCGCATCCCAAAACTGAGCAAGGACCATTCCCATATGTCTTTACTTTCCTTGTCACATTTCTTGTAAATAATGATGTGTTCAAAATGTCTGTGAGCTATTTTTTCTCCTGGTGGGACAGCCCCCGTGTTTATGGTTGTGATTCTTAACAGTTAGGAGCCCGAAGAGTATCCAAACCCACCAGCTGAGCTGGCTCTGAAGTCCAGAACTCATGCTTCACCATACATGCACAAGCACATCAACACATGCTCACGCACACATGCATGCACACATGAAGCAGCCAGCTTTGTTGGAGTGTCTTCTTCTTCCACTGATGCTTTCCAAGGTCTCTCAAAGACAGTGGATTGGAGAGATTAGCTTTTGACTGCAGAATTTAAATTCTGACCATTGTCTGTTTGAAGCCAAGTACCCGTGAATCTGGCCCTAAGAATCAAATTTTGCCCTTCATGGCAACAAGAGAAGCCCATAGAGGGAGAGTCCTTCATCTGTCGCCATCATGAGAAGCTCTGCGGTTGACTACTAGGAGCAGGAAGAGGCTCTGGAGGCTCTTGTGTATTGTGACTGGCATGAGGATGATCAAGAGGAAGGGGGTGTGAGGCTGTATGTGAGGACACGGAAAAGGCAGATGCTGTGTTGGAGAGGTCAGACTTGGGAAAGGGGACCAACGRGGTGTTTCTTGGAGGAACGGAGCGGAGTAACTGAGATGTCGAACTGTGGTGAAGCCTTAGGCTTGGGAAGAGGCTGTACAGGAGAGTCGAGGCAGAGCGGGCATTTGGGTGTTTTCATGTAAGCTTTGATGTTGCGCTAGGAGTGGTTTGTGCTGGGTGCAAAGGGCTGAACTAGGTGTTTTCTCCCCATCTTTAATTGCAACTATTCTGTTGTTTCTTCGACATAGCTAGGCGGCTTGCTGTTGACAACCCTGGACTCCAACYAATGACAGGAGCCTGCTGTTCCCCCTCCCAGCTTGCTTGACATATCCAGGCTTTGGGATTACTCCCTGAGCAGCTGCTGGGCTCAGAGAGTCAAGAGGGAAGAGGCAGAGATAGTATTTGCAGAGATAATAATTCATGATCTCATAAAAACAGGAAGGACTAATGATTGTCATGTAGCACCGTGATTGCCAGACTGTGAGCATGGACACGGATAAACAGGCTGACCACGAACTGAGAGCCAGACAAGAGACATTAGTAAGATTAGGTAATAATATTTATTAAATAGCTTGGACCAGCTATTTTTTCTTCAAGCTGAACCCCTCCCAATGCCACTGGCTGGAAGTTTCTCCAACACCACCAAGAAAAACAAACATTAATGTTCATTATTGATACTTAGGCATTAACACGTCTTTTAATCTTGGCCTGAGTTTGGAAAGAGCCAGATATGACCCACATGGGCCTAGGACGCCAATCCCTTTAGAGCTGGATGCTGCCTTGCAAACTAATTCTCAGATTTCCAGTTTAGATCTTCTCCCTTACCGTGAAAGGGGAGGATATTAGTGAAAAAGCTCTGGATGATCTTTTAGCACATTGCAATGTTGGCCTTTTACAGGAATAATAAAGCAAATATCTTAATGCTCATGATAAAAATAAGAGTCATCTGGGAAAAAAAAAAGTGGGAAAGATTTAGCACAGCCATATGCTTTCTGAAGGTCGGGGAGTGTGTTACAGCCTGCAAGGGCCTTTGCCTCACATTGAGGGCTTGCACGCTTACACAGTAAAGTAATAAAATGAGGAGAGTACAGTACTTTGTATTACTATAACCTCTTTCATCATCACATCTCAGGGGAGACTAAACATTGGGCCCAGTTCAGAGCCCACTGAAGTCACCGCGAAGCATCTCATGAAATTCTGTGAGCTCATTAAAAGGACATGGACAGGCCRTCTGGTCTTGGCATCACACGGGTGYCTGAGAAAAGGGGAGAATAAGCAGAAGGAGAAGCTGAGCCCACCGGCCTGCTTTATGTTCACCTAACTGAGGGCACTGGGCAATGCAACACCGCCAACAAAAGCACCATCCCTGCTGAAAAGCAAATTTGACTTCARCAGGAAGCCAGTTTTCCTATTTAATCTTCCAAAGTATTATGATGAACCCAAAGGAAGATCAGATCGGGGAGAGGGGTTGCAACGCATGCTCGCTGCCCTGTATTAGTACATGTATTTACTCACCTCATGTCACACCGAAATGCAGCCACCRCTGGTGTGGATTACAGAAGTAATTTAAGGGGTAGCACCCAACGCTGCTATTTGGGCCTCTCTTGGTAAAACAACGCAATTACTCTAGAGAGTAAACTGAGTCCAGCTCCAGGCAAAAATGTGCTAAGCCAGACCTAAAACCTGGAGTAATCGGATGATAACTTGTGCTCAGACTGAGCCTTTTTCTCTGCCCATGTGACTCGCTGCCTCACGCACGTATCCAGTAATTTGAGGCGCGATCAGAAATTCATTTCCCCTTTGCACGAACAAGGTTGAAAGGAGAGGAGCTCTGGAACTGCTGAATAATATTTGTCTGCTGTATCCTAAAAGCAGGGAAGGAAGGGGGAAGCAATGTTTATTTCTGATGATACAGCGACTCGATGGACAAAATAACAAGTGGGATGCTGTCTGTTGAGCCGATGTCCTTCAGTTGTGGGATCGGGTGCATGCAGTGCACTCCCAGATCCAATCCAAGGGGGTAAACGAGAACAAGAGAGCCCTTCCTATTACTGGAGGAACTAGTCTTTTTCCTCCATGTCCCCATTTGTTCATAGGACAGAAGCTGTCACATACAAGGCRTGGGATATCTCTTTTCCCTGGCTGAAAACTTCTGATGATTTCCATATTAAACTCTCCAAATGGCAGGATTGCTTTCACGCACATCCCCGATAACTGGCTCTTCACATTTAGCAAGCCAAAGGATCCCTAAAATAACTACTTTGCAACCACTAGTTGCAGTGAGGTCTATATTTTCCCCTTCACATTGGTCAAAAACAGACCTTCTCCTCTGTTTTTTGCTGCCAAGCACCAAGCATGTGGCTCCTACACCATGCACCCTGTGCATTGCACTGCCTCATCCCTATAGACATAACTCTGCCAACCCTTCCCAAGCCCAAAAGCAGTCAAGTAATCAATGGCYGCAGTAGAAATAGTCATTTCTGCCGGTTACTGAGCTGATTACACCAGTCCCCAATGATTAATGTTTGTGAAGTATTTAGCATTAAACCGTATTGAAAAGCTGCTGGTTTAATTACACAGACTGCCAAGAACTTTGTCCTGAAGGCATTAAGTTCATCGCATCCACTCTATACTTAGATGCTCGAGTAAGACTGTCTCTTTTGTTAGAAATAGGTATTTTAAGAAGCTGAGAACATTGCAAATGAGTCATCTGCATTGCAAGCAAAAGGTCTGCCTTGAGTCCATACGTCAAAGCCTGTTCTTCAGCTGGACAGTCCTGTTTAAGTAAAGGGATGTGTATGTATTTGTGTGTGTGTTCATAGACAGAGGTTGAGTGTTTGACAAGCATGCTGACCTTTGCATTTACTTTTTCGAAGTGTCAGGACCAAGGCACAAAGCTTTCCCCTCTTTCAAAGCTGGTGCTTTTAGAGGCAGCATGTTTCCAGAAGTGTGTGTCCCTTGTTGTGAGCGACTGACTATTGCTCCCAGCTATTCTGGCTCTTCAAATGTCTATGAGCTGCCTTGTAACCAATTTGCTCAGAATTGCCACTCTAGTGCTTGATGGGAAATAAATTTCCTGCTATAAATGGATGCCAGACTTAGGCTTAGTCTGAAGTAGGAGAAAGAATGTGCGTGAGCGGACTGTGCAGGGGCAAAGCTGAGTGTTGGACAGACAGAGACAAATCGGGAGCCAGCACCAAAAAGTGACTAAGGCTTGGGGTTGCAGGGGGCTAATCAGGATGGATTTAGGATACAGGGCCACTAGCCACTGAAGAGGGAGCATGAGACTGGGAGGAGATAAAGAGGAGATGTTTGCCAGTGAGGTTTGAGTCTGGGTCTTTGCACAATCCATCCTTGGCAGGACTTACAAGTCAGATTTAAACAGAATGTTTGTGGGTTGTGGAGAGGAGCTTCTGATCACTAAAGGTCATGTGCTAACTCAAGGGGAGTGCTCCATGCGCTCTTAGGCTTTACCCAGGGTGATGCAGCTTCTGGTGGCCCTGCCTGACTCGCCTGGATTGGGTAGCCCTGCACCCAAGGCCGTGGCACTCCTCTCCTGTTGAGGAGTCCCAGGACATGTGCCCCAGCATGCAGCTGTGCAGCAGAAGCCCTCAGAGAGAAGTGTTGGGGACCTAAAGCCCAGGCAAAGAGCATGGTCAGATCAATGCTAAGGGGGCAAGGGCTGAGCCCCACTCTGCATGCAAGATCTGGGAGAGGGTGCCCTCCCCTACATCTCTCTTGGGCTGCTTGGCATGCAGCAGTGTGACAAGCACAGGATGCCCAGAGAGGCTGTGCCTCTCCACCCTAGGAGGCTTGCAAGACTCAGCTGGAACAAGCGCTGAGCAATGGGGTCARATTCCATCACTGATCCTACTTAAAGCAGGAGGTCGGACTAGGGACCTCCTGAGGAACTCCTAGTGTCATATTAGCATTCTAATCAGGGGCAGGGCCTCTTCTCCAGCTATGAAGCCAAATGGCAATGCACAACTCACATAACTAAGGCTAAACATGCCCCCAGCAAAATGGCCTAATCTCTCTCCCCCCCTCCCCCCCCACCCCGGGACAATCCCTTGGACCTGGGAGAGGTTTCAGTATTTTCCTAGCTTGTGATGTTGCCATTCCATTTAAGAGCTGCACTTCGCATCACATTGTAGGGACAAGCCCAGTGCCATTGTGGTGTGCCTAGGGAGAGGCCCCATTCATAACGGGAAGGGCAAAGAGCACAAGCTAACTCTATCCCCCGCTGGGGTATGGGGCCAAAGGAAACACTTGGCCATCAGAGAGCCGTCACTGCTGTGTGAATACCTGAGCAATTCAGGGACTTTGAGGGACCTTATGCCAAGCCTTAGTGTTTTCTTGCAGAGCTCCCCAGGGAAGAGCAGAGTGCATTACTGCCCAGAAAGTGCTAACCTCGTCTCATTCACACATTGATCTCCTGACTGCTAATGAGGTTCACGCAGTTAGAGATCTACACCTTTCGGTAATGATTTCTTTCTTGGACTTGAGCAATTCATCCCTCTGTCAGCTCGTTCTTTATTTCTTATCTGTGTAGTCAAGATTTTATCTCCTTGTTCACAACTCCTAGAGATGTATTACTTACTAATAGGGCTGCTACTTCAGTGGCTTCTCTTGAGAAAATTTGATATGTAGCAAGGTGTATGAGATGTAGTTCTTGCCCTGCTGACTTATGGCCAGCTTGTGCTGGCATGCACCAAGTCCAAATTTCAACACCAACCAGCAACCTGTGGACCAGAAACTGGTCTATATGGCTCCATCTCTTGAGCTAAAAGAGCTTCACTGCGGACTTGCTTCCCRTCAGAGGGCCCTTAATTTTCTATATGGCTATTCCTAAGATATGACGGGTGTATTTCTACATCAGTGGGTTGACTACATGTGAGAAGTCTGCCCCCAAGACCAGGAGATAAGAAACCATCATTTTTATTGTAGTACTTTGGGTGACACCATACTATATCTTCAGAAGGGAAAGGGTATGTTTAAGCTCTTGGTACCCCACTTTCTCTCCTGTTTGAAAAATGAAGATTTTTATTACTTGATTCCTCATCTCATAGATGTGTTCTGAGGCTTAATTGGTCATCATCTAATGATGAAAAGAGCTCATTTGAGTCTGCACACAATTGAGTCTGCAGGGCAGCATGACACCCTGCAACATTGTCACCTAGCAATGCCTAGTCTAGCACCACACAGGACATGAAATTTCTTGTTCTACACAACTTATTAAGACCCTCATCCTTAATTGCTATGGGGAAGCATTTTCTCTTGAAGAAGGTGGGGGGAAAAAGATTTTTGCACAGTTTTGACATTCTGCTGCCATATCACCCCTCAAAATACAACGTCTCTTTTAAGAGCGCTTCTAACGTTGTGGTCGAAGCCTGCCCCATGCAGGCAAAGGGAGTAGGACCATAGGCTCCATGGGGAGTCTGCCAGTGAGTTAGGACCAAACCTTTGGAGTAGGACATCCCGCTCAACCCAGCCCTCAGTGAAGTCCACCRATCCCCGTTGACTTCAGTGATCACAGTGTGGGAACGACCCCATCCGAATTAGGGTAGCTTTATCTGTTTGTTTCTTCAACTGCTGCAAGGAGAGTCGGAGCCCTGGCTTTGAAGCCAGCGTGCTGGCAGCCTATTTGCAGTGATATTTTGTGTGTTTTGAAGCCTATGACTGTTCTTAAACAGGAGTATTTTTAATTTTTTTTTATTTGTAGAAGGAAGGACAAGAGTAATCTGTGGCAAACTGTACAGTATGTGTCTTCTTGTGGTGTCACTGTTTGAAAGGTAATTAAGTTTTCAAATCACTGTGGACAGCTAATCACTTAAGTTATTAATTTATTCTTTGGGGTTTTGTTGTTTTTTTAAGTAATTTGAAACAATTATTTATCCTGTAAATTGATCTTGAGTGAAACTTAGATAATACTTTTTTTGCTGTTAATAAACATGGTACCTGCCTGACGTGAAGGTGATCTCGTTTTTAAGTACTGTATATGCAGTGGAAAAGCAACGGGAAAATAAAAGAATAATAATAAAAAAGACCTCTCTCACTGGTGACTCCAAAGATTGATTTGGGGGGGGGGTATTAATTTCCAGGTCAGTGGGGCTACCTGGCACCTTTAAAATGTTCAGAGCACCTTCCTTTGCATCACCAAGTATCTCCCCTCCTTCAGCTCCAGGTGCCCTGCCCGGACAGCGAGGCCAGAGCAGATACTGCAAGGTTTGGGGTAGCTTTTTAGAAACACTGGCTCTGTCTAGGCTAGTAAATTAAATAGACCAGGAACTGTTTGCTGACCCCAAGGGCAAGTGGCAGTGGGGCTCAACAGGGCCTTTACGTGTGCCTGGTCCTGACTCCCTGCCCAGGCATCATCTGAAGGAGTTGGCCCACGCCAAAGCCATGCAGGGACCACGGCAGCACTTCCCGTGCCCAGCCCTATGCCCCGGCTTGGGTTTATTTGCTGGTTCAGACCTTCCTAGGACCTCACCAGGAACCGAAAGGCTGTGAAGACAGGGGCTGAGCCTTGACACACTCACTGGTGTAAGCCTTGCCAAGGACTGCTGGATCAGGGCCCTTTTCTTCACTCTCTATTTTGACTGGTCACATTAGCACACRGTCACAAGCTTTGCTTATCCAGTCTTTGGACATCTCGAATCTCTTTTTGTGTGTACTTTTCTCTTCAGTCTATCCATCCCTCGTTAAATGACCTCAGAACAAATCCTGCTGTGTGGATGAAGATACATTGGTCACAGACACCAGGTAGACTGTTCTTCTAACCTGGCCAGCTCCTTCCACCAAGAAGGGTGAGGCAAGGACGAGCTGGTGACAACATTTGCCAATGCCACCACATGCAATCCGGGCATGTTGCCGCAACATAATTCTCTTGCACGTGTACTCGCAGCTCAGAAACATTGCAGGAACCTACAGAGCCCATTGCAGGCTCCAGGCAGTTCTCACTACACCAGCTAGCACCAAGGGTGTTTCAGACCCTTCAGTCTCAGCCTTCCTCCTGCCGCATTGCCTAKCTCCCCAGTAAATCCCGATTTCAGTGCTGCCAAATGCCTTCCCCTCCTAAGAGATGGGCACTTTGCACCCCCCTGCTCCATACGTAATTACAACTGTTAAGGCATGCAGCAAGTGGCATCTTGGTGACATTTTTGGGGGTGCTGGAGGTTTCCAAGAAACCAGGAATATCTCTTGGCACCCTGAGCACAACAGAGGAAAGAAACTGCTGTGGGAATGTCAGCTATTGCAAGCAAAAAGACCTGGGGTGTAGATGTCGCTGTTCGCCCGACACGAGGAAGGGGCGGCGAGCCCAGGTTTTGTCCTCCACAGCCTCAGCCCTTGGCACCTCAGGGTAACTCCCAGCGTCATGTCTGGGATCGAACAGGGGCCGCATGAGACACCAAGCCCAACCCTAACATATTTCCAGACTGGCTTTTTAAAGACTTTTTTTTTCCAAAGTTTTTGAAACTGGCTTTCATCTCAAAGGAGGGGTTTCTCCACATTTGTTAACTGTGGATCTGGGTCCCACTGGGAGCTGGCAGGGCTCATTAAACAGGCAAGGTGGACGCTACCGCACTGTTTTAGAGGCTTCACAATATGGACACGAGATGCTTCACACCAGCCAGCCCCAGTGCGAGCAAATTGTCCCAGGTATGTTTGATTCCCTGTTGTGGATGATGCCAGTGCAACCAGCTGGGCCTAATTTAACCCAAACGAAAGCACAAGGGGATGTAAGAAGCATCAAAGTAATAGTATGAGAAATCTGCAATTAATACAAGTGCTGATCGCAGAAGTAATGTCTGGGTTGTACCCTCTGTGCAACAAATGCGGAAAGCAGTGTAGGACTGGCCGTTGCCACGTACATCTATATTTCACAGGTCACCTTCCTTGCCAAAATTCAAAACAATTCTGTAACAAAGGGATTTCAAGCCAGCTCAAAAAAAATATATTGGCTACTGATAACACAAACAAAGTGGAAAAAGGCAGTCTTTTTTCATATGAGGCCATCAGTGGTCAGGAAGTGGGGTACAGGTCCACCCTGCTTAACATGCAATTCTGGTTTGGGTTCAAAACCAAGATTAGAAGAAATTAGAAGTCTGGACTTCCAGCCACTTAGGAAGCATCAGAGCATTACTCTGTCTTTACTCAAGTCTGAGACACTAAAATGCAATAGCTCAGTGTGTAGTTTACATTTATATAAAATATATAGTTATATTCTTATATTACAATAATGCAATACTAATTGCATATTCTCTATATATTATACTTATATAGTATATAGTATTGCTAATGTTATAGTATATTGATGTTATTACTGATATTAATAATGGTAGTATTATTAATGTAGTGTATGAATATTAATGCTAATAGTAATGTATATTAAATATTTAGTAAATTAGTCATTCATATCTTTTTTTATATCTATCTATATATGTAGTAATTATTTGGGGAAAAATATCCTAGAGCAACTGTAGACAATACTGCGAAAACACAGGCTCAGGGCTCAGTCCAAAAGGGAAATCCAATGCTAAGAATTATAGGAAATGAACAGAGCCCAAAACAGACAACCTCCCTACGCYGCTGAAAACACCCAGGCTGTGATCCTGTGTTGAATCCTGCACGCAGTTTGGGTCAGCTCATCTCAGAAAATCACACAGTASAAGAAAAGTAATAATCGGGGAAGAACCTAGCAATAGCAACAGCTTCTCCGTGACGGATGATAATGAGCTGGGACCTCCGRTGTGGCAAGGAGACCACGACAGAGGAATTTGCAATCCCAAATGGCGCGGGGAAAACAGAGGGGGACCAGTTCTCCTCCTCTTCCCATGACACAAGCTCCAGGGAATAACTAACAAGCACAGACTCCACTGTCCCATCTTGCCTTACTTACTCAGACCGCGTTTCCCTGATGCTTTGATTATCTGTCTTGATTGTTTAGATTAGGAGCCAACCAAGGCCGAGACAGTCTCCCACAAATTTAATGTACAGCACTGAGCACAGCAGGGACCAGGTCTCAGCAAATGCCTCCAGGTGACAACGTAATGTAAAGAAGGTAGTCRATGTGACCTTCAGGGACAAGAAAGCTTTAAGAAACCTCTTTGGACGGGAGGTTTATGAAAGATTATTGTTAATAGCAGGAAATACTGTACATTTTTCTATAATTTCAGCTTTGGATCCATATTTATTTCCCATTAGCACCACTTTAAATCTAGCTTAATTCCAGCAAATACAATAGATACGCTCCGCTATTCATATACATAAACCCTTTAATAGGATTACAATCTGCCAGTGTAACTCAGATTTGAATTTAAGGCAGTACGGTTCAAATTTAATGCAGTATGGTTCATAATTAATTTAGCTTAAATATAATTGTTCAGTTTTGAAGGCTCCTTATTTGTTTCATGTTTTATATGAGTGTATATAAAATAGAGGATGAGATCCTCAGAATGGGGTTTTATTTTCCCTCCTCTTTCACGCTGCTATATTTATGTTTAAAGCACAGGGAAACATAGTCCAGCCAATGGCTCTGCCAGCCAGCCCACACGGTATTCAAAGGTAGGAGGACGTGGGAAATTTTAGGACATTTTAGGGGCTGGAGCACTCATCTGACAAGGGAAAACCAGCCCCGCAGGCACAGCGACAGGGAAAAAGCTCCCACCAAGGGGACAGGCACCCACAGCCGGACCTCATAGGTCAAGCAGGATCCAGCCCCAGCTCAAGTTATGCCAGTSATAAGCAACAACCTGGAGAACTACYGAAGCAGGGTGGCCGGCAGCAGATGTGTAACAGGAGGCCATCCACAACCAAAGGGTCGCAGAAATGTCTCGTGTTCCCCAAGCATCGGCGGACAAAGGACCAAAGCCGTTCTATGAAGCTATCAGTATGAGACACTGAGCATGCCATAAGTCTCCATATTGAATTAATTCATCATCTCCTTTATTTATACGTAGGAAAGACACTAAAAGAATTCCAGAGATCAGATCCCAAGCCAGAAAGTGTCCTCTCTAGCAGACCTCCCATTTGCATCAACTGTAGCAATTTCTGTGCTTTGCCTTTCACTCCATGGCAATGAAATATTCCCCCCACCCCGTCAAGATTAGGCCCTGAACCCAGGACCTAAGGCACAAGTCTCTGTCGCTTGAGCTAGAGAAATCTCTACTACAGGCATGAGTGAGGAGCAGACTTGGACAACTGCAGGGAAACAGTGTTAGAGAGATATACATTCACACAGACACATGACCCTGGGGTAAGGTCAACCTCCCACCATCAAAATAAGCTTCTATCCTTACAAACCAACATTTATATTGGTTTATATAATGCACTGGTTTATATATTATGTACTTATATTTGTTTATATAATATATCTAGTTGGGGTTACTGTCCTTGCAAACCAACATTTTAAAAAACAGCCAGTGTTTTTAGGTGTCTCCATTTTTGGGGGCTGAACTCAAGGTACCCCAAAAGAAAGCCCAATTTCTGAATGACAGATCTGGCCCAGAAACCCATGAAATGACAGTAGCAGAAAAAGGGTAATCAAGTCCTAAAGACATGCCTGGACAAAGGGCTGTGTGTCCAGGGCCGTCTTGTACATTAATAGCATCCAAAGAATCTGGCGAGGTCACTGTAGGAAACGAGTAACACAACGGGGGCTTGATAAAGCACAAAAAGCCCAACGAGATGAAGGTCAGTCTCTTTTGGCTTGAGGAGTTTGGGCCCCCCAGCCTCTTTCCGGAGGTTTGCAGTGCTGCACTGGCAACGCTGCACAAAGCCCCTCTAGTCGACTTGCTCACGCTTGCTCTGATCAAAGCAGGCTCGTGGGCTCGTTCCCCCAGGCAAACCTGCTCTGCCACGCTGGCTGCTGAGCTTCTTTTAGAAAATGCAGCTCCTTTACGTTGTCTTCCCATGGTTTCTCAAAAACATATTAAAAAAAAAATCAAGCAGAGGCACCCCAAAACTGAGTYGGCGCTGCAGGAAAGCCTGGGCTGCAGATGGGGTGTGCATGGAAGGTCTCAAACCCCGGAGCTACTCTGGGTCCATCCCTGTCCTCTCGCCAGGCTGGTGGCATGGTTGGCAGCAGGCAAGACAAGGCTACGCTTAAGCAAAAGGGCACTTCTCCGAGCTGTCATCAGCTGCTCATCTCCATAGGTGCTTAGCTACTAGTATTACTTTAAGGCGTTAAGATCAAGTGCATAGAAAGCAGTAGGACCCTCCAGGTGCCAGCATTCAGCTCCAGCCAATCACATAGTCTCTGAATTAGCCCGTGAGTCCTTTTTCATTGAATGATTCAAGGCCAAATCCTTCTCTGAGTCACTTGCTATCACCGGTATCAGAAAGAGAAGCCTCTGGCTTCAGGTTGGCCCAGTRGCTGGGTTAGACACATGGACAAGAATGTTTGATTTAACCCGATCCCTAGAAGACAAGTCCATGAAATGAGCCGGATCCTCCTCCCCCAGCAGCGGGGCTGCAGCCCCCCGATGAGCTGTCGTCATCCTTGTCCCTGTCAAAGTCTCTCCACCACAGAGGAGATTTCGGCAAGGCGGAAATGTAGGCAGCTCTGTTCCTTGCTTCTTTTTCCTGTTCCTAGGAGAAGGAAGGGGGAGAAATACAGCAAAGACATTGCCATTATCCACAGCTAAATGGCACAGAGAGCTGCTCCCACCTTCCCTTCAGCGAGAGAAGCCAGGAGCCTGCTTCTTCATCAGTGGGAGCCTGCTACAAATTGCTCTGAGGTTATCAGACCACAGTGCCTCAGATCAGGTCCTAGTGAGAAATTCAGGAAGGAGAGAGAGAGATCAGAAAGGTCAAGGGCAGGTTTCACTATGAGATCTGGAGTATCAGCTGGTACGGTTCAGCATTAAGGGGTAAACCACAGAGGAATACTCCATCTGCAGRCCCACTTGTGAAAGCCAACAGCATCCTTAAACCTTGCTTAAAAGTGGGAGGGGATCTGCTAGCGATAAATAATGGGCAGAGTTTGGATCCGTAAACCAAAATGGATCCCCAGGGACTCACAGGTTTTGGAGCGATTGTCCGTCACAGATCTCTAACATCTATCTGAGCACTCCGATAGCTGAGTGCTCATCTCTAGAGCTGTCATCAAGCATGATGYGCAACATGAGCTGAGGAGACATAGTGGTAGGAAGACACATCAGAGCATCGCATCTTCCAGGCCACAGCAAATGACCAAACACCAGACCYTCTGCAGCCTGCAGCAACCTCTGGGAGAGGAGGAAACTCCTCAAATTCCCTTCCATTTGCCTTTCCTTCAGATGATTCACTTCCTACAGGACACTTCTGCTGTTTGGAAAGCTTTAAACTCAGCCTATTAATGAAACTTGCCCTGGTTTTTGTTCTCAGCTCACTCATCTTTCCTAGATATCTAGTAGAAAATTTGATGCAAATCTTTGGCCAACTTCAATGAACTCCCTCCTCCAGCTGAAGACATGCTTTGGAAGCATAAAAAAACATGTTTCTGATAGTTAGACAAGATCAAGTAGCTGCTTCTCCCTCACTTAACAGAGCCATAAAGAAAAGTCAGGCCTGACCTTGGGGAAAGRCATCAGAGATATCATTATACTGCAGAGGGAGGTGCCAGTTGATCAGGCTAGGCAACRGGAACAGATTTACCCAGGGACCAAACTTTTCCACACAGCACGTCTTCCACATGTGGTGTAGATGGTCCCAGTAGGTAAGTCTGGTTAAAAAAAAATCAAAAGCTCAAATTCCTTCTTGCTCTATCCTGGCAGTCTCAGCCTGGAAGCCACAGCCTGGTGGCCCACTTAGGTGATGAAGGAGGTGGGAAAGCCATGACATGGCCACCTACATAGCTGTGAAAGCCATATAGAAAGTAAAATACTTAACAAAGCTCTGAGTTAACTTGGGTATCTACACATGTGGACTTATCCTCAGAACTGGATCCTGCTGCCACCAAGATCAGCGGAAACACAGCTGTTGATCTCGTCAGCAGCAGGAACGCATCCTTCTGCCATGGTGCAAATGGCAAAGGGAGTTAGTTACCTGCAAGAAGAGGATGTTATCTTTGGAAATGGCTTCCATCAAGTCCTTATTGAGGGAGGGTTCACCGTGTGGGCGGCTGGTCTCGGCCTCAGTCTCGTGCACCAGGCAGCTCTGCCTGCCCGGCCGCTGCCTGTAGAAGAGCACRTAGGCAGTGTCTTTGGGGAAAAAAGAGGTCACATTGCTGACTGATTCGAAGGAGGAGAAAGAAACCCTAGTGTCATTGAAGAGGTACCACTGGATTTCAAAGTCCAACTGCTTGTCAGAAGTAAGTTTTGGTGCACCATCCCGGGGCTGCCCACAGGCAATGGTGTCATTGCACTCTCTAGAGTAGCAATAATAATGGCCACTCTCAGAAGAGATCCCTGAGTGCACCACCACACTACAGAGGTCATACACGACAGACACAAAACTGCTGCCCAGTGCAGCTCTCTCTTTCCTGCGCTGGCAARCATCCTCACTTTCTTCTGGGGTAACAAGAACAGGCAGCTTCAGTACCAAGGGAATGGAGACGTTATCCAAGATCTTCTTCCTCTTCATGGTCCTTGGGTCAAAGGAGAACCGCAGCAGGGTGAGGATGAGATAGTGTGGTCCCTCCGTYAGCTCAGCCACTTTCTCAGCATCCTGTAAGGAAGCACATTTCTCACAATGATATTTATTCTCTGCTGTCAGTCTCTCTGGGGACAGGAAATAATTGATTAAATCTGGAACAGATCTGGAGTCTTTGGGACTGCATGTCTGCTCCCCAAAAGCCAAGAGAGGGTCTTTGGCTGAATCCATGCCAACAGCATCATTGCTTAAAGGAGTTGCCTGGTCTCCTGGCTCCTGGAAACCCAGTGTTTCTACTGGCACCAGCTGGGCTGCATGGTCTCCAGACACATGAGTCTTCCTCTGGATCCTGGGAGATCCCATTAGCTGGCTTGGGTTTCCAGGAGGCTCAATAAACTGTGGACCGATTTCTTCCACTGGTAAAACAGATGCGCTCCCTGTGCTAAGCACATGCCTGTCTGGTGGAGGGAAAGCCAGGGACAGGTCTGTGAAGACTTCTTCTCGAGAGGAGACATTCAGACACTTCAAGCAGCGGATTTTTGTCATCATTTTACCCCCAAACATCTTCTCAATTAATGTCTTGTTTAAATAATGCTGTTCAATGGCCTGAGACATCAAGCTGGATTCTTTGAGTTTCTGGTAGATCCTTTTTCCAGTTTTTTCTTCTTCATGTAATCTTTGGCAGAGGAAAAAAAATAGGGGGGGAGAGAGAAAGAGAGAGATTTCATTATACAGCAGCACAACACCAAGAAGCAGTTTTCATGTATAGTTTCTATTCCCCCAGCTAGTTTCACTCAGGGGTGTTAATTCAGGTTAAGCTGCATATACATAGGTGCCTGGTGTCATTTGAAGCGCTGCAGAGCACCCCAGACCCCAGCACATCTGCACACAGCTGGTAGACATGGCAAGAGCCTAAGGGAGCCCCATTCCTTTGGGGAGCAGCAGCTGGAGACCAGATGGGACACTCTCAGGCACATCAAACAGCTCTGCATGTCTACGCTTAGGCATCTGAACCAAGCCGCCAGTGTCTCTTCTTCATCCTCTGCCTTYATATGGAGGTTTTCGACCTCTCATCACTTTCAGATGGATGGAGAGAGTCCCACTGGCCGAGGCGTTCGCTGCAGGTGGAAGGCAGGGGGTAGGGAGGGTAGGATTTTGGAATCAGAAGTCTTCATGTGCTATTGATCCCAAGTCTAGGGGGATCACTGGGATGCTGGAGATTTGGGAGTTCATGAGAAAGGCAAAATGAACACATCAAGCAGAAAGCTAAATGGCTTGTCATTCAAAGRCAGGCAGCCGGCTTCTCTTTGAACTTGGCACAATCATTCCCCTTTGCCTYCAGAGTAAAGGCAGAAATTTTCAAGCTGAACTGATTTCCTGAGCTTATCTACTGGACAGCATAAGCAGGACTTTATTAAGGATTCTGGGACTAGTTTCCCTGCCTTTCAGCCCCAGGCACTCAAGTCTGCATTCTTTGAAGTCCTCTGGGTCTCACCTGCTATTTCTGGCTCCAGCACACTTTCTAAATACCAGTCCTTCGGGTGAAATGTCATTCGTTCCAGCACCCAGGGCTAGTATAACATATCTGACGTGTAAAAAAGAAYGTGTGTGTCAGACAAGGCTCAGAAATGCTCTGAGTACCAGGAACARCAATATTAGTCATTAAATGCCTTCCACTGTTCTTGCTAAAAAATAACCCTGGAGTGCCACAGGAGAATGCTTTGGCTATCATTAAATATTATGCTCATAGCCTGGTGCAACGCTGAGCTGGGCAGCACAGAGGCAGAGCAGTGAGGCTGTCCCTGCCACGTCACGGTCTCTGTTGGTGTGCATGGGGGCTAYGAAACCACGGCGCCTGCCACGTACCGGTCCAGCAAGTACTTCAGATACTCTGAGCAATCCTGCTGAGCACCAGGAGTAAACCAAGGTGGCCAAGAGGCAGAGAGGAAACTTTCAGGTGAGATGGCAGGTCGCTGGCAGAAAAGAGAAGAGGGAGAAAAGCATTTAAGCTGGGGCCCAGGTTCCCATTTGGCATGGGGGGCTGGAGATGAGGAAGGAGATCTTTCTGCCTGCTTTGCTGGGAGCAGGGCAGGCTCATGTGCCACAGCCCTGATCAGGTCCCTTCTTTTCCCCTACAAGGGCTAATCCCAGAGCCCAGGAAGACTTGCTTGGTTTGCTACAAGCCTTTGCTGGCTAATGGAAGGTARTAAAGTCAGAAAACCTGTGTCCTGCTCCCAGCTCCTCATGCCTTCTCTCACGTATGACCCTCTCACTTCWCCTTCTTCTGTCTCAGTTTTCCCCTTAAGCAAAACCAGCACAACAGGACCGCGACTGGAAGGACAAATTTCCCACTCCCCACTTTTGCTGAACATCCCTTTGCTCCATTATTACGAGAACAAGAGCTTCTGCTCACCCACTTTTCTGGGCCATTATTTTATCTATACTTCTGTAAAATATCCTCATGTTTATTTCTTCCTTCAGTTTTTAAATGGCTTATTTCCCTGGCCCAGAGACTTCTGCTTAATTCAGCCTGAATTTAATTTGATGCTCCATTTAATTTGATCAGGATATCTCTCACCAAATCCTTCTATAGAAAAACAAAACAAAAAAATCCACTAAATTTCCACCCATCATTCTGATCACTGCAGGCAGGTAATCTGCATTACCAGATAATGTAATCGCTGCCCTGAGGAAGCTGCTGTCTAATTAACATGGAAGAAGAAACATCTTCAGCAAAGAAGTCATTTTAAAAGCAGCCCAAAGAAGAAAAATAACTGGAATATTATTAGGAAACTATTAGGATATTAGGAAAACAGCACAACTGATCCCATCCATAATATTATTTTACATGCTTGTCTGGACAGCTGGTAAGCGGACACATGAGGAATTTCAATCCAGAGGAAGGGACTTGCTCAACACAGGAGGAAGACGGCATGAAAMAGCGACTGCGCTGTGATGGGCGTCCACAACAACGTTTTCGAGCCTTGGGAAGGGCAGCCAGGGGACTGGGTTGTTTTCAGACTGTAAGCTACACAATAACAAGCAGGTTGTTCTGTGCAAAACCAAACCTTGGTGGTGCTTCCACTACTAACAGCCCAACCTGCTTTTCCTCCCGCCCCCTGATCACAACGCTGGGCACCAAGCACAGAGGCATTTGAGGGAAAAAAAGCAAAAAACATTACTGTATTTGCTCATCAGAAGATCATAGACACCCTACGCTGCCATTAAAAAGTAGGCTCTTTTATGACTAAATACRATAAATTTTTTTTTAATCCAAAGCCACCAGAAATGAGAAATCACCACAATGCAACAAGCCAACGCTGTCAGTCAAGGCTTAGAAACCAGAGGGACTGAGCACAACAGTTTCACAACAAGGGAACATTCACTGGTCAGTGATTTTCCAAATCATGTCTCTTTTAGGGATAGAAAGATACGTTTTCAAGAGARGGGCTAGATATGACCATACTTCATCTCCAGAAATCTGCAGCTTGGTCCCAGAGCTCTGAAAGGCAAAACCTTGCTGCTTCCTGTAGTGTATTATGGACACTGCRCATACCAGCTAAATGCTCATTCATAATTAATTTGATTATGGGTTACAGAATCCTTTAGCTTCCCTCAAATGCAGAAGATTCAAAGCATCCGGAATCTAAAGGCTTTTTTTTTTTTTTGTTTTCCTTTTAACAAAACCACTTTTAAAGCAAATTCCATCGGTTCCACATAATTTGCCTGCACTTTCCTGTGAAGCAAGGGGACAACTGAGCTGATACAATCTTCTTTCTTGATGCAGAGCAAGAAACAGAAACCTTTATACCAACAGGCTTTTCAGTCAGCCACACACATAAACTATTAACAAATGGACTTCATTGTCAAAATCATTAGTTATTGTATCAGCCAAATCAAGGAATGTCACAGGCTGAAGGCATGGAGCCTGGTGTGAATGCAGCTCACTTTCATGTGTGATAAATGTTTGGGACTTACTTGCCTCCCCCRCCCCCAAAATCCGCCTTTTTCATATAAAAAAAATTCGTCCCTTTATAAAAATCCACCAAGATCCACAGCTCCTTATCAGCACGTTTGGGTAGGCAGGAAGTAACTTGGAGACGAGCCTTTCCGCAGCCGACAGTCCAAACAAATAACTAGAACATGAAATAATTACCTGACTGTGCTCCAAAAACGCAAAGAGCCACTGGAGCTTTGTCATCAGCGGCTGGGAGTTGCCCTCTGTTAAATTCAACACCGAATGCCTAAAGCTGTAAAAGAAAACAAGAGATGCAAAACAAGACAGAAAATCAGTCCGAGAAGAGCCGCGCCAGTGTGGCAAGCAACCCAAGAGCAGTCCTGAGTGGGAATGAGGGAGCAGAAACTCACTCTGAAGCCATGAAAAGACTCTGTATGATGCTGTTCATGTAGCAGGTGTTTCCCAAGTTAATTAACCCAATCTTCCCTGTCTCAGATTTGGAAGCCAGGCGTGGGTAGAAGCAGGCCAGCTCATTCTTCTGGGAGGTCCAAGCGTTCTGTCCCAAGAGATGCTTAATTCGGTCTTCGTTTGGAATCGGAAGAGTCTTGGAAACAGAGAGCTGTGTCACAAATCGGTACCTTTCGAAGCAAAGAATTAGTAACAGGCAATGGCAAAACTCCTCTGCAAGAGGTGTTCATGGCAAAACGTATTTCCCGTGYTTTTTACATGCACACGCATCTATGAGAGGAATTCTTTAGCTGCAAGCATTAGTATTTTGGAGGCATCCAAATCACAGCCAAAACCCACAGTCACGATCGGGACTTCTGCAGGCCCACAGTAAATCTCTATACCARTCTCTCTGGCCAGTCTGCCTACAAGCAGCTCAAACTCAAGAGTTTTAAACCCTTTCTTCTGCCAGAGCTTGAGGTATTCAGTCATGACACCCCTACCAGTGAGACAGTCCCTCTGTGCTAAACAGCAAACTAGCACGCCACTTCTGTGTGTAATACGTAGCTTGGAAAAAGTAGCCGAGAGGTGCTTGTCTTACTTTAACTGCTTCTAGGACTGGTTCGTAGAGATCTGGAAATCCTGAGAAGCGGAAGAACATGCAGTGGATGAGCTCAGCCAGCTGCTCCAGGGAGCTGGTGGCAGAGTTGGAGTCTTCCTTCTTCAGAGAAGCCACCAGCCTGGGAATGTGAGGGAGCAGCTGGAAAACAAAAGTTCACTCGGTCACATACAGCTCCAAATTACTCACAGAGCCATAACACACACTCAAGCGAATGAAATTCACCCCCAGGCAGGAAGGACAGTGCAGGAGTTCACTTCAGTCCCATGCAGGACCTCATCCTTCATTCATTGAGCTCAACTCAGCAAATCTTCCATCGACTTTAGCAGAGTAAATTTGGAGTTATAGACTTTAAAGGGTTCATGTCACAGAAAACATGCAGGCTGGCCTTCGTTCTTTGCCATGCTGTGATTTTCTTTGCTGTGCTGTGATTTTCATTCTTTTTACAGATTAATCTCTTCTAAAACACACTCATGCGCTCTGGAAAGGAGTGTTATAAGCTAAGTATCAAGTGATTCACACCTCCAGTGCAGGTAAATTAACCTACAAGTGCATTCCCTATCTTGAGTAACATTGATGTGCTACATTTTATCTTGCCCTGCATAAACAAAATGGCAATTAGCATGGTCAGCTGGGCGGTGACAGGCATATAAATCGCACATTTATTATTTTGCTTTAAGCGTCACTTAATCTAGATTTTTTTTTTAAATGAACAAGCCAACCCAAATGGAAATGATGAATTGCTCTTGGGCCCCCTCTGCTGACCCTGTAGCAACAGTGAATTAATAAACTATTCCGACACTTGCATATGCACTAAAGCTGAGTGAAAGRTGATCCTGGGTATTCACGCAACATTTTTCATATTTATATTTTATATTATTTTACACCAGAGCAAGTCTGGAGTAAAATRTCAGAATCTCTTCTATAGCAATTTCCTGCTCCTTCCTCTCCTCCTTTCTTCCTCTTCTTCTTTTTCTCTCTCTCTCTTTCTTTCTCCTTCAAAATATTRCTGGTTTTAACTATTTCCTTTCCAAATGAAAAGTTTTGTTGAGGAAGCAAAAGCAACCCAGTACCATTTTATAAATCAATATTGCACGAAGCTGTGATAGGAACAGTTCTCAGAACTCTTCCAAAGTGCCAGTGCAAACACAAAGAGATAAGAAGCAAGAAAGACGTATGCTGTCTTTTAAAAAATGTGGGAGGAAAATCGTCCTTGCTAGGCTAGAGATGAAAACTTCAGGCCAAGAGCAACAGATGACTTTTGGAGTGTTTCAAATTTTGGACGCCTGGCTGAAGACAATCCGTTGGAACGGTCCTATTTTTAGAAACTGAAGAGTTTCTCAAGAAATCAGGCTCCTCTAAAGTATCTCCAGCTGAAGAACAAAAACACATCAGTTGAAAATGTTGGCCACTTTGATTTTTTCCAGCCTTATCTGCTTAATTCCATGAACTTTAGGTGAAAAGCCAAATGTAAAGGCTTTAATGATAAAGTATAAAATCAAACATTAATAGCAGTAATTTTCCATTATTTCTTTAACCAGCTCAATCACTGAAAACATGCCTTTCAGCCCTGCTTTTTAATTACAGCATTCCAACAGCAACACCGGAAAGAAGCAGCCTCAGTGTCAGAGCAAAATAAAATATGCAGTACCACTGAGGAAGTGAAAAGAGAAAATTCAAATGCTGCTTAAAATGGCTTATTTGGGGKTTTTTTGGCCTTTAACAGCAGAGAATTTGTGAATTGGAGGCGTTCCGATCCAGTCTCTAAATGTCAGTCGCTAATGTTGACAAATCCTTAGAAAGATACCCCATCACTTCAAGTAGTGGCCACTGGTGTCAGAGGACACTGGTAACATTTTGAAGTTATATGTGGAATGGTCCAGTGAGTCCAAGGAAGGGTCAGGCACTCATTTAGGGAATGGCAAGGCCTTTTTAGGAATATATTCCCTTYCCTTCACTGAGCCCTCTGAGATGCTCTGAATGCACCTAACATGCCCAAAGTCACAGAATCACAGAATGGCTGAGGTTGGAAGGGACCTCTGGAGATCATCTAGTCCAATCCCACCCTGGGTCCCCTACAGCATGGTAGACAGGGTTGCATCCAGGTGGGCCTTGAAGATCTCCAGAGAAGRAGACTCCACARCCTCTCCGGGCAACCTGGTCTAGTGCTCTGTCACCCTCACAGGAAAGTTCTTCCTCATATTCAGGTGGAGAATATGTCAGAGTGGCAAAATTTGTGACACCTCAGCTGAAAGGATGACAACAAATAATTATGGGGCTGCATCTTCTTAACCTCAGCCTGAAACAGCTACTTCTTTCATTTGCAGAGCTGGCAAACRCCAGGTTAAAATGACTACAAAACCATCTCAGCTGTTTCTGATAAAGCCTTCAGTGTGGCTCCACAGGCCGTGCCATATATTCACACCGTGTCCTTGGCTGGCCTGCTCTGAAGCTGTGAAAGGACTGCAAAGGCTGTGGGCACTTGCACATGGAAATCATTCTTCTGGCTAGCAGAGCACTGCAGCAAAACGTGGAGCCTGTACACAGTAAATCCAGACAGCGCACACATTGCAAATCAGGAAGAGCCRAGCCCCAGATGGCTTTATACTGATTTATGCTGGGAGATGAGCCATCAGGTTGGTAAGCCTCAAGAGAAATGGGAGGAATTATCAGAGAATAAAGTAAAGCCTTACTTCTACTCTCCATCTCATTCTCTTACCCAGCACAGTTGCTTGGTCCATATCAACCTACTCCTTCTAGACTCAGGACTTCCCTCTTTATCTCAGCACCGACTCTGCAGTGCCCATAAAGCTTTTTGGGCTGCAGAAAGACGGCGCACAGATTCCAGAAGAGACAAACAGACAGGGCTGGGTTTTCACACGGTGAAAAGGGGCAGACTATGGAAAGTGATTCCACGGTATCTCAGCTCCTTAGGCTCCCTCCCAGCTCCCACGTTCACCATGGCACAGTTACGCACAGAGTGACACACTCGTCTGAGTCCTGGATTCAGCCTTACCAAGTGGAACGCTTCGTGGGAATGCTGGAAACTCAGCAGCATGTACTGCAGGACAGACAGAGCCCCTTCTCTCACAATGGGGTACAGTAACTTGGAGAAGACCTAGTGGTGAAGAAAAATAAATTTAGAAAAGCAAATAAGAAGGCAGGATGGCATAGCAACACACCCAAGAATGAACAGCAAGAAACAGAAGCACTGGATGGCCCCAGCTRCCCTGTGTTCGTGCACCACTTCTGGTCAGTCTCTACACCCGGATGTCGAAGCAAACAGGCCTCCAGAGTTATCTTCTGTCCTGAGYGTGGCCTCAGTGCACCCCACACATACCATGTAGGGCGTCCTCWCTTTTTCAGGCCTGCACAACGAGCACAACAAGGTGCTCATCTCTGGACCATCAGTACAGCCATAACACTACTGCTTCTCACACTTTCCAATGGAAGAGGCCATGCAAGTACAAAGGGATGTTCTATTTTCTAAAATGTGCCTCTTTTGTTTTATTGCCATATTTGGATTTTTTTTTTCTCCAACCTTTCAGGCAAATAGAGAAGAAAGCAGAGGACAARTAACAATATTTGTCCTACTCTACAGAAAATGGCATAAGATGCCTACAGCAATGGTCACTAACCCTTCCAGATCATGCTCCTGAAAGTTTCCAAGAATCACATACCGCATTAAGGGCTGTGTCCCTTTCCTAAGCACTAGCACTGAAAGGAAAGATAAATAAAAAGCTGGAGACTCTGCACTAATCCCTCACTGTTTGATGTACATGGGGTACTACAGGGACAAATGCAGTTATTCATAATATTCTGCATTCCTACAATGACTTCCACAGATATTCAACCAGATATTATTTTCATCTTACAAAGGAGAAAAAGAAGGCACACAGGAGCATGGAAAACATTATCTGAAGTGACCACCTGATTGCTCAGTGTCCTGGTTTGCAGGTAGTGGTAAGTACTCACCCTCAAAACAGCTGACAGCAATGGGAATGGGGGATTTGTTTGTGATAGTAAATGAAAAAAGGGCTAGGGCATAGGCTTAAAAACTAGKTTGTGACTGTGCAGATTGTTAACATGCTCGTTGGCATGTATTTTGCCCATGCCAGCCAGCACTGATCCCGGTACAATTGAATGAGAGCATGTGCCTCGCTTTCTCAAAGGCAGGTTGTGCAAGACCTTCTTATTTTGGAAAGCAAAACATTTGTCTGGCCTGAGAGTCCTCGGCTTGTTTTATTTTATAACCTTTAAGATATTAGCACCTCTGCAAATYAAGCCCTAAAAAGCCTCAGCTTGGGCTCTTGACCAAAATCCTTAGGCAAGACACTAAGGGAAGGAACACACTGACTCCCAGTGCCCAGCTCCCGCTAGCAGGAATAACACACACGTAAAATGAGGCTTTCTGGAGGACATAAATGCTAGCTGCAAAACCAGTATTGTATGTAGCAGTGCAGCTTTAGCTTTAGCTTTAGCACGGTGTGCAGCAGGCACAGCCTGTTAGCAATGGTCCCTTCGAAACTCCTTGGGACAACATAATTTCTTCTATTCATACCAAGTCGCATCTCACCGTCGTTTGGTTGAAAGGCAAGGCAGAAGATAACCTAGATGCAAGGAGTACTCTGTTGTTGCTAGCAATGTTTAAAAGAGCCTACTGACCTTTTCAATTTTTGATAGAGTGACTTCGATCAAGATGCTGAACTTTTTCACTGCAGCCAAACCCTTCAGCAGAGCAATGATCCACTTGTCTATGTTCTTTCCCAGGGGCCAGGACACCCAGTCAATCATCCTAAAATGAAATCCAAACTTTATGTAATAACTTAACGCGCACACCAGGAAAGCCAAACTACACTCAATCAGTGGAATGACCAAGCAAAGAGGCAGGCTTCCCCACAAAGCATTTCATACGATACTCAAAGCACAACACTTCCTGAAAGAGAATGACCCCCACATCCTCTGTATTTCGCAGCTGATGAGAGGACCTGACTACAAATTCATAGGAGTTTTTCCATTAACGTCAATCAACTTGAGATCAAGTTCACACCACTGGCATGCCACTGCACCGCTTTGTGGACTTTCTAGTATATCCTTCGGAGGAGTCCATGAAAAGAGAACCTCTGTTTTTAAAGAAAGATAAGGTAGATCTAATGAGGTGGTGACGGGTGCCTGTTCTAGACCCTTAGCATTAGCTACGGATCAAGGTCTCTGCTACCATTACAGAACATGATACCAGTACGAACTCTGGATTGTTACTGGTAAGGAAATACCRCAAGGATTTGGATTTTTGTCTTCTCTGTATGGGAGACATTTATTCCCAAATATACATTAAAGAAAAAAATACTAATAATTCTGATAGCAGCCAGATATTCTGGAATTTTTAGCTAACAGATTTATTCTATATCCGTGCAACCAACAAGATGTCACAATATTTAAAATCTTTTTTTGCAAGTAACATTGAATTTACAGAMGAGTCAGTCATTAAAAATAATCTTAGAGTAATGACAGGTTGTTTGTTGTTTTTTTTTTAAATTAGGTGAGAAGTTAAACAAAAATGAGAGGTAACTAAAGTTTGGGCTCTCCAAGGGTCAAACTTTGCTGATCACATTGGTACCTTTGATTTGAAGGTATCATCTCAGGCCTCCTTCATCTGATTTGAAGGTATCATCTCAGGCCTCCTTCACATTCTAGTCTCCCACCTCATTCCAGCTATCTTTCCCAGCCAATCTCATTTGTTTATCAATCTGTATCTTGTGTAAAATATATTAAAGGAACTGAGATGAATAACCACAACAGGGAGATGATCAGGGATAAGTGGAATCTGCAAAGCACTRGGGGAAAAAAGGCTAGCCAGTAAAGAAAGCTTAAAGGGCAGAATATGCTGGGATGGTGAGAAATGCCAAAAGTCAAGCCGAGTCAGATAATAAAGTAAATGTCAAAAAGCTTCTGCAGACATTTGCATCTGAAGAGAATAAGGACAGACGTGCAACCACTACATACGCAGGATGTGATGGYGATTAAAGATATGATATGGCTTCTAGATGCGACTTCCAAGCTAAACACATGCTCGGCCTCGGTTTTCAGCAAGAGGAAGGAATTGATCAAGGCAATAAAAGAGAAGGCAGATAATGGGTATGAGAATGGAAGCAGAAACAATAACCGCTGATATGAAAACAAAACATGAAGAGCTCATGCACTGTAGTCAAGTGGAGTCAGGAACTTCTTCCCAGAAAGTGCAAACACTGGAAATGTGAAATTCAGCTCTGGTGCATTTTAATGACTCTGTTAMCTTTGGCATGGTGCCATATTCCTGAAGACTAGCAAGACAGTTCCTATAATGAAGACAGGCAATGAGGGGATGACTGGGAAGACATGATACCATGTCACAGAGGTCTACCACAGGCGTTACTGTGCCAAACTAGGGTTCGTCAAGATGTCTGATTTTCTAGTCATAGAATACACAGTAGATCATATCTCATTGGGTTTCAGCAAGGGTCCTGATGCATATTTGTGCATGTGGGAGCAGTTAGTTTAAAAAGAAAAWTTGGCTTAGCAGAAGAATGGCAAATTAGGTAAGAAGCTGGTTCCAGAAGAGCTGGAAATGAAATATAGGAAGTCTCACGCTGCAGAGATGTTACAAGTAATGTTCTTCAGGGTCTAATGGCATTGACAGAAATATCAGGAATATGGCTTTGAAATTTCTGATGACATGAAGCTGGGAGGCCTCATCAGCAGAGGAGGAGGATCAGGCTATCACAAGGAAGAACTGTGTGACCTTGAGGATGAGAGATACAGAACCAAGATGAAACACATTCATTCAAAACGCATGCAGTGGTGATGGGGATCAAATAGCAAAAATAGCTGCTACATGATGGGAGCTGATCTGCTTGAAGAAGACTAGTGAGACAACGATGACCACAAGTTCCCAGTGTAACAGTAGCCAGAAGAAGGCAAGCACCACACTAGAGTGCAGCAGGAAAGGCATCTTCACTACAAAAAAAAGGCCTTTAATGCCATGGTCTAATGCCAGGATGAACCYCATCTAGAACACTGTGTACAAATCTGACTATCCATGTCCAAAAACAGTGAATTGAAGCTGGAGCAAGTGTTGAAAACAACTGTTGAGATGATCAGGGAAATGGARAATTTCTCTTCCAAAAGCTTGAAGCTGGCCTGGTTTGATCAGCCTAGCCAAAGAAATGCAGAGAGGGGATGTGACTGCTCTCTGTGCATACACTGAAGGAATAAACACTAGGGAGGGAAAAGACCTTATTCAGCTATTTATGTTAGTATAAGATCAAATGAGCTATAAGATGACSAGAGATAAATATAGGCTGGCAATTAGAAGAGAGATCCTAGCCATTAAAGCAATCATATCCCAGAGCAGCTAYGGAAGAAGAGCAGTGGGAGTAAAAGCCCTTTTAAGATTAGAGTTGAACATTCATGAAAAGGGCCCACAATGTCATTGCCTGCAAGAGCAGGAAGATGGACTCAGGGATGCAGAGGCCCCTCTTTACCCTGTRTTCTTTTACATAGGCATACARYATRGTTGACCATGAGCCAGCAATGTGCCCTTGTGGCCAAGAAGRCCAATGGTCTCCTGGGGTGCRTKAGGAAGASTGTTGCCAGCAGGTGGAGGGAGGTGATCCTGCCCCTCTACTCAGCCCTGGGGAGGCCTCATCTCGAGTACTGGGTCCAGTYCTGGGCTCCCCAGGACAASASASACATGGAGCTACTGGAGAGAGTCCAGCAGAGRGCTACAAAGATGATGAGAGGGCTGGAGCACCTGCCCTAYGAGGAACGGCTGTGAGAGCTGGGCCTSTTCAGCCTGGGGAAGAAAAGACTGAGGGGGGATCTGATCAATGYGTRCAAGTACCTGAAGGGAGGGTGTCAAGGGGACGGGGACAAACTCTTTTCAGTTGTCCCGTGTGACAGGACAAGAGGYRATGGGYAGAAACTGAAGCACAGGAAGTTCYGCCTGACTGTGAGGGGGAATTTCTTCCCTGTGAGAGTGAYGGAGCCCTGGACCAGGTTGCCCAGAGAGGTTGTGGAGTCTCCTTCTCTGGAGATCTTCAAGGCCCACCTGGATGCAACCCTGTCTAACAYRCTGTAGGTGCCMCTGCTTGAGCAGGGAGGTTGGACTAGATGATCTCSAGAGGTCCCTTCCAACCTTACTGATTCTATGGTTCTATGATTCTATGAATATCCTAGGTTACAATAAACAATGTTTATTGACATTTGTGGCTAARTTATAATCTTGCTCCACTTGCTGCCTGCATTGCTACACTATAAACAGTTATATTTTACATTCACTTTCCACACTGAAAGATCTACAAGTATTTTGCAAGCCAGTTTTCCGAAGGAGTCATTGATTTTTGCATACACATCTTTTAAAAGGTCGGGTCCTGATTCCCAGAGACAGCAGGTATCTGCATCTCTGGGAAGGCAGATGGCTCTTTACATCCAGACCTTGTCTCTTTGAAACAGATATACACTAAAAGAAAAAGAACATCAGCAAGCACTTCTGAAGCCCTGGAYGCAATTAAATATAGCTTATCTGCAATGCATCCATCCTATGGGCGAGAGAGACGAATTCTTTCAGTCGGTGGTGTACACCTATACCAGCAGGTGCCAGGCTTGCTCTTATTAGCACTGTTTGCTCTCAAATGCTTGATCACAAGTTCCACCCTGCTTCAGTTTACTCCCCTGGTAATGCCTTGCAAACCCAAACTTTGAACTCTGGAGGAAGAGRTTTTGGTATGAAATTAGTGTGTCAGCAATCCTAAGATGAAAGACTTCGTTTACCCCAGTATATTTTTCTTTTATTTGYGATTTATTGAGCACATGTTCAACAAAAGACCAATGTTAATATAGCTTTCTGGAGCATCTGTCTGCTACAAACACTCCACCAAAACTTCTGCATTTCTCCTAAGTGGACGTAATTATGACTTGTGGGCTCTGCCTAATATTGACTAACATTGAGTAATCATTTACTCATCCTTCTGCGTAACAAAGAATTTTTAAAGGAATGAAGCAATTGATTTTGCAACTGCTATTTTTAGTCACTGCTGTTCTTAGTGGATTTATTGACTGGAGCTCCCAGCAACATCTGGGAACTGCATCCAAGGAGAAAGAAAAAAATGAATAAGATTAAAAACTGAACTGTCAACTTATTCCTTTGTCTTGGGCTGCTCTGGACTCTGGGAAAACCAAGGCCCTCTTCAGCACCCTTCCTGTAGACATRAAGTTCCCATAAAGAATTATATGCACATCCATCATGTAAGGGAGACAAATCCTGRAACAGGAAGGGGAGAAAGGAGATTTTCACAGTGAGAGCAAAGCAGACCCCCCTCCCTTCACTTAAGTACCTGTGAACATCACCCATTTAAACAGGGACCTCTGAGGAAAGTATAGGATGAAGATATTCTTAAGCAAGTCTAACCAAGGAACCTGGAGCACAGAGTAGCTGTAGGACTTGAACAAAGGCGTGCAAGAAAGATCTAGTGATCCCAAAGAGGGCACTGGCCCTGGGAAGACTAAGTCTAGCATTTCAGATAGTATTTCATCCACTACCTCCTCATCATGCTCGATATCTCCCTTGACTCTGCCTGCACAGAGGGCAGGGATAAACATTGGACAGCACTGAGATCTGGACCAGCAGCACCACGTTCATCTGGAAAAGGTCAAAGTGGGATCATTTAAGCAGTTGGGCATACCTCCTTCTCCACTGAGAAACTCCCAGCAGTTGGAGATGCACACGCCAAGATTTTTAGCTGTGACTGGTCATTTAGGATGATGTCCCTCTGAAAGAAGACAGAGGATCCACCTGAAACTCTTTAAAGGAGATTTTATGAGGAAAAGCCCTCAACAATTTCTGGGAAACAACTCAATAGTTCCTGGGGAAAAAATCTAATCTCTTTAAAATGTTTTATGTTCGGCATCCCTTAGCACTACATATTTCTAAGAAAAAAAGAAATCAAATTAAAATAAACAAATAAAATAACAAAAATATCTTTAATCTAGTTCTCTAGGCCCTGAGGGTTGGAAGGAAAGGTCTAGGAGTTCCCTTTTCCCCAAACCTCACAAGACAGTACCAGCCAAATTTGCTTTTGCTGTACAAYTGCAGTACTAGGATAAAATTGTTATGAGGAAGTGAGTGCAACTTCGGGACAGGTTTTCCTCTGGACTGAAAAAGACCATGTGAGAACCTTCCCAGGATGTTCATTCATGCAGTCTCTCCTACCTACTGATGGCTGTCATCATTTGCACATCAGTGATGCTGTCATCATTGGTTAGGTTTCTTATGACACCATCCATAAGTTCCAGAGGGACAAACTGGACCACGCTGGCCAAGGCATTTGATGGTGTTTCCTGCTCCTCTGTAAGATATGGACAAGAGCCAGCAATAAAGATGTTAATCACCAGGGAAACCAGGCACATATGGTCATTTCTCATCTCTAAAAGCTGAATCACTTCTGGTTCCATTGATAGAAYAGAGCATAAATGATCAGTGTAATGTGGCATCTACACTTAGCTGTGCTATGCGGACAATTCCCAGAATCACAGTGTAGCCCATAACAAGGTTGGGTCATAGCAGACAGGGTGTTGCATCAAGTCATGCACAGCCCAAAGGGAGGCAAGGGTCACAGACACAAGAACATTACTGCCTGGGTCCTCTGCCCAAATTCCCTCTGTGTGCCCACTTCATACTGACCACCGAATAACCGAAATGGGATGAGGCTGCACATTTGCCTGCCTGGAACTCAAAGGATGAGGTCTTCAAAAAGAAGGCACTTCAAAAAGAGGCCCATCTCCTCATGGGGTTAGGAAGAGCTGAGACAGGAGCTCACCTGCCTACACAGAGTCTAGCCTTTTATGGCACTAGTACCTCTAAACATCTTTTGAGACCCTTTATAATAATCTGAAGGCCCTAGAAGTTAGATAAACATCCTCTATCCCATCCTAAGATATAACTACCCTCCAGAGAGCTACTGACCATGGAACATAGGGCTACCTACCCTTAAATCCAGTGAGAAATAAGTCCTTAGCTTCTCAGTAACTAAGGCTACTTAGTAGCTAYGGAGTAGGCTGAGAGGCCCAGTAAAGTTAGCTATTAGAGAATGACATTCCCAAATGCTTTCAAGTCCCACTGTAACCCTACTGCAGATAACGGAATGCTTTGCATTAAGGCCATCTGGTGCAGAAAAATGCTGAGGATACAAACTTCTGTGCTGCACATATTTCAGCACAGTTAATAACTCCTGCTTACAAACTCTGTGTGGTTTCACAGGGATGTTGTCTTAGTCTAAAACCCTRGACACTTTGGGGACCCTTGTTTATTATATTTCAGCAGAGGCTGCATTTCTGAAATGGGTTAGAAAATTCTAGTTTATCATAGCTTATGAAATTATTGCAGCTCTGACATGTCAGGACCATGTAAAATGTCAACGTGTCTCGTTCCTCATCAAAGCCAGTGTTTACATTTGTGCTTGTTATTTATTTCTTTACCTGTCGATGAAATGATAGTGAACAGCTCCTTCAAAGAGGGCAGGATGGCTGAAGTCTGAGTCCTCCAGATCCTTTGCAGCAGACCGCTCACTTTGTTTACCTGCTCCAAAAACTCCATTATGTCCTCTTCCCCTTCAGAGATGCACTGGAACTGCCCGATGCACCGTATCAGCTGCTGACAAAACAAGATCTGGTGTTTACCTGTGGGAATGCACTGAGGATGCTGGGTTAAGAGTTTACTGATTTTAGCACACTGCTTGGGGCTAGGYCTCTCACAGACTTTGCGGAGCACTTCAATCCTCAGTAAGTTGAAAATGCTATTTGCTGATGGGCTTTCCAAGACAAACTGCAGTCCTAACTGGATATAATCTAGTACATAATGGCTTCTTTTTCCCAGAGGCCCATAGCCTTCCTGGAGGAGACTCAGTAGGAAGCGGACATTGAAGAACTCCTCAAACTCCTCCGGGTGGTAGTGGCCATAGACYTCCAAAACCTCTTTCCCAATCTCTCTTTTATACTTGGTGTCCCCAGTAAGATAAAGCTTGGTTGACAGCTCAAGCATGGACCAGCATTGCTCACTGTCCATGGGCTGCTTTGCTGCCTCAATGACGCGCCTCACAAGCCCCTGCTTCACGTTGTTGGGATATGAAGACATCACCACAGCTTCCAGTATCTTATCCATCTCTGCTCCCAGGTGCTGAAAGAGAGAAGGGTGCCARGTTAGTTCAAGTGGGCTCCGTTGTGCTTTACAGCCCAGAGATGATGACTACCTGTGCTTCCCACTTGACAGCAACTGGACCTCAGAGTTAAGGCAGAGAGAGGGACAGGGAAAAGACGATGCTGCTGGGAGAGCAAGCGGTCTGACCCAACAACAAAGCAAAAGTACGAGCTCAGACCCAATCCCATGACTCTCTAGACTGTGTTCCCTGGAATGGTTTAGGAAACTAGGACTCTCCAGGCAATGAATGAGTATATCTGAAAGGCCAGCCCAGGCCACAGMTTGGTCAAAGAAAACAGCATAGATGAAGCTGTCTTGTTTTGGGAAAGGGAGAAAACGGAAGTTTAGCCTGATGGATGTGAGTCACACARAACCACTTGCCTTTGGACAAAGAACAAGCCCAACCTGTGCAGTCTAGTAATAAGGATATAGTCTATAACTCCACATCTTAAATATCCCTCTACATTGGTGTRAGCTTCTGTCTTATGTAATCTGAAAAGAGAGAGGATAAGGCAACAGAGATGTATTTTGATGCTTTGTAAGACATGGGACAATGATTCTTAGACTTAAGAATGGTGAAAATGTGGTGGAATGTGGTGGAAACCAAGCTGAATTTGGCATCAGGATACTTCAGAAGTACCCTGAAGACATCTCTATCTCTGCCAGATCCAGGGCCTGRAGCTCTGCAGAAAAAGCCTCCAGAACTACCAGAGCCATTTCCTCCAGTGAAGACTGTCAGGCTGTAGCCCCTAGGGTCAAAAGTTTCTAATAGGCTTAGAAGTCTCTCTTTGTTCTGTCTAAATATTAGGAAGAACTTTTTTACCATGAGAATGGTCAGACACTGGAACAAGAGCCCAGAGTGGGAAAGGGGGAATCTCCATCCTTGGAGATATTAAAAAATGGACTGCACAAGACCCTCAGCAGCCTGTTCTAAYTGGACCTRATTCAAGTAAGAGGTTGGACTAAAYGACTTCTGAGGGTCCCTTCCAAYCTATATTACTCTATGATTTCATGAATCTTAAATTATGAGATCATAATTTTAAAGGTTGGCATGGGCTTACAAACTGTCTCTGCTCCAAAAATGCCCTTTACTACGCATCCAGCATCTCCCACTGCTTACAGTCAGTAAGGGACATTTCTTTGTTCTTGCTTAGAAATCTTCCATGATAAATCAACATTGCAGCTTCTCTGCGCGCAGTCCACCAACTCTTTTCCTAGCCTTGGCCTGGAGGATTTAGCAGGTGCCTTCATGGTATGGTTCTGATGTGTCTCTTCCCCAACCTGACCAAAATCGTGCTCTCACATCTCTATTAATGGAAAGCTTTGAAAAGAAGGAGAGGGCTCATGTTGGGACAGGGGCTAGAAAGCAGAGTCATGCTGAAATGACATAYGAAAATTGACTTTGAGTCACTGCATTTTGAATGGACTCAGGGCAGATGCTGACAAGAGCCAGGTGGACTATAGTAGGAGACTGCAATGTTCATAGAGTATAATAGGAATACAGACATGACAGAAGAAGCCGCAGAACATGAAGGAAAGAAGGGAGCCCCAGCACAACACATTGAGGAGATGGAAGGAGCAATGCTACTACAGTTGCAAGGATGAAGGACTGGAAAGCCAGGAAGTTCATTATGGTTCTGAGAGGTCTGAGAAGACGATGAGCCATCCTATGGGAGAGCTGAGCATAGTACAAGAGAGCACAGCAAGAGAAGCCAAAGAAGCAGCGCCACAGAGCTTGCTGGGGCCAGTATAAAAATGCTAATCTTTGTGCCATTTTTATGGTGGTATTTTGATGGATGCAGAAAATGTCCTCTGGTGATGCTCAACCGAGATTAAAGGCTCAGATTGAAAATAAATACATAAAAATACAGAACTTCTTCAGATTAATCACATTTTTGCCTTGCAAACAGCCAACCAAAACCTGACACTTGATAAGAAGGGATGAGCTCCCTCAGTTCCAGGGTCTCAGTAACTCAAGATGGTGCTCCACATTTCATAAAATCCAATCCCCACAAGAGACAGCCTCCCACAGACCCACAGAGAGGCTTAACAGGGAATTATGGGACAGTCAGTGGAGCTGAGGTCTTCCATTGGTGTCTATACCATTCTCCTCCAGAGGCATGATGCTTCCAATGATTTTCTTCATATTCAGGGAACAAGCTTCACAAAGCAGACATGAGATTGCAGCCTCTGTCTGGGCAATAGCACAGAATGCAGGGGAAGCATCTATTTAAAAGGATCCAAAGCTTAAAAGGACAGAGATGCAGTGACAGGGCAAGACTTCCGCCCCTTTCCCTTGCACATGCAGCATCTTACATGTGCAAAGGRACATGTATTTCTCAGGGCTCATGCCCATCCTGCCCCTAACAGTACARTCTGGTAGGTCATGTCCTAGTTTGGTGAGGACTGATCTCCAGTAGAGGGAAGCCACACACTCTCTTGGTACCATACTATGGAGCTCCATCCATGATGGACATCCATTCTCTTGCTGGGGCTGTCCTTGCTAAGGACCTGGCAAGGTGGGTTGAAGTCAGCAGCTTATGAGGCTGACCAAGAGCTTTCCACTAAAGGTTAAGTGTTTTGCTAGCTCCAYGGCCACTCTTAGCCAGTCAGGGGGCAGGTATGTGGACCCTAGGTCTAACCAACACAAGGCCAAGGAGTTCCCCTAGGAACCTTGGAGTTTCMTGCTCTCCAGAGGATCAGAGAGCATCAGGTCAGATCATGCACTGGGGGGAAATGTCAGGCATGTTGGGTCACAGCCCCAGGGCTAAGCTTCCTTGGGGAGCCCATCTGAGTTGCAAGGCCCTCCTAGCTGTAACATAGCGATGTGGCTAGTTCAGAGCTCTTGAGCTTAATTCACAAAAGCCAACTGTTCAGCAGATAAAAGGGTTCACACACAGGCTGGGTCTGGTACAAGGTTGAAGGTCCTTGAAGAGAGAAGGAAAACACTGTACCACACCAGGAACGTGTGAACACACAACCTCCCTCACAGCAGCTGAGAGTCTTGTGCCTACGACATGAGGCTGCACCGGTCTGCCCCGTGTGCAGCAAGGGGTGATGGCRGTGCAAATAATTTAGATAAAAAGAGAGAGGCTCACGGTGATGGAGGCACAGGGGTTCTATGAGACATCACTCCCTCCAGCTAGGAGAGCCACTTGAAAGTTTAAAAGCCTTGAAGAAATATCATACTTAYGATAACAGGGAAATGATGGAGCTGGGATTCCAGCTGGAATGTGAAATAAAAGATGGATAAGAAAGAAAGAGAGATAAGAAAGAAAAAAAGTCTTCAAAAGAAGAGTCAGTAATTTGATGCTGGCAGATCCAGGCTATCCAAGTATGCAGTAAAGGTAACAGAGATACTGAGCAAGCAGGGTAAGTCAGARCACATCCTGTAAATAGGGAATCATTTGAGTGAAAGAAGTTTGGGATTTGAACAACCACAATCAGTCATAAAAACTCTGCCCCAACTTGTGGTCTGATCCTCCTGAATCCAGTGAAGTCCTATGTGAACCACCATCTAAGGCTGCATGCTGCTATCTGGAGGGGAAAGATGTCTATCTGCTCCATGAGTAACAAACCTATTTAGAAATATATCTCTTCCCCACTACTATGAAAAAAAAAAATGTTTGGGTATCTATAAATACTCAGCTCTGCCTCAGTTTCAATCCTTTGGCTCCTTCCTTCCTCGGTTCCCCAGGCTCCCGGTCTCACACACGGCAGGGGGTGTGCAGTTGACATTTGCAYGGGGCCACCACCACCCTGGCTTGACTGGAGGGACTGACGCAGTCTTGGCTGCTCCCCAGGGACCTGCCGCATTAGTATGCTATACCATCCGAGCGAGAGGGCAGAGAGAGACTGCAGAGTCAGGCAAAGCTTGCCATTCGCTCGAACTCACCAGCAGTCCAGGGTTAGAGAAGAGACTGCTGAAAAAAAGAAGGAAAAAAAAAAAGGAAAAAAAAAAAGGAGAGAGAAGGATTTCCCTGGAGCAGCTCAGAACAACATTTATGTCACATTTATAGCCGGGTGCTGGAGGGACTATTGCACAAGAAACCTCATTACAAAGAGTGATAAAATCAGCCAGCCAGGATTTCTTAAAACTTATTGCAGAGAATGAAGGTATAAAGGGCCACAGTAGGTCCTCCCCATGCTAGGTGCTGCACAAATACATAGTAGGAGACTGTTACTTGCTGTCTATAGTCTAAAACAATGTGTGGGAGAGGGAAAAGGAAGACAGGTATCATCTTGATTACCTGAGGCAGGATAGTTTCATCCATGCTCAAGTATGTAGCGTTATATTGAGGAAAAAAACATGACACACACCCCAAGGATGCTCGGAGAGAGCTTAGCAAGAGCAGAGTTAGGTGATGCTACACATCAGTTCATCTCTAAGCTTCTCACTCCAAGGAAAAAGGCCACCAACTGACAGCTGGGATCGCATGGGGAACGTATGTATGATCATGGTTACTTCTCTGCACTGACATGTGGTTTTCACAGACGACATCCAGAAGGGACCTCAGAGGACGCCATCCAGGGACCAGTCTATCCCTGGAGCCTCCATCAGAGTGAGAGGGCATCTTCTCTAAGGGTAGAGAGCTGCCTACTGGTGGGAARAATTCTGTGGCAAATACAAAGTTCTGGTTCCCAGCTTATTGGCTAGTAAACTCTTCTTCTCAACCAAACATTGCCTCTCCCCATCATTGCTTCCCCTGTGGTCTCACAGGATGAAGAAAACACAATTTACATATGGTCAGAGCCCTGACAGGCAATGACAGTGGCCTGCAGTGCAGTGGTTCTCCAGGCATCATTTTGGCCTTTGTGTCCCATATCTGTTGACCTGTATGGTCCTCTGTTGACGTGTTGGATTTGTCTCCTACAAACACCATTCCTGCCTTCCCTGCATGGTAACCAAGCTATGGCAGAGCTAACATTGTTTTAATTGGATTTAAAACATAGCCAGGACTTTCAAGGGACCAACTTTCATTAGAGTGGTAACAAATGAGGACCAGGTAAGAGAAGAGAATAAAAGAAGTTCACAGGTCATGTCTTTCACTTCAAGCAGAAAGTACCACAGCAATTGAGAGACTGTGAAGGTTAAAACCTAGTTTAGAGAGCAGACTAGACTTGCAGGACTAGAAATTGGAAGGAATAGTTGTCCYAGCTATAACTCACTGGTTACTGGGGCCATACTGAGTAAGACTGGCTCTGCAGTTGAGCCTGTAGCTTGTGTTTCTCCTCTCTCCAGCTTCAAAGTCTGAGCCCCTGCTGCCCTGGACATCTGTCAGACAAATAGGGAACAGGGAGGAGGCAGGAGGAGCCGTTCTGTCCA
This sequence comes from Rhea americana, assembly GCF_003343005.1. Taxonomy (NCBI): domain Eukaryota; kingdom Metazoa; phylum Chordata; class Aves; order Rheiformes; family Rheidae; genus Rhea; species Rhea americana. The sequence continues at coordinate 47,524 of NW_028185572.1, read as the reverse complement.
CTTATGTCTAGCCTTTACATGGTAACTTCCCYAGAGCAGTCCATGCTGAGCCTGGCACAACGATGTGGAAACACAACATAGGCAGGCTGGTCAAAGAACAGCTACAGATTTTTCAAACCTAACCCCATAAATCACTATTGTCCACAGGCCACTGATATGCACAGTGCTAGGTAGCCTTGCCACCCTTCTGGGAGGGTGATAGCTACCCAGTGCTGTCCACTCTACAGCGGGTCTTTTAACTGTTTTATCACCCTGCCACCCAAATTTTCAAYGCAAAGATTCTGCTTCAGGCTGAACTTCGAGACAAAGTTGCTGCTCCTACAATGGCCCGATCACCTCAAGCTGATCCCAGAAGGGAACAGAATGGGTCAACCCAGCCTTGCTGCTCAGAGTGGTCTGGTCTGAGGAACTGTGGAGAAGRACGAGCCTGAAACAAGGCTCCCTCAACAGCTGACAGGGCAAACAAGTCCCAGTGGAGAGTATCTAGTGACCCACTTTCCCATGAACATATTAACATTAGGACCTTAAAGATAAGCAAGGAGAACCAGCTGAGTTGACCCTGTGATGGAGGCTGCAGGTCTCTCTTCACCAAAGGAGGACTTTGCAGTAGAAGGCTGCACTTTAAGTAACACCCTCCCATCAACATCCGCCCCTCTCTAACTACACTGGTATTAGCACGAGGGGATGAACAAGCCCAGGTTTGCACTGTGAATGAGGGTACCTCATGCTGGTGCCCAAGCAAGGGCCAGACAAAGCCAGGATGGAGGAYGACAGCTCTCGGACAGGACACAGTGAGCAGAGGAGGCAAAGATGAAGCAGGAATGGCTGGAAGAGACAAACACCAAAATCGCAAGGATGGTGCACTGACCAAGAGGCTGTGGAGTCCAGAGAGGAAAAGGACACTGATGCCATTGATCCAGTCAAGACAAACTAGTTCAAAAAAGCAGCATTTCTGGCCAGGAGCCCACCTAGCTGACTTCTCAGTTCTTCCCTTTGTCAACTTAGACAACACCACTCCAGTTCTCAAGAGCTTAACTGAACAGCACTTTGCAGAAGCCAGGGAAACTCTAAAAGGGATGCATGTATGATGTATTTACAACACACGTTCCAATCTTAAAATATTAAAAGAGCACTTAGGTTRCAAAAGGTTAGGAAGTAAGATGGTTATTTCAATCTCAACACARCTCCAGATGCTTTCAGAGAGATATTATTTAAATGATCATATATTAGCTTTCTGTTCCAGGACGTTCCTGGAGAATGAATCAGGGTTTGCAGCAAAGGAGACTTATCTGTAAGATCATGTCTCATTTGTCATAAATGACCCAGGGAACTGCAAGAGAGGGAGGACAGTTTCAGCTCCAGGCAGCTGAACGCTGCCCTGGAGGACTGGATTCTGCCCCTGCCTCTGCCACAAAGCTCTGTGAGTTTCATATCAAGTCACAGAAATAAAAACCTTTTCACGAGTGGCTGTTTGCTGTTGGCCCTTCTTTTTTCCAGGTGCCCCAGCTGGAGACCTGGAAGCCCAGTTTGGAGAAATGTTGAGCATTCAAGGTTTTTAGGGCAAAGCAGCTCCTGGTGCTCAGGATGTTAAAACTCTGGATGCCCAACTTGTGCTGCCTGGGGCTTTAGTCTGAACTCTCATTCACAGGATGCAAATCTGGATACAATGAATGGGTCTCACTATCAGCGCAACAGATCTAGGGATTCCTGATCATCCAAAGAAACTCAGTAACTACTGGTACACCTCCTGACTATTTGAACCACTTCACCTACCTCTCTCCAAGATAGCCTCCAAAGGAGAGGGCTAATCCTGAGCAACATAAATCCAAGCTAGTTGGCATCACTTTGAATTGGGCTCCCTGGTTGTCTTCTTTTCAGCAGGATAGTACAGAGGGTTTCCAACTAAATACTCAGAGAATTATCCATCTAAAAGCAGTGCTTTTGAAGTGGGACAACCTTACTATTTCTGCACTTCATCTTCCTTACAGACACTAATAGTTCATAGCAATGCTAGGAAAATCAGCTTATTCCTGCTTGCAAAGAAACTAAGTTCCTACAGCACAGGAAGATGCTATAGAAGTTCAAAGCGTTAATTGCTAGTTTAAAGAGCAGCTTTGAGGTTCCCATCTGCTATGTGGCTCACCCAAAAGAGGAAGCACATACAATGAACTCTACAGCAGGAAAAAATCCCATGAAATGAAAAAGCTGTTCTGCTTCCTGGGTGAGTGAACGGCAGATGCAACATGGATAAAATCAGAATCAGGATGGAAGGGGCCTCAGGAGGTTACTGATCCAACCCTGAAGAAAGTAGGGTCAACACTGAAATCAGCTGAAGCTGCTCAGGGCTTTGTCCATTAAGGTCTTGAAAATGTTTCGGGATGGAGACTGATAAGATGCTCTGGGCAACCTGTTTCAGCTTAATTATCTCATAGTGAGAAGTTTTTCCTTATATCCAGTCAGAAGCTTTGGTACAATTTATGTCTGTTTTTCTCTTGTTCTCCTACTATGTAATGCTGTGAAGAGCCTGGCTTCATCTTYTTGATAACCTCCYTGTAGACCCTGGAGGGCTGCTACTAGGTTCCCTCTTCRTCTTCTCTTCCTCAGACTGAAGAAGCTCCATATCGCCAGCCTCATCTCACAGGGCAAGTGGCCTCCAGGCCCTTGGCCATTTGGTGGCCCCCTGCTGAACTTCCTCCCGCTGATCAATGTTTTTCTTGTACTGGGGAGCCCAAAACYGGACACTTTTCTAGATGTCTGACAAATGTTGAACAATGAGGGGAATAAGCACTTCCCTTCTATCTATTGGCTCTGTTCCTGTTTATACAGCCCAACATGCTACTGCCCTTCTTTATTACCAGGGCACGCTGCTGGCTCATGTTTAGCCTACTGCTGTCCAGGATCTGGGCCCTTTTCAGCAGGGCTGCTCTCCAGCCTGTCAGTCCCCAGCTTTTATCTATGCAACGTAAGTGTATTCTAGGTGCAGGACTTTGCATTTGTCCTTGTTGAATTCCATGAGGTTCTTGTTAGCCCCAACCTATCCGGGTACCCCTGTATGAYAGCCCTATCCTCAAGCATGTCAATCGTTGTCCGAAGTTTGACGTCACTCACAAATTTAATGAGATGTTCTTTATGAGTGACCCTCAGGCCACTGATGAAGATACTAAATAGAAAAGGTCCCAGGATAGATCCCTAAGGAACTCCACTCGTAACTGGCTCTTAGATAGAGCACAAACCGCTGACCACCGCCCTTTGGGCCCAACAATCCAGCCAGTTTTCCACACATCTTGCAGTACACCTATCTAGACCACAAATCTCATCTTTCATACAAGGATGTTATGGGACACTGTATGGAAAGCCTTACTAAAGTCAAAGTAGACAATATCCCCTACTCTCCCCTCATCCACAGATCTATCATTCCATCATTGAAGGCAATAAGGTAGGACAAACATGATTTACCTTTGACCTACCCTGGCTATTCCCAGTCACCTTCTTCTCTTTCACATGCCCCAAAACAGCTTCCAAGGGGATGTGCTATACAATTTTCCCAAAGTGAGGCTGACTGTAGTTCTGCAGACCATCCTTATTCATCTTTTGAAGATATCCTAGAGAAGACAATGTGCTTTGGAAGAGGGATGTTTCTCTTCAAATCTCATATTTGTCATGCAGAAATACRCTCAGACCTACAAAAGTGTCCTGAGGACACCTGGGAGATCAGTCAGCTTTAATGGCATTCAACACCACATATCTCAGTCTCGCATTCACARATACACACAGAGGTTCACTATGCTTTATCCCATGCTTCCTCCTTAAAATAAAATGAACACTGTAAAGGAGAACAGTCCTAGCTCCAAACTTAAATTCCATCTAAAGTCACAAGGAAAATGAAGTATGTCACCAACATTTGTAATAGGCCTTGTTTACCATAAGATGTGACCCTGCAAGTTACAGATACACAGACACGCTCTAATAACCACAGAGTGAAATGGCATATAAGCAAAAAGTGACATCAAGCAGCTTGGTTTCAGTCTCCAAATTGAGTAAAGTGCAAAAAAAATAAAAGACCTTAGAATAAAACGTCACCTTGGGCTCTGAGTCTAACCTTAATAATCTGAACTGATCAGAAGTGTCCTTTTAATAAATTTCTCTTCTGATTATGGTTTTCCTTTAATAAGGATTCATTTCAGTTGAAATCTATCCAATTACTTTTTAATCAATTCATTCCACTATCCCAGCCAGCAGCAGATTTCYAATAAAGACTCCTTGGTGCATTTTGCAGAATCGAGTATCAGCTCCCACACCMCAGATCTCACAGAGCTGTGAGAAAAAGATAGATCTGAGATGTTTCTTATCTTTAGAAAATCTYGGTAACAAACTCAGCACATTTACTAGAATGACATCCAGATTGCTTCACGCAATAATTTGATAAATATCACTAGTGAAGGAAAAAAAGCCCACTATATAAAGATAGCCTGATAAATAAAGTGGTATCGTTCTCAGTAAAAAGGAAAAGAAAAAAAGAAGAAATTGTGATCTACTTCCCTGAATTCCCTGGAGCACATGAACAAGACTCACCTTTTATTGTCCTTTACTCCTGCTCAGACAGTTTCTTTTATGTCAGCCAAGACATTACTGTTATTCTTGCTGCATATTCCAGATAGCTAGGCAATTAGGGCTCAATTCTGCAAGATGCTGAGCTGCTGCAGGCTGGAACTGAGTACACAGCAGCTGGCTAGAACAGAAAATACTGCACAACAGTCTTCCTTGTATAAAATTTTCCATAACTTGGTACATGTCTTCTTAAAAGGAGCAGCCTCTGTTGGTCACACTCATTTCTAGATCTGTTTTTCAGGAACATCACAGTAATTGAGCATGTCCTGATGCATTCTGGCAGGGGAAAAAGATGTAAGGGCAAAGGGGATTTTAATGAGTCCAAAGTATCTGCGTGTTTATCCAGTCGAGGAGGGGAAACAGCAAACGATTCATCTGATTTACATCCAATAGATGCAGCCTGACCAGCCAGTATTGGACAGTCACAAAAGTCATTCTTATAACATCCCTATTTTTTTTCTTAATGACTAAAAAAATCTCCAAACAACTATGAAGAAATTAAAATTTCCCTCTAGAGTTAGAAATCACCAAATAAAAGCCACTGCTCAGCTCTCATCAATGCTACTGTATCTCCTACTTTTGTCTCCCCATCATCTATGGTAATTTATAGGTCCAGATATACCCTTAATTTAGCTGTGATCTAGTTATCYTGATTAAATCACCTTAATTAATGTAAGCAACGCAATTCCAGTTCAACGACCTTCTGTCCATACCTCAAGCACTCACATAGACATGCTGCAGTTCCTTTCTCTAGTCCTTTCAGTGACAATTGCTGCTTCTCTCTGCTTTCTTAATTATTTCACATCCAGTTCCTCATTATTTAGCCAAAGCCTTCACCTCCCTTATTTATTATTTGCAATAAGGCCTGAGGGCTTCAACTGAAATAAGAACCTGCTGTCCTACAAACTAGGCATATCGATATGAGTATACACAGGGGAATATATCTCCCTCAAGAGTAAAGGCAGCAAGAGGATACCGTTCGCACCTTTTTGGTAGTGGTCTATCAAGGCACATCTAGATTAAGCTCTTTGCTCAAGGATATACAATAGGTTGAGGCAGACCCAGCAACTAAACACGTACGGCGACTCTTGTCTCGAGTCTCCAGGCCACAAATACGTTATCTGCAATATCCCGCCGTCCTGCACCTACTTGCAGGTTTATATTTAGCGGAGCTGCACCCAAACGAAGCGCCACAGCAGAGCAGAGCATCGGGTCCGTTATTACGCGATCCGAGCCGAAACTGAGAGCTGCTAACTGTAGAGGAAAAAAAAAATCCAGTCAAATACCCCTCACAGCAAGAAACAGAAGTGGGAGTCTACCCGTCCACAGCAAATAAAAGGGAGAGATTGCTGGTGCACCATCCTGGACAAATTCGCTTGTGTAGTTACAATCTGCCTTTTTAAAWTCACCTTTCAACGAGATAATCTATTCTTCAATTCCTGTCCTAAACCACTTTTCAGTGGCAGATTGCACTTGTCTTGYATGACTCCTACTCACTAGTTTTAATTAATTTGGGCTCATAAGACTCTTCTGTGTTTTCCAGTCCTCTGTTGTACTGAATCAGAAACTCCTGAGTTGCTCCTTAGAGCCAGGAGTTGACGGAGATGCTGCTTTAGCCACAGGAGCAGCAGACCCGGAGCAGGAGGTCGTCCCCACCACCTACAGGACCATCCACCCCGCTGGGCAACTTTCGAGCCGCTGCAGAGATGAAGGATTTGTTCAAGYGTTATCACCCTACTGGGCCTGTCAGCATTTGGCAGGGCTTTTCCGTACGTCAGGAGTTCCACTCCGTGAACAGCATATACTTTTCACTGCATAAGGAAAAAAAAAAAAAMCATCAGCCACCCGCAGGTGACTTACCGTGGCCTTGATCACGGACAACAGTGTGGGACCGACTGCTCTACCTGGACATGGTTATCTTAGCTAACCTGCTCTCACATTTCTTCAAAGCCTTAGTGCAGCAAATCCTAGGAGCCTGGTCTCTTCCTTTATGTTTCTTGCTATCAGGAGCTTTGACATGAAATGAAAAAAAAAAGGCTTTGGCTAGATGTCAAAAAAAATCAGTGCAATAATGCCAAATAAAGCCCAAGGCCCTCGCATTTTACCGTCTTTCTATCTCTGGACAGACTCYCCCTCCCGGTTCAGTTCCTTTCCTCCATCATCAGATACGCACCTCTCTCCCTAATACAGAGCAGTACCATTTTCTAACAAAGCTCCTCAAAACCCTTGTTAGCTTTTTATGTATTATCAGACATGATTCGCTGCTATGGATGCAGAAACGCAAGCACAAGGAAGTTAATTTCTATACCCTGCTGCCTCCGAAACCAGTGGTAAAGAAAGGCACGCAAAGTAGAACTGCTCTAACCAGTAGACCATTGGAGATGAACCATGACTAACAGCAGCACCAGCCACCAACGCCACTGAGCCAACGCAATTGCTTTCTAATTTCTTTCATATGTTTGGCATCAGATGACCCAAAGCTTTGTCCTGCCTGCACTAGGCAAGGTTTTTCCCCCCCGGGCGGTCTCACCCCCCAAGATGAACACATCTTCCTTTTATTTCTCAGCAGTGTTCTGCTTTTCTCCTTAGCCAGAGGTCCCAGATGGGGTTGTGCTACGTTACTGCCCCAGGGGTTGACACCACGAACGTCTGGATCCCGTTCTGACCTTCAGACCAAAGTCCTTTCTATTATCATCCCCCGAGACCATAAATATGTCTAGGCCGGAAGGCTTGTTGTTTTCTTGGAGATATTAATAGCATAAACATCACTCTTCTTTCTTCTGATTTCTGCCTGCTTTTATCTGSATATAGAAACAAAACCCCTGGATACAGCTCAGTCAAAACCCATGTCCTATTTACCGAAGCATACCAGACCAAGAACTGGCGCTAACTGACACCGGTGGGATTCACCAGACGCTGCCTAACTGCCCAGACATGCAGAGCTCTCCAGTGCTTTGACAGTGTCTTCAGAACAACRGGATACGTCACTCATTCTAGACCTCAATTTCCCTTCATCCCCCACATATTTGGCTTTGCATCAGCCAACACACAAATCAGGAARGCGAACTCAGACCACGGCAGACTTTACTGACTGCATCATGAAACATCCAAAGCATTTTGAACTCCCTTCCCAGGTGAAAATCCAGCCCCTTGCTACGTCCTTTTTCCCTTAGGCATGAAGTTCCCAAAGCATTTTCAAAAGTGGCAAATGGATGCCAGTCCCTGCTTTTATTCTTCAGTAATACCTCCAATGTTCAAGCCTGGGCAAATTTAATCTAAATGGATTTGGATCCAGACTGTTCTAAATTTGACCTTCATTTTTAGGGCCTTTGGGCTACCTATGGGATGGGAGCATCGCTGGGCATTTCTCCCTGGGCGAAAACCTGAACCCAACTCAGCCAGTTTCTCAGAGCAAGATGCTGCCTTAGAAACCGGGGTTTGCAGAGTCCTGCAGGCGCTGGAGGAATGCGCCCACACCCGCTCATCCAGCATCCCTCCTGCATCTCTGCCTCCGAGCACCCCCCCAAGCATCCTGACCCRGGGAGTCCCTCCTGCATCCCATGAGCATCCTGTAATCTGAGATATCTCCTGCGTCCTATTCCCTGAGCATCCTGATCCCCAAGCAGCCCTCCTGCCTCCCATCCCTTGAGCCCCTCTCCTGCCTTGCCTCTCCTCCCCCTTCGAGGATCTCTACTGCATCCCCATTGCTAAGTATCCCAGTGCTCAAGYATCATCCCCCCTATCTCCTGACCCCCAGCACCCCAATTCCCAAGGATCTCTTACATTCCAACCCCTGAGAATCCCTATCCCCAAATACCCCAATCCCAAAGCATCCCTCCTGCATCTTGATCCCCAAGCACCCTCCCTCTAGCACCTTTCCTGCTTTCCAACCGATGAGCACCCCTCCTAGATCTTGATCCCTGAGCACTCCGATCCCAAAGCACCCCTCCTGCATCCTGATCCCTGAGCACCCCCTCTGCATCCCAGCCCCAAACATCCATCCCTCAAGCATTTCTCCTACAACTCAACCCCTTAGCACCTCTCCYAAATCCTAATCCCTGAGTGCACTGATGCCCAAGCATCTCTCCCACATCCCAACCCTCACGCATCACTTCCATCCTGATCCCCGAGCATTTTTCCTACACCTCAATTCCTGAGCACCCCTCCTGCATCCCTCCCTCAAGCATCCCTTCTGCATCCYGATCCCAAAGCATCTCTCCTACAGCCTGACCCCTAAGTACCTCTCCTAAATCCTAATCCCTGAATGTCGCAATTCCCAAGCATCTCTCCCCCCTGAGCATGCCTCCTGCATCCCAACCCTTGAGAATCCCTTACCCCAAGCCCTCCCTGCATCACTCCCTTCATCCATTCCTTCTGCATCTCATCCCCAAGCATCTCTCCTACATCCAGACCTCCAACCCTCCCCAGTCCCCAAGCACCTCAAAGCGCAAACAGCCCTCCTGCATCACCCCTCAGAATATCTCTTACCTCAAGCCCCCTCCTGCACCCCTCCCTCCAAGCATCCTGCCTGCATCCCACCCCCAAGCATCCCTCTCGCATCCCCATCCCCAAGCACCCTGACCCCCAAGCATCCCTCTTGCATCCCAACCCTCCGAGCATCCCTCCTGGATCCTGAACCCCAACAAGCTCAACTCCTGAGCATCCCTCCCACACCTCTCCCTGCAAGCATCCTTCCTGCTGCCCTTCCTGCAAGCATCCTGCCTGCATCCCTCTCCCCCAAGCATCCCTCCTGCATTGCAAGCCCTGAGCATCCCTCCTGCATTGCAAGCCCTGAGCACCCCAGCCCCCAAGCATCCCTCCCACACCCCCATTCATGAGTACCCTGACCACTGAGCATCCCCCCTGCATCCCTCCCTGGAGGCTTCCCCCCTGCATCGCGACCCCTAAGCATCCCTCCTAGATCCTGATCCCCAACCACCGAGCACCCCTCCAGCATCCCTCCCTGGAAGTAGCCTGCCTGCACCCCAGCACCTGAGCATCCCTCCT